>NC_054537.1:79019006-79334839 GCF_017654505.1 Polyodon spathula
AAGATTCTGATTTTGTAATTGTAGACTACAATAAGTGAAAAGATATACCAGGCTCCATTTCTATATCAACTGCTAAATGAATTACAAAATCCACTTAAGTGCTAAAGCTAACCCTCCAGTAAAAACGCTTTGGGCATTTCAATTAATTATGAGCAGTGCATTATTTTAAATTATTCTTGCAGAGTTCAGCATCAGTCAACAGACACAGTTATAGTTGGTGCATAATTTTAAGAAATGAATGTCTTGTTTAAATGTGGAAGCATAGTCATTCATATGTAATCTAAATCTTTTTTTTAAGATATATGAGATTGGAGACAGTATTTTTCACTCATAAACAAACAGTGGAAACATATTTACATGTTGGTTTACACGACGACTGAATTTCCATACATTTATTGAAATTGAATATAAATGTGTGTTTTATATTTACTCTCCTTGTCCTGCACATAGACAAGCTTGTTGAAATGTGCTACCAAATAATCAAGTACCAGCAATCCCCCATGTCAAATCTGGTTAAGGCAAACTAGCCTCAAGTAATACATTAAAGACGAACAGATTTAGGTGAGATTGAGTTCTAATTGGACAATACCTGTAATAAATTATACTAGATTAAAGGAGGACCTTAATTGCGTATTTGTTGTTACACCAGCTTTTTATGTCTCAACAAAGTATAGATGAACTCACTTGATATAATGATTGCAGTTCAGTCATAATTTGTGATATAAAGCGGGTCATGATATACCGAGTTTCACGTTTGCTTAAGACAGCGCATTCGAGTGCGAGAAAAAAAGAAAGAAAACTAACAGTGAATTAAAGAGCAGTGTTTTAATACTGTACATTTAGCCTTTCTTTACATTTAAACAAATGCATATAGTTTACTACAGGACAAATACATTTTGTATCATTAACTGGAACAAAACAGTTTGTGTCATCTAAAAAAGGCAGGAATTGTCGACAGATGAAAGCAATAATTAGGTGTTGCACTTGGTGGGTTTTTTTGTGACTAAAATTGACCATGTTAAAAAAGAAACCTTTGGTGACTGGTGTTTTGTAACTGAACTGTATCCCGTTAAGACCGCCAATGACAGGCTGCACAAAATATCAGTTTATCAGCCAAGATGATTATTGGTTGTTAGTTGCGTTGGAAATTAATTATATCCTGTGGTTTAAAGCTTAGTAAAGCAGCATTTGCCAAGCAGCAACTGACGTGACAATAAGTGGGTTTGTGAGATGATACTAAGATAGATCATTTCTCAAAGAACCTATGGTGCATGGAAGGAGGTTTTTGAAAAATCGTGTTAATAAACGGGGCATGATATTAAGTGCGGTGATTTAAAACGTGTTCATCTGTAATTACAAAAAACAGAACAGACTGAAGGACCACCATTGACTTCTGGGATAATAGAATTCAAAGATGAGTAAATAAAATTTAGTTCCCAACAGAGCAAAGTTTGTAGTGCTTAACAAGGTGACAGTTTTGGCTGGTTCATACAATACCGAAACATGGCTACATATATAAATATGATTTAAAACATAAATTTGTATAGCGCTTTCTATACAAACGTATTGCAAAGCACTGTACAGTACATAGCAGAAAAAAAGAACAAACTACAATATCTTTCTATAACATGTCACACATACAACTGCCACAGTCAGACCATTAAATAACAGTAAACACATAATAAACAAAGCAGCAATTTTAAAGTTACATTAAAACCCACTAAGAAAGCCATTTTGTAAAAGTGTGTTTTTAGTCTTGACTTGAAAATTGTAATGGTCCCAGCTTCCCTGATAACTGACTGTTTACTCCGGCTTTCCTTAATTTAGGAGCGCTATAAGAAAAAGCCCTCCCTCCCGTTGTTGATTTTTAGTTGACCCTAGGAATAACCAGCAGCCCCGCATCCTGAGATCTCAGAGTGTGGTTTGGAAGATAAAGGGTCAGTAACTCCTACAAATAACTAGGTGCTAATCCATTAAGGGCTTTATAAATTAAGGCGTTTCAGAAATTTTAGAAGGCCCAAAACAGGGTTAATATGTTCACTTTTCCTGGTTTTAGTCAGATTTCTAGCGGCAGTATTTTGAACAAGCTGCAAGCGGGCTACCACATGTTTTGGGACACCAAACAAAAGTACATTACAATAATCGGTTCTAGATGAAACAAAGGCATGTATTAGTCTCTCGGCATCAGATACAGAAATAATTGGTGTAAGTTTGGCTGTATTTCTCAAATGGTAAAAAGATACTTTAGTAACTTCCCTAATGATGAGATCAAAGTATCAAAGATGACTTCCAAACTTTTAATTTCTAGTTTAAGTTTTGATGACAGACTGCAAGTGTCGAGTTCATGTAATCCCACATTTCCATGTAGCTGTTTTTTTGATCCCACTAGCATAACCTCTGTTTTACCTGTATTCAACATTAGACAATTCTGTGATATCCAATGCTTGATGTCTATAAGGCAAGTAACTAATAATTTCTGGTTTTAGGGACAAATTTAGCTGGGTATCATTAGCATAGCAATGGAAGTTCACTCTGTGTCTGAGGATAATGTTTTGAGGAATACTGGCAAAGCTGTCATTGCTTTGCGCATATAGAACGGGTGAACTAGGTGTGGTTAAAATGGCGATATTTAACCATCCTGTATTTGGCAAATATCTCAAATCCACCAAAGTATTCCCTTATAAAAGGTAAAGCATATTAAAAAAACATTGCAAATAATGGTAACCATGGTAGTTGCATAGTATAACCATGGCAAAACTGCAAAGATATTGTGCAAAATTACTGTGATAGCACTTTTTTCACCCCCTAAAAGAATAAAAGACCCATTGGTGTTACAAAGCTATAAATAGCTACATTTATGTGATATTAAGTATTCTTAAATTGTTTATTTCTAGTTTTATTACATTAACAGGTGGCACTTCCAAAAAGCTTGATGTATTTCCCCCATTGTGCTTTAATCCTGTATTTACTGTACCATGACCTCAGTACAAGTGCAAAGCAAGTATGTCTTTGGTCATAAAATAGTGTATACATTATATTTGCAGTATGTAAGTTGAATAATGCAATATGTTGTCTAATTGTGCAGGTGCCATTGTTTTTCTAACTACACAGAAAATTACACCTTCAAATATAAAGCTCAATGTTCTCTGCTCTAAGCGATAGGTTTAGACTCCTGCCCAGAGCCACAGACACCAAACAGCGCAATAAAAGTCGATGATAGATATATGGTTGGAGACGTGGTGACTTTTCAGTGTGATCAAGGCTATTCTCTTGAGGTAAGAAATCCCTATAAATATTCATATAGCTGTGGGGTGATGAATAGACCCACTTATTTACATTAGTACACACACTACAAATACAGATAAATCAGTTTTTGACGAGTCAGGTTTAAAATTGTAAGATCACCAGTTTAGATCATTAAAACAGACCCCAGTGTCAAACACAAAGAGTAATATAACAATGATAAGTCATGTTCGCTAAAGTACTACAGTTCTATTTTCCTTTAGATGTCAGTGTTACATTTAGAGGATTTCTAATCAAATAAAACATTTCTCTTTAAGGGGCATACTCATATAACATGTATGCCTGGTCCTGTTAGAAGATGGAATTACCCCGTTCCACTATGCCGAGGTATGTCCTGTGACTTGTGGGCCTTGTAAATTGTATTTTTGCAAAACTATTAAAAAAGTTACACTCTTTAAGCATTAACAGTCTAAAAACAAGTTTGGATTAGTTCACTTCACCAAATATATTAGCAAAAAATTAATCACAACTAAAAGGGCAACATTTTGCACTTGTGTCCCATAGACTAGGAATAACAGATTATTGAATTTGATATTTTGAAAGCAGCGCAACTAACTGTACTTTATGTTTGATGGATAAGTAGCAAAGTCATAGGGGTGAGCAACTATTTGTTAATGTCTTCTTTTGCAGCTTAATTTAAACTAAAATGCAGCATAATAATCTGTACTCTGGGTTTCTGAGTTTTGTTACACCTAAATTGCTTTACTGTAAGATCAAGAGATTTTTTATCTTTGATATGAAATGACAGGGAATAGAAAGGGACATCAAACAACACTGAAAAAGACAGTTATTTAAAATATCAAGTATATATAAAAAGTATATATTATATTATCTATATTATATCTATATATATATATAATATATATATATATATATATATATATATATATATATATATAGATAGGATATATATATAATAAGAAAGAAAAAAAACATGATAGACCTTATCCGTACTGGTTAAAAGTGTAAATAATAACCAGTAATAACAAAAGTCAACTGTACTTCATCCTGTCATTTCTGTTTAACAAGCTTGCTGTTTCTTGCTTTCTCTTTTGTTGTTTATATAGCCCAGTGTGGAGGTTTACTGAAGGACTTTAGTGGAGTAGTTTTAAGTCCTGGTTTCCCTGGAAACTACCCCAGCAGCTTAGATTGTACATGGACAATAAAGCTTCCAATTGGTTTTGGTATGTGTGTTTTGCCTCATGTGACAAGCCAAGTGTCCCTTTAGTTTATTTGTAAGTCAAGGGTACCTTTGATCAGGAGTTTCCTTAAAGTCAGATCCTGACCAAGGACTCCCATCCAATGAATCCATAAAAATGTGAAATTTGGTTTTCTTTACAACTATGTTGAATAATGGTACATACTGTCAGCATGAAATTAAGATTATAAATGTATGTGAAAGGGTTACAATCTAAATAACAACAAGCTCCTGGGAAACATAGCTTTGGCAGGAGAGGGTCATTCGGGAGACTTCTCCGTATGTGCTGTGGTTCCCCTGAAACAATCTCTAAGCCCCCCCACCCCCCACCCCCCCCATGGGACCTCAGTTAGAAACGATTGCTTTATGTCCTATGCTCTATCCAGTCTATTAATGGGGATCCAATAGACATTTACAACATTTCATTTCTGGTGGGTGATTTAATTGTATGCCAAGGGATACAATTAAAGCACATACACAGTATTAAAGAGCACATAAGGACCTTTTTATTTTATTATGTTACATGTTCCTATGTGTTGCTACAACTGTTTACGTGAGGTGTGTGTATTGTTTAGTTTTTTTTTAATATATTTTTCATTTTGACCACTTTTTTTTAAATGTTCAAATTGCATTCCCTGCCTCGAGATGGCTTCACATGTACCTGCATGGACCTCTCAGAACTACATTTCCCATCATCCTCCTGCTCACATGTGTAACTGAGATAGATTTACCAGTGATCAGTAGGATGATGGGAAATGTATGCTTTGAAGACTATTATTATTATTATTATTATTATTATTATTATTATTATTATTATTATTATTATTATTATTATTATTATTATAACATTGTCTACCTGTGATGTATTATTAGCAGTACTGTTAGTCGTTGTAGTAGTAGTCATAGTAACAGTCTTAGTCGTAGTGTATTTGAACATGTTATTATTATGTGCCAGTATATAATATTGACATGTTAACAGTATTTGAAATGGCTTGAACTTGAATATGTCACATTGCAGTACAATATTACATTTTGGTTATGTGTAGGGGCGTTTTCATGTAAAATTGTTTAGTTTATGTGTGGCTCATAACATTTTCTCATATATATTTCATATTACTTACAGGTATTCAACTGCAGTTTGTCAATTTTTCCACTGAGTTAATCCACGATTATTTAGAAGTGCGGAGCGGATCTATAGAGACTGGTACTGTAATTGGCAGATTTAGTGGCACTCAAGTACCAGCCTCACTCTTCAGCACCACCCATGAGACGAGTTTGTATTTCCATAGTGACACTTCCCAGAACAAGCCAGGGTTTCATATTACATATCAGGGTAAGTACTACAGTAAATTAAGTGATCTGCACTTATTCTGTTGCTGATAGTGAAGTTAGAGGCCTAATATAAACTCACAAGAGGCAGGGCATGAGCTGCCTATATAGTATCCTAGAAATATATTGTATATATGTATGTTGTCTTTAATGTGTTGTGTTATGTAATATATTGTTTTTAATGTGTTGTAGCAGTTTTCCACATGTTTCAACATTTATTTTTTTTAAGCTGAATTATGCATACTTGGATTTTATATTCTGATATCACCCAAGGCATCATATTTAAATAACTTTAATAGAAATATAACAAACAATACAGCAGTATTATTCACATTTGATTATATAGCCTATCAGTTGCAAAGCTGCCCTGATCCCCGTCCTTTCCGGAATGGCTTTTTGATTGGGAATGATTTCAGCGTGGGACAAACTGTTACTTTTGAGTGTTTTCATGGTTACACTTTGATTGGAGAGGCAGCGCTAACATGCCTCCATGGTTTAAGTCGGAATTGGAACTACCCTGTGCCTAGATGTGAAGGTAAGGCCTAAAAAAAACGACCGTTCCTACCACATATTCATAAACAAATTAAAATAGTGGGGTCTAATATCAGTAATAGATTCTAACTGGACAAGCTTTTTCAGCAAATAAATATTTAAACTCGGTATGGGTATGGAGTACTAATGTGTTTGTCTTGTAATTTAAAATCAGGTATCATTCTCTGCTGTATTCATCATGATACAAACTGAATCTAAACAACTAGAGGAATACATTAGTTAATATATTTCATACCCAACCAATGTGTTCCTTTAGAGAAAATACTGTAAGGTAAATGCTTTGAGAATTACTCTGAAACTATGGGTGCATGGCTGTAATGGTAGGCAGAGCTCATGAAACATACTGTATGGACATTCAAATGATAGCTATCGCAGTAAATGAAAGTACAAATGTAAAAACTGTATCAAAATGACTAAGATGAATTTCCCCAGTTATCGCTCAATTACCTAATTGATGAATGGCCACACCTGTGATTGTTGGCAGGGATGGATTTAACCCCATCCATTGGAACCATACCTTCTCCAGACACTATTTACATCTGCTGGGCTTTTGCCCTGCCACACAGAGCATTACCTGCTATTTCAAAATCTGCTGTGTAAAGTAAAAAAAAAAACACATAACCTGATAATCTCAAAGGTTTATGCCATGTAGAATTATACCCCACATGTTAGGTTGTTAAAATGTAAACACAGTCTACACAGGTACTGTTTGAGATGTAATGCATATTGTAGTGAATTTCATTTATCAGTATTATAACATCTACAGAGATTAAATTCTAAGGAGAGGGTATTTGTTTTAGCCAGTATATAACAGTAGTAACCAGGCTTTTGAAGAAAAGCACAATACCTTAATGAAAATTATGACTTTCAAGTGCTCATTGATTTAAAGGCACATAAGCCTATTTTGTTTTAAGTTACAAAAGATGTATTTATTTAATTTTGTTGTATGTTAAATTCTTCTCTGGATGCACAATGCAAATCAACTACAATCTTATTACTCCTGAAGTTTCCCTAAAATATATTTTCAGATTTTTTGACAAAAGGTGTAACATAATGTTCATGTACAATAGTGCTGCAAGATTATTTGACCTAGTTTTTTTAAAAAAAAAAAAGTCTGATCTCATTTCTACAAGCCTATTTAGCAGAGATATACTCCTCTTTTAAGGAGATTTCCTCAGAGCATATTGCATGTCATAATCCCCTTGTGTAAAAATATCTTCCATCTGCTGTAAGGAGTCGAGAATAAAGCTTTCTAAAGACATATCAACTTTGATAAATACACCATTGCACTCTAATTCTTTAAAAGATGACTAGTTCAGTTTCCTTGGTGCAGTGTTTACACACAGAAACATTGCTGTTGTTTGTTTATATGTGTATTTAATTACTAGCATAGTTAATCAAATTAACAAAAGGTTTTACAAAAATTGAAAATAATTGAAAAATAGTAATTAAAATACATATAAATCAATTGGAGGACATGAAGTAAATGTGTTAGATTTCAGGGTAACCAAATATGAAGTAAATTGGGTAAAAAATGTTTTGAACTTAAACATTTTTTTATATTTTTATTTTATTTTAAAAGAATAAAACAGACGTTTATAGAACAAGAGTTCAAGTAAATATTGACAGGTATGCAAGTACTAATGTTTTGCGCGGCTTTATTTTGTGTATGTTTCAACTTTTGGCCATTTGAACACAAAATAGTTATATAACCCGAGCATCCAGCCATACCGGTATTCCTCCTCAAGCTTTGTTTATCTTAAAAATAAATAAATAAATAAATAAAACTGTGTTTTTTTTACCTCTGATCTAATTTCATGGTGTAACAAGAATTGTCCCCTGAAGAAACTGTGTTTTTCCTGAGCTCTGCAAGACTGCAACCAGTTTGACAAGAATTACAAGCTTTTTTTTAAACTTTGAAACTGCATTCCCTGCTTTAAGATGGCTTTCCATGTACCCACATGGACCTGTCAGAAGTACATTTCCCATCATCCTCCTGCTCACATATGTAACTGAGATGGATTTCACCCCATGACTCTAGTCTGCACAGAACATGCTCTTCTGTGAGAAAAACAGTTTCTTCAGGGCACAATTTTTGGTACACCAGGAAGTTATGTATTTTTTGAAAAGATAAACAAAGCTTGCAGTAAGTATACTGATATGGTTGGATACTTAGGAGTTAAATAATCAGTTTAAGGTTCAAACAGACAAAAATAAATTAAACAATACACAGAGAAAAGTTGAAAATGCTTGAAACAAAGCCAAACAAAACATTAGTAAACTTTCATATCTACCAATATTTACCAACAGTTTAAAGCAGCAATTCATCACCAAGCTCTGCTATAAGGAGACATTATTATCTTGTTTTTTTTTTTACTGAAAACATTAACATGTGAATGTGTTTGCTTTCACAGCTCTCTGTGGTGGAAACATTACAGCAATGAATGGTACTATTTACTCCCCTGGGTACCCTGATGAGTATCCAAATTTTCAAGACTGCATTTGGCTTGTTAGAGTTCCACCTGGTTATGGGATATACATCAACTTTACAGTCTTACAAACAGAACAAATATATGACTTTATTACTGTGTGGTAAGCAATAACTGCCATTTGTATTTATATCAGTAGATGGAACAACATTTTAAAGGATGTGTTTTGTCCAAAGACCTTGCTTAGATTTCTCAAATCACGTGTATCAGTTCACTTCATCGAACCCTTGTGCTAATTCTCTTCACCAATTAATGTGCTGCTTATTTGTAATCTTTATGGGTACCCAAAGAATCTATTCACTTTAGGAATACAATTTGAGTTACGTTCTGGCCTTAAACATTTAAATCTACACTGCTGTCTGTTGCTTTAAAATGTAGTCACGTTAGGTGTACCAAGTCATATTTAGAAAATCAAATAAAGCTGTGCTGATATGAGAAACCTCTACTGTCTTAGTGTGAAGTTAAACAGAGATAATACCACATATTAAACAGAAAAGGTAGGCCTTTGTTAGTATTTTAAAAACATTCAAATGTACCTTTATTTAGTACCTTAATTTGCTCATAGTAGAAAATGTGTCCTACCAAATTACATCATTCTTCATTTTTCATGTACTCATGTTCTGCAAACATCACAAGTTTTTTTTTTTTTTTTTTTTTTTTTTTTTGTATCAGATACAGTATAATAAAAAACAGTTTACAAACTATAGCATTTGACTTCACTTAAACCTTTGAATCAAACTAATTCTGTGGTTGGGTAAACAAGTTAATATTAGTTTATTTAGATCTACTGCAGTCAGTTGTTCTTAAATAACTCCAAAATGTTGTGTCTGTTTCCACTCAGATAGCATGCTTTCCATTCTCTTGCTGACATACGATGTACAGTTACAGTTTCTAATGAAGTAGCTTGACTACTAGTGGATTGGCCAGTACATTGTTCTTCAAAGGGCTGCTTAACATTCATAGAAATGTAATGCTCTGTCTGACTCATAATTCACCATAATGGTTTTGTTCAGCTGCAAAGTTAAATAACGTTGGTTTATTTTTGATTCTGCTGTGTCTGAATTAACATTCTGATACTTATTCATTAACTTGATTTCTTTTTGCTGGTAATATAAAGAGTGCAAATTAATTTTGCTATTAACCATTTATCTTTCTGGAAATAATTATTCATTGAGGCCAGGCTGACAAAATGCCATATACTAATAATAGTTATTGATTTGATTTTTTTTTTTTTTTGCTGCAGTATATTTACAATAGCACCAATTTAAGAATGAATGAACAAACACATTATTCATGGATACTGTCTTTGACAATGTACATATGTAACAGGCAGTATCTGGGCCTGAACAGCAACACTTTACACACCAAATGATCCCTCTAAGCTATTTTAATATTAATTTTTATTACTGTACATAGTCTTACCCACAGGGGTCAGGCATACCTGTAAAGGCAGAACACAAAGAAATATCCCCACACAAGACTTTGTGAATATGTGGAACACTTAACAAAACCTTTTCTCCAGCTTATCCATATTAACAATGCATCACTCCTAAATGTCCAAATATATAAAACTGGCCAGTGTTCTGCATATTGTTTTTTACAATTCAGACATACTGTAGAGTATGCTGCATTGTTGTAAGTGGTGCAAACTATAATTTTGGCTATTCCACAAACAACAGTAGGACGTTGTCTTAATTGGCCCTTCAACTGTGGAAAAGTTGAATTAATCTTTTGTTATGCGTAACACATAGAAAACACCCATCTATATAATTTATCAGGGGATATCTCCGAGTGCTTAGAAGTCTGCAGTAGTTATTCCAGGATTCAAGGCTGGTGACCGTGAAGAGGTCAATAAATGTAGACCTTTCAGTCTACTCCCAGTAATCTCAAAAGTAATGGAGGTGGTGGTAGTAAAACAGCTTTTGGCGCATCTAGACGCTAGTTCTTCTTTACACCCTATGCACTTTGGGTTTAGAGAAAAACACTCCTATAAACAGTTAACTTATTTTTTAGAAAGGATTAAATCTGAGCTTGATAAAGGTGGTGTTGTTGGAGCTGTATTTCTGGTTCTGAAGAAAGCTTTTAATACGGTTGATCATACTATTTTGCTGTCTAAGTTGTCTAAATTTAATCTGTCTGGTCAGGCACTGAAGTGGATGGAGTCTTACTTGTCGGATAGAAAACAGTGTTAAAATAAGCAATAGTCAATCAACTTTTAAGAACTGTACTTTTGGGGTCCCTCAGGGATCTATATTAGGGCCTTTATTATTTAGTCTCTACATTAAGATCTACCTTTGGTCTGTCCAGAAGTAATATTCAAATGTATGCTGATGATACACTGGTTTATGTAAGTGCTAAAACTAGTCAAGAAGCTGCTACAAAATTAACAGCTTTTATGGTAGAGGTGTCAGAGTGGCTTGATCACTCTTGCTTGAGTTTGAATGTGAGTAAAACAGTGGGAATGTGTTTTTCTATTAGGCAACATACAAAGCAGAATCAGTTCCCCATTTTTGTAAAGGGGGAGATGATTAGCACTGTCTCAGAATTTAAGTATTTAGGCATTATACTAGATTCACACCTTGCCTTTAAGAAACACATAAAAAAGTATTCAAAACTGTGAAATTTAACCTGTCAAAGTTTAGATACATTCAAAAGTATTTACCTACAACTGCTGCTAAGATGTATTTGCACTCTATGATTTTACCCCATATGTCCTACTGTATATGTCAACTATGTTACAACCACTTCACTCTCTATACAAACAGAGTTTGAAAGTTCTAGACAAAAAGCCAGTAAAATATCATCACTTTCACATTCTTACGAAATGTAACATGTTAAGTTTTCATATTTTTATACATTTTTCCAATGCATGTCTGATTTTTAAGTCTCTGCATGAACTGGCCCCTCCGCCCCTAAGGGAATTTGTTCAACCCTGCTCAGTAAGATTCATTCAATCAACTACAAGAGGAGACTGTATAGTGTCTCAAAGTCGCACTAAGTTTGCCCAAACAGCTTTCTCAATTAAGGGTGCCATGTTCTGGAATACGCTACCAGACTTTATGAAAAGTATATCAGATTACATGAGCTTTTTATCAGAACTGAAAAACTGGTTCAAACAGGACCAGCTTTGTGACCACATCTAGTCCCCTTCATTTGTTGATTTTCTTTTATAGTATTTTATTGTTATTTTGAATTGTATTTTTTTGTTGTTTTAGTATTTTTAATTGTATTGTTGTTTTATTAGCCCCCCTCCCTGCTGATTTTTTATTGTATTTTACTGTCATTGTTTTGTATGTTTTGTTTTATGTTTGGGACTATCAATGTAAATTAGCTTCAGCTAAATCGAATGTACAATGCAAAGCATATTCAGTCATGAATGTTTTTATTTGTATGTGGTCCCAACCAAATAAATACAAATTTTAAAAAAATAAAATAAAATAGCCAATATAAGTGCGCTAAAAGCAGCAGCTGCTATCTTTGGAAGGTGGACTAAATTAATGTTCTGTTGATCTTTTTATTCTTTTTTTTTTTTTTTTTTGCCGGACAGTAAAACAAATGCACTATTCAGAGGATGCATTAGTTGTGATTGGGTAGACAATATCAAGAATGTTTCTCACACAAAAACTTTAAACTTTAAAACCATCTCCTTGGCTACATCACTAGCCAAATAATAGTGACCCATTAGAGACACAAGGCTTGGAATCCCATTTCAGTCAGTCAGCATTTCAGTATAACAAATTTAGATTTTTTTTTTTTTCTTTTAGGGATGGTGCAGATCAAAACTCTCCTCAGATTGGCCAGTTCAGTGGAAATACAGCACTAGATTCTGTGTACAGCACATCAAACCAAGACCTGATCAAATTTCATAGTGACTTTACGACTGGTGGATTCTTTGTGCTCAGTTATCACGGTTGGTACCTTTCATTATTACATTTTGTTTATTGTTGCTGATTCTTAATAATGAATTACATATATTTATATATTACAATACATTTTTACTTCACTCTTCCAACCACTTAGATACTACATTCCATAATTGATTCATAATCATTGTGTGTAATTAGTAATGCAGTCCTAGTCTAAAAAACTTACAAACTGTACAGAAATTATATGTACTTCTCCCATAACCATTACTTGCCATTCTCATATTATACTGTATAAACATCCAGTAGAAGTTACTGTTAACTGTCACTTACCCTTTTTTATGTTTGCAAAAAATCTGGCTGGTTGTCATTTCAATTACTGAAATGCTTGTATAAGTCTGTGCTAAGCTGCTCTCACCTGAATTTTGGAGATCTCTTCAGGTCTGTTTGCCTACCATAGGTTTATGTAACATACATTATGCTAGATCAGCCATCATGTATTTTTAGAAGTAGAGCCAGTGAAGTGGTGTTCCATTTTTTTTTTTTTGCTGGCAAAACACTGCTGTGCACTAGCTGATGTAGTCGAGATTGCATGTATATGGCAAGGAGAATGAACTCATAGGCAATTACACAAAAAGCTAAAGTTGAGTTTTTAAAAAATGCTCAGAATTTAAGGGAACAGTAAAACTAACAATATGTCATTTGAAGATACTTACTCTTAAAATTAAAAAAATAATATTGAGGTCCTCACATAAATTGTTATGCACTATTTTAAATTCATTTGTTAGAAAATGAGAACTAAACATTACTAGATTTGATTATGCTGCCCCTTTTTGTAATTTAAGAAGTTGGATTCTATCAGCCTTTTAATGATGGAATCAGCTACTAAAATAGCAAATTTGAATAATTAAAATACCAAATAACATCACAAAAACAATGATAAAGCCAACTGACTTAATTTTTGTATTCGTTATTGTTTTAGTGTTAACATTCGATAATTGGCTACAGTTCTGACAGTTTTTGTTTTTAGGTACTTTTTATGTATGCAAGCGTCAACTTTGAGAGCATATTGCAACTGGTAGGCAAAAAAAAAAAAGGCCCAGTGGAAATGGTTTGTATGAATCCGAAAGACTCAAAGACGCATCTTTTTCAGGATTTGTATCTTTCATTTTACAGCATTATTTAGAAGGTTGCTTTCGGGAGTGATTTTTCTGACTGATTTATGTTTCCTCAAAATGTTGTTTTATTTAGTGTAGGTTTAGTTTAATTTGCAAAGCTCACCAAACTGTAGCTGGATTTCTCAGAGGCCATTGTTTAAATTACCCTTTTAAGTAAAGTTTTTTTTAGTCATATATGAAAATGTTTTGTGTATTATTAAAACCAATGCAATTCATTGTATTTAAATCTATATTAGTTATGTTTAGGTAAGGGGAAATCATGATGGTTCTACTGGCTGTAGGGGGATGAGTTTATGAGTTAAATTTAAACTTGTTTACAGACAATTCCAGGCGTAGGCTTTAAAAAAGGAACACAAAAAGAGACTCATTTGTGTGTTTATCTTAGTGTTGGGCCTGAATGTATGGTCTGGATTCATGGTGTATGTTCATGGTGTGTACCCAACAGTGCTTCTACAGTGAAAACAGGGTAATCGCAGATTCCTTTCAATTTAGATTGTTCTTCACTTCTTTTCACAATATCATCCA
Source organism: Polyodon spathula (assembly GCF_017654505.1). Taxonomy (NCBI): domain Eukaryota; kingdom Metazoa; phylum Chordata; class Actinopteri; order Acipenseriformes; family Polyodontidae; genus Polyodon; species Polyodon spathula. Next base: position 79,033,444 of record NC_054537.1, read on the forward strand.
TGCAAGCTTATTGAACATCAGACTCACAGGCTCTCGCCCCAATGCCCCAAATCAAAAACAAACAGCAGAGTCCTATTTTACCTTCCCGTTAGTTACAGAGACCTTACTTTTTTTTTTTTTAAAGAATTATCCTGGATCAATACCCCCATAATTACCCTAGTAGCTGAAATGAGTATTTACCAGTATAATTTCACCATACTACAAAGGTTTATTTTAGATTTCGTCAGGCAGCATATCACTCTTTTAAGTGTTAAGACTGTACTGGTATTAGTAACACATGTGTTTTATAATGAGTCCCTGTACTGTATGTTGCAGCGGTACACTTCATGGATGGAGGGTGCAGTGTCCAGCTTACTTCTTTTTTGTGTTTCTTATGGGAGCTTGTGACAGAAAGACAGTGATTCTTGGTGGTAAATTTCCCTCTCGACCTGCGAGGGTGCTAAGTAACGGGAACAGAATACTCTGACTACGTGACCTGACACTGGTTAAAAGGAAGTCGGTCATGTAGAAAAGAGACGGAGCTTCGGTACACTAACTCATTGACCCGGAGGGCAAATGATGTGGCAGCTGCAGATCATAAAAAGCAGCTGCAATCATTTACCAAGGGGTCATGAGTGACGGTATAAATAGGGGTCGAAGCAATGTTATCTGTTCCTTCATTTTTGGTTGTGTTAAGTGACCTGGAAGGACCTGTACTGTTGGTGAAATAAATAGTAAGTGTTTGTTTGTTCTGTCTATTGTTGAGTGTATTCACTAGACGGCTAACATGTTCTGGAGCTGTCGCCAGAGGCCAGCACAAACCCGGAACAGCACTTCACTTGTACCACTGTAAAACTGTACTGCACCACAATCACTAATTCACACACTATCATATATGTGTTTTGTGTTTAATGTGGGGATACAAGAACGGGACTATTATTTTACGACCTGCTTGGGGGATTATAAATGTAAATAATACACGCCACTGTATTAATTATCATCATTATTATTTACTGTTTGTTTGTTTTGCCATCAGGCACTGGACTTAAAAATAAATAAAACAAACCTTTTCACCTGGATTACAATTGTCTGTCTGTTCTTTAATCACCTGCACCTGCACACTATCAACCACTTTGCCACAGAGCTACAGCATATCATAATTCTGTGTTCACTGGGTGAGACCTAGTAGTGCAATGACTTGTTTTGGAAACAAAATACAGTTTGTTAGGTAAAAAAACAACCTAGCTTAAAAAGCATGAACTTTGGCTATATGAATTTGTTAATGTTGAAGTTACTTATTCACTCCAGTGAGATTATAACATTTTAACAGGACTACAATAAATACCCTAAAATAATCATGGTGCAATACACTTATCCAAAAGGAATAGGTAGAAAATGTAAATATATAAAGTGCAGAATATTATTTGCAGAGTAAAATAAAGAGCAACAATGAGCCAATCACAATATAATTGTCGCCTCAATAAATTGATTTAGCCGTGTTGTGTGCTTTCCTATTTATTTCCTACAGTTCATCATGTGTCATAGGCCTACAACATGAACACGGTCCTTTCTAGTGTATATCTGTACTTATTATAATATTTAAAAACTAAAACCGAATTTCAAGGTGATAAGATCTTTACTATGTATCCTGCCTAGAGGAAGTGCAATCATATGGCTATAGAGTTCATAAAGGAAAAAAGAAAATGCAGATTTAAAAATTAATTCAAGGTAATACATTTAGATATAACTGCAACCCCTTGAAAAATTGCCTGTGCGGTATTGAAATTCGTTGTTTGTTTGTTTTTTTTTTTTTACTGAAGATAATTGTTAATGTAATAAAGTATTTGTCAGAGCTATTAGGTTAAATGAGACCTAAATCAACCATATAATAAAAGTTACTATAAAGATGATTAAAATGTAATCGTAGTGTAAGTATCAATAGCCTGAGTCTGGCAAACTTTAACTCACTGTACTGTGGAGAGAGCTGTGTTTAAAGCTCTAACTAATTAGAAATCAGTTTAGACTTATTTCAGTGGTAAATGCTTCAACTACTTATCATTTTACAATACCAGTAATTTTAGCACATATACAGTAAAAGCATTTTTAAAACATATATCCTTCATAGTATATTGGGAATATTGAATACATTACATTGTTGTAAATGAGGTGGCTTTGTGTAATCACTTTTCAAATAGTGATTATTTAATTTTGTACTCGCTTTACTGGTTTAATGCAAATTTACATGGATCATTATCCAATTAAAAATGCTAAAGCCTTATAATACTTATGTCCTTTTAATTTCTGTAGCATATCACCTGAGAGTATGTCAGGCGCCTCCTGAAGTCCCGAATGCAGAAGTGCTGACAGATGACAATGAATTTGAGATAGGTATGGTAACTTCAGCTCTTTCTAAAATCCTCTTTATTTATAATTAATTGTAGGGGATGTGTGTCGCACATTTGTGCTAATTAGTAGAAAATTCCAGTGCTCCCAGATAACAAAATGCCTTTTCCTTTATGCCATAGCTAGTTACCATATGTTCTATAAATTAATGATGGATATAAACACAGATCATTGTATTTGTTGGGGTATAGACTGTTGGATTTGCTATAAAAAAAAGTTACATAGCAGACATGTTTTCTTATTGCACTTAAGGGGACATTTATTCCCCCTCATCTCTTACCTGGCCTGTGTTAAAAAATACCACTATCTGATTACATCCTTTATGAGCTGGGGCAGGAGAAGTATTTGATTAACCTGTAACTAGGGTTGCCACCTGTCCCTGTTTTCCCTGGATCGTCCTGGTTTTGAGGAAGGTGTCCTGGGAATTCAATATGCCTTCCTGGGACACTAAAAAGTTATGGTTTTTAATTGTATCCCAGTTTTTAATCTTATGCATCCACATCCAGGTACATCAGTACAGCAACAGCTCAATGCCAGTACCATACATTGAGCACAAGTTAGAAATATCGAGAAACATTATTACTGCAAGAGATGCACAATATTAACTGGTGTTCAATACTATAGTAGTAATATTAGATATTAGTAACAGAGGCTTTTAACAACCCCCTTCTGTTCGGATGCCCCGTGTTTATTTTAAACTCAGAAGTATCTGTAACCACTGCTGTCCATGCTTGATCAGTCTGCTTCTTATCCCTTTAATGAGAATCTACCCTAATCATTCCCAAAGAAGATGACCCCTAAGGCAATCCTTGCAAGATCTGAAAACTAAATGAATTAGAAGCAGCCTGATGCCAGTAATAGCCTTTCTTTCCTCTCTCTAGCAAAACAACTTTCTTGCAAGTGGCTTAAGTTTTTTTTTTTTTTTTTTTTCTGCACATCTTTAAGTTTTTCAGACTCTATATTCATTTTGAACTGAGTGAGGCTCATTTATCCTGCCACACCACAGTAGATTCAGCAGGAACTAGGATTCAGTGTGCAGCAAATGATAGGAAGATATATGAAAGTATTTCCGTTCACCAAAAAATGACACTACATTTGATAATTAAGTAAAAGTGTAATTAAATGTGCAGTATTTTGCAGTATATTAACAGTTTCACTAATTACCCGACAGGAGACATAATCAGATACCAGTGTCTGCCAGGATTTACTCTAGTAGGTAATGACATTCTCACATGTAGACTTGCAGAGCGTTTACAAATGGATGGACCGCCCCCGTCTTGCCAAGGTTAGTATAATTTTTGTACCAGTACGTTTGTCTTTCTAATAAACAGCCATGGATGAGTATTACAATATCTTTATAAATATATATATATATATATATATATATATATATATATATATATATATATATAATATATTTATATATTATTGTTTGGGGAACGAGTTCCTTCTGATATATCCATGACCAGTTTTGTTTAATCAACCTTTGAAGCACATATATTTAAATTGATTAGGATTCTTGGTATATAGCCTTTATGCATCCTAAAGGAACCCTAAGCTAACCAGAATACGTAAATAAATTCACTCCGTCATGCACATCATTCATTTTATAGGAAAAGAGGCAGACGTGTAGTAAGTAAAATATAGACCTTGACACGTACTTTGAAAGAAACACATGTTTTTGGAAACTTGTATTTTCATTTGAAAACATGGTGTCTGATACTAAAGTAAAGACAAGTAAAGAAAAGTGTGTTTGGAAGCCATGCTTTTTGACTGTCCTGTGCATCCTGGGTCAATTCACCTTGAGCGAAATTGGCCCCACCCCTTCATTGGCTTATTTCCTCTCAATAACCAATCAGCTGCTTCCCCTATTGACTGACATGCTTTGAGTCAGTAACATGCCTTTACACAGAAAGCACGGCTGAGGTTAAGTGACCCAGGGAGTGCAAGCAGATAACCCAAGAATAAGGTATAGAAACCAAGAGTTTACTTTACCTAAAGCAATACCACATATCATGTTTTAAAGCTGAGATTTATATAATTATTGTGTTAGCTTCAATGTAAGTTTCTTTAGGAAAGTAGAAGTTTACTGTAGTTTCTTGAATTGTTTGAGATAATGAAATCATCTGTAGGATTTACCCTTACAGTTTATGTTGCTTTATATAACAACTGCCATTTGCTTTAACAGTGCTGTGTCCTGCTAATGACATGCGCTTTGATTCTACTGGAGTCATTCTAAGCCCTGGATACCCTGATAGTTACCCCAACTTACAGATGTGTGCTTGGAGTATTACAGTGGAAAAGGGATATCACATTACTCTGTATTTTGAGTTCTTCCAGACAGAGAAAGAATTTGATATACTTGAAATTTTTGATGGTAAGATTTTATACTAAATGCATCTTAAATTTGTTATGTTTGACAGTATACAAATTCTGCTGGGCTTCACTCCCAGGGGGTTTAATCCATCCTCTTTTAATGTAAAACACACTTGAGTTTATCTTTACTTGTCAATCTCATTTCATTCAAACACATTTTTTCTGGGTACATTGATATTTTATTTACGGTAACTGCTTTTTGTTAAAACTAGGGGTGGTTAAAACGATGTGAATACATGTGTTTTATTGAAATCGATGAACATGACTGCCATTGAAACACATGAAAGCTATGGGCCTGATTTATGGAAAAATGCCAATTGCAACCCTTTACCCCCCTCCCCCCTCTGAGCTCTCAATTACTTAACTATACCCTTAATTGAACTGATAATTTGCTTAATTAGACCTTTTTACTTGTTTTCAGCTGTTAAACACTTGCAGCTCAAGTTACTTACAAAATTTTATAGCTAACTTGAAATATGCAACTATTCAAGAGCTGAAAACAAGTAAAATGTCTAATCAAGAAATTCTCAGTTCAATTAAGGGTTTAGTTATGTAACTGAGAGCTCAGTTGGAATGAAAACCAGCAGACACAGGGGGTCCCCAGGATCGAGTTTGAGAAGCCCTGCTTTAAGCAATAGATGAAAACTAAAACATAGAGATGTGTACACACACACACACACACACAAATGGCATATTTTAAAATATTTTGTAAACTTTTAAAACTTTTTTCAATCATATATTTACTGTTCCTTTTTTGTTTTTTGTCATTGTAGGGCCAAGCAGCCATAGCGCTATATTGGCTACCCTTAGTGGAGATTATTCTTCTTTCAACATAACCACCACTGGTCACCAAGCCCTTCTCCGCTGGTCTGCAGATCATGGCACGAACAAGAAAGGGTTCCGCATCAGATATGTTGGTGAGTACCAAAGTATGTATTACAATTTAATACACTTTTTATTAGAAATCTGTTTGTGCAGTATTATTGTTGTGGCTTGTGTGGTTGTGTCCCATATGTTTTTATATAATCTTACAAAATATTACAATGGTTTTGTTTCATTTTGCTTCCCAGTCTTAAAGCTGTAATTTATACATTTCCACTGAAATTAGTTACAGGAGCAAGAATATGTAATGAAAGCAGGTTTGCAACACCTCTGGATATCAACATATGATTTCTCATTAAATGTAAAGCACAAATGCCTTAAATTTAGAAGAACAAACTCTCCAGCCCCACTGTTCTTCCTCTCATATGCCTCGTCCACAGAATCCTACCATGACACTGTTAGCTCCACCGTGATAACAAGGTATGCTGACAAGGTCAGGTCGAAGGGTAGTTGTAGCAATCTCAGGTGGGAAAATAAGGCGCTGGTCTACATCTGCCAGCATTCTGCAATCTCTAGCAGCCTCCAATTGTTGATCTTATGCCGTTCTTCCAGTGCTTATGCTAGGCATCGTAGCACCTGGTCATGACACCAAACAAAGCGACCCTGGCTCAGAAAAAAAAAATCTTCTAGATCGTTTAATAAACAGTACTAGTACAGTGCTGAAGTACTGTACAATATCTATTATTTTGATGCACAGCAATACAATGTATAATATTTGTTCAAATGCCTTTATTTTTCTATAGCACATTCATTAATGGTATACACGGTACCTAGTCCTGTGGCCAGCTATCTTTACATGAGTTCCAAGAAAATATTACAGTTGATTTAGTAGTTATTCCCTTTTTTTATGGCAATGTAGTCTCATATGAGTAAAACAGCACAATCTTAATGTTCGCTTTAACTTTTCTGTTTGTAAGTGATGGTACTATTTGTTGACATTGTATGATTTATTTTTTAGACTGGAGGGCTTAGATTGTAGACAAATGAACAAACTAAATTAAAAGTTTGACTTTTCTTTGTGTGCTGTAAAATGTATGGTAGCCTCTGGGCTTGTATTATAACACAATACAATCTAACATAATTATTTGACCATATATTAATTTAACATTGGCTTCATATTGTGTATGCTTTCATGGTCTCGTGTAAAGCAAACAACGCATCTCAGAGTCAAATTTATTTTTCTTTTAACAAACCTGGTCTCAGGATCAAGGAAGTTAAAAATATAGCCTGTAGGTGTCTGTGGCAGAGTGTTCCGCCCCTTTATGTTTATAAGTGTTTTATGTTGTATGTAGTGTGTTTAATGTTGGTGTTTATGTATAAAATACACAGGATATAAATATGGGTTACAAGCACAAGTGTTTCAAATGGATATTTTGTATTTAGGCACGAGGATTGCACAGCACTTCACGTGTAAGTAAAATAATATGTGAGCACGGGGAATTGCACTTTTATTAATTCACGTGCAGTTGTACTGAGACTTCAATTGAATGACTGATTAGCAATCGAGTCTCGGTACAGCTGCATAAAAACTGCATGTTTTCACTCACTCGGGGTTGTGTGTTCGTGAGTGGAGAATGGGAGAGAGAAGGAAGTTAAAAAATAACAATTGCTACAGTGTGCTGGAAGTGCTAGTTTGTTTTGCCAGGCAGTTTGTTGGTTCGTCCACTGTCTTGTTTAGTGTTGTCCGTTTTGTTTGTTTGGCCAACGCACCCTTTATTTTCAGTAGCGTGTTTTGTTTAAACCTTTTTGTTTGTTATTTTTACAATAAAACCCTGGATGCCGTAGCGTCACAGATTCACTGCCCTACCTTTGTTTGTCTGTTCGTCCTTCTTCTGGTCTGACATCACCCTTACAAAGCCATCCTGTTAACAGTGTCTTACACTTTATAATTTATTTTTAAAATGATAATTAATAAAAAAAGACTGCATTTAGCTTTAAACCCCTTGTATAGCCCCACACCTTAACATAGTGGTTGTTAAAAATAACTGTTAAACCGCAAATTGGAACTTGCACAAAGCATTAGAGAGGTCAGTCTGATTACTTTGTGTTTTTTTTCCTTTCCGGTGTATTTTCTAATTAAAAATGGTTTTGCTTTCAACCTATTTTCATTAATGTTTGCTCCTGTTTGGCAGAACAAAGATAATTTAAAAGGGCATGTTCTTCATTACCATAGGAATGACTACATGAATATTTCATTTTGTGCTCCTGAGCAAAAGGGATCAATTGAAAATACCAGTAGTCAGTTTTTGCAGAAGAGCAGGTGAAGAGCATATCAACACACAAATGGAGCAAAGCAAAATCCTGCTGGTTTTCCATATTTCTAGTTTAGACATTTCACTTGTTTTATCTCCCAGTTTTCCTATAATCATTTTGGATCAGGGGAAATCAAAAATGTTATTGCCAAATTTATAAATATAACCACTGAATTTATTATTCTAATTTATTAGAACAAAAAATCCTTAAACTATGGTATGTTTCAATAATTGTTTTTGTAGGTATAGCCAAACATTCATGCTAATAGTCCCTATTTTGTTGAGACAGCCAGTATTTATACAGGGAAATTCCTCAGCTCTAGGGCCCTCGCTGACGCGTGTGTACTGCTTTTTGTTCTCTTTAGTGGCTGGTGACCAGCATGCACTGTCTAGCAGAGATTGTGTTCCCATGACCAGATCTCAGTTTATTGACCTCTATCATATCCAGACATATTGGAGAAGAGTATGGAGAGCCATTTTAACAATTAGTCCTCTATTTCTGTTGCAGGTCGAATTTGTATGTCAATAATTTTATTTCTGATATCAACAAAACATTACTGATATCAATGATATAATTGTTGATATAAAAAAAAATGTATTGCATACTAATTAGATGAGAACATCCAGTCTGTACTTCTTTATTTATATAAACTGCATTGTGGGTAATTTGAAAGCGCTAGGCAGTCCTTTAGTACATCATGGCTAATAGGGAGGTACCTCCTAACAACAGGTTTTAAGGTGCATTTTTTCCTCTATAGCAGGGGCCAGAACAGAACTATCTAACAACAATGAAACTTCAGAAAATCTGTCATTTTCAAAGACATATTGTTTTCAATTCTTGATAAATTTTAAATAGCTCAACCAATTTGCTGGAGTTCCTGTTATCCTACAGATTATAGTTCTTAGAGACTGCTCAATGTCACTTGCGCTTTCAGACATTTTTCAAAAGATGTTATGTGGTACATAGTGCAAGATATATTTTATTTAACTGTCATCATCTAATTAATATTACTTCTGTTTTTTATATCAATAAGTCCATTTTGAATACCAGCATTTCTGTTTTTGATATTGATAATTCTATTTTTGTTATTAAAAACAGAATTGTTAATATCCAAAATAGAATTGCTGATATCTGAAATTGAGGATTAAACATTAAAACAGTTTGCCATAGAAGCATATTGTTCCCTCACTGCTGCTCCAGAATGATTTGATGTGTAAGATTATCAGTGAAGTTAGGGAGTTAATGAAACGTGAAGGACTTGAGTAGTTACTACTTTGTTAATCAAGCAAAGTTTATTGAGCAACATTTAAATAAAGTCTTCCTGTCAAGTCAGCAAATGAAAATAGGAACGGCATCCATTAGACTCACTTGTTGAGAAAGCAAAACGTGTGACAGATAAAAAAAATCTTTAATCTGGAGCACTAACTTATTCAAAAGGTAATATGTTTCATTATGACTATTTTTATTACCATGATGGCCATGTTGTGTTTATTTAAGGTAATTAAACAGGTTGTATATTCGATTACTTGAATGTGAATGTTTGCGTGTATGTGTGTTTTTATGTATGTAACCCACAACATCCACGCTGTTGTCCCACTGAACAGTTTCCAAATGTTAGAAAGTATGTCCGCAGGACAGCTGATAAATCTGTTGCAAAGTCTCCTTTAACAAATAAAATAGCTTCAACAGATGAGGTCAAAGAGTCTCCAAGAAGTTGATAAGTAAGAACATAAGAACATAAGAAAGTTTACAAACGAGAGGAGGCCATTCGGCCCATCTTGCTCGTTTGGTTGTTAGTAGCTTATTGATCCCAAAATCTCATCAAGCAGCTTCTTGAAGGATCCCAGGGTGTCAGCTTCAACAACATTACTGGGGAGTTGATTCCAGACCCTCACAATTCTCTGTGTAAAAAAGTGTCTCCTATTTTCTGTTCTGAATGCCCCTTTTTCTAAACTCCATTTGTGACCCCTGGTCCTTGTTTCTTTTTTCAGGCTGAAAAAGTCCCTTGGGTCGACACTGTCAATACCTTTTAGAATTTTGAATGCTTGAATTAGGTCGCCACGTAGTCTTCTTTGTTCAAGACTGAACAGATTCAATTCTTTTAGCCTGTCTGCATATGACATGCCTTTTAAGCCCGGAATAATTCTGGTCGCTCTTCTTTGCACTCTTTCTAGAGCAGCAATATCTTTTTTATAGCGAGGTGACCAGAACTGCACACAATATTCAAGATGAGGTCTTACAAGTGCATTGTACAGTTTTAACATTACTTCCCTTGATTTAAATTCAACACTTTTCACAATGTATCCGAGCATCTTGTTAGCCTTTTTTATAGCTTCCCCACATTGCCTAGATGAAGACATTTCTGAGTAAACAAAAACTCCTAGGTCTTTTTCATAGATTCCTTCTCCAATTTCAATATCTCCCATATGATATTTATAATGTACATTTTTATTTCCTGCGTGCAGTACCTTACACTTTTCTCTATTAAATGTCATTTGCCATGTATCTGCCCAGTTCTGAATCTTGTCTAGATCATTTTGAATGACCTTTGCTGCTGCAACAGTGTTTGCCACTCCTCCTACTTTTGTGTCGTCTGCAAATTTAACAAGTTTGCTTACTATACCAGAATCTAAATCATTAATGTAGATTAGGAATAGCAGAGGACCTAATACTGATCCCTGTGGTACACCGCTGGTTACCACACTCCATTCTGAGGTTTTTCCTCTAATCAGTACTTTCTGTTTTCTACATGTTAACCACTCCCTAATCCATGTACATGTGTTTCCTTGAATCCCAACTGCGTTCAGTTTGAGAATTAATCTTTTGTGCGGGACTTTGTCAAAAGCTTTCTGGAAATCTAAATAAACCATGTCATATGCTTTGCAATTATCCATTATCGATGTTGCATCCTCAAAAAAATCAAGCAAGTTAGTTAGGCACGATCTCCCTTTCCTAAAACCATGTTGACTGTCTCCCAGTACCCTGTTACCATATAGGTAATTTTCCATTTTGGATCTTATTATAGTTTCCATAAGTTTGCATATAATAGAAGTCAGGCTTACTGGTCTGTAGTTACCTGGTTCAGTTTTGTTTCCCTTTTTGTGGATCGGTATTACGTTTGCAATTTTCCAGTCTGTCGGTACCACCCCTGTGTCAAGAGACTGCTGCATGATCTTGGTTAGCGGTTTGTAAATTACTTCTTTCATTTCTTTGAGTACTACTGGGAGGATCTCATCCGGCCCAGGGGATTTGTTTATTTTAAGAGCTCCTAGTCCCTTTAACACTTCTGCCTCAGTTATGCTAAAGTTATTTAAAACTGGATAGGAACTGGATGACATGTGGGGCATGTTGTCAGTATCTTCCTTTGTAAAAACTTGTGAAAAGTAATCATTTAACATATTTGCTATTTTTTTTTCTTCCTCTATGATTTTGCCATTTGTATCTCTTAAACATTTAATCTCCTCTTTGAATGTTCTCTTGCTGTTGTAATATTGGAAAAACATTTTGGAATTGGTTTTAGCTTCTTTAGCAATGTTCATTTCTATTTCTCTCTTGGCCTTTCTAACTTCCTTTTTGACTTGCATTTGCAGTTCTGTGTACTCTTTCTGTGTACTTTCTTTTTGGTCCTTTTTTAATGCTCTGTAAAGTGCCTTTTTTCGCTGAATATTTTTTTTAATTGATCTATTAAACCATTTTGGCAATTTAGTTTTACATTTAGATTTGTCTACTTTAGGGATATAATTGTTTTGCGCCTCTAGTACTACGTTTTTGAAGAACAACCATCCTTCTTCTGTGGGTGTTTTCTCTATTTTACTCCAATCTACTTCTGTTAGTCTCTGTTTCATGCCTTCATAGTTTGCTTTTCTAAAATTGTAAACCTTAGCTTTAGTCTTTACTTTTGAGGATTTAAAAAACACTTCAAATGAGACCATGTTGTGGTCTGAGTTTGCCAGTGGTTCTCTGACCTCTGTTTTAGTTATTCTATCTTCGTTATTTGAAAAGACTAAATCAAGGCATGCCTCCCCTCTAGTCGGTGCCTTGACAAATTGTGTTAGGAAGCAGTCATTTGTCATTTCCACCATTTCTATTTCATCCTTCGCGCTACCCACCGGGTTTTCCCATTTTATTTGGGGGAAGTTGAAATCCCCCATTAGTATGGCTTCTCCTTTGCTACACACATTTCTAATGTCATTGTATAACAGATTATTGTGCTCACCGTCTGAATCTGGCGGTCTATAGCATGCTCCTATTATTATGCCTTTTGAATTTTTGTCTGTTATTCTGACCCATATTGATTCGGTTTTATTTTCTTTGTCCAGGTTTAACACCTGGGCTTCAAGACTGTTTCTTATGTATAGCGCTACCCCTCCTCCTCGTCTGTCCTGCCTGTCTTTCCTATACAGTGTATACCCACAAATATTATATTCGTCCCCATCACTCTCAGATAACCACGTTTCTGTAACACCTATCACATCATAGTTACCTGTTAGTGCAGTAGCTTCAAGTTCTAGAATTTTGTTTCTGATACTTCTAGCATTTAGATAAATACATTTAATGGTTGTCTTACCTGAGTTGTTGTTCTTGTTTTGATGCGGTCTCCCTTCTGTTTTTTTGTTCATTTCTCCCCCCTTCCTTTCTAGTTTAAATGCTTCCGAACCTGCTCGAGGATCTTTTCTCCAAGTAGACTAGTTCCCTTGTTATTTAAATGCAGTCCATCCCGTCTATACAGATAGTCCTCGTTGTAGAATGTGGTCCAATGATCAAGATAGGTGAAGCCTTCCCGTGTGCACCACGTCTTCAACCATTCGTTTTGATTAATTATTTCCAGCTGTCCATATGGTCCTTTGCAAGGTGCGGGTAGTATACCAGAAAATACCACAGTTTTGGTTTTCTCTTTTAATTTCCTTCCTAGCTCTCTGAATTTGTTTTGCAGGGATTTTGGTCTGTCTCTTCCAATGTTGTTTGTACCGATGTGGACGACTACTACCGGGTCGTCTCCTGTTCGTTCTAGGAGCCTGTCCACGTTTTCAGTGATGTGCTTGACCGAGGCTCCCGGAAGGCAGCACACTGTTGTAGTAAGGGGGTCCAAACTGCGAACTGAACTTGCTGTGTTTCTCAATATGGAGTCCCCAACAATCATGACCTCCCTTCTTTTTACTGTCTTGTCACCACTGTCAATAGGGTCCTGGATGTTGTTCCTTTCATTCTCTTGTTGTTGGTTCTGCTCATCAAAATTCTGAAGTGACTCAAATCTGTTGGTTGTTTTGATTTCTGGTGGTTGTGTTTGACGAAGTTTCTTTTTTTCCCTGCTTCTGCCTACCTGAACCCAGCTGTTCTGACCTTCTATCTCCCTGGTGGCTTTCAGTCTGTTAGGGGTGATGCAGACTTCCATGAATTGTGGGTGTGCCAGTTCCTCAAGATCCTGTTGCTGTCTCACTTCCTCCAGCTCCATTTCTAGCATGTTTACTAGTTTATGCAAATCCTGGATCGTGCGGCACTTTACGCACACTTGGTTTAGCTCCGCTGGGTTTTCTCGGATTTCCCACATCAAGCAGGTGTCACAGATTACTGGCTTGAAGACCATGTTGAGGGTTTTTTTTTTTTTGAAGTTTAGTTTCTTCTGCAGCCGTCAACCTGCTTTCAAACTGCTTCGAAACTGCTCTGTACTTTTCCACGCTGTACTTCTCCCACTCGCTGTCGCTTCCACTCGCTGTCGCTGGGAAGACTGCCTCGTTTAACTGCGTTGTTCTGCTGTGCTGTCGGCTCCTCCCCTCGCCCGTGTCTCAAAACGGCGCTGAATTTGAATCAGCTGCTCCGAGTTTCAGCTTGTTTGTTATCAGAAAAACACACGCGGCTGTGTTTCCCCAATGTCCTCTGTTTTCTGATTAAAGCTATTCAAGATGCAATTTCTCCTTTCTGCTTCGAAACTGCTCTGTACTTTTCCACGCTGTACTTCTCCCACTCGCTGTCGCTTCCACTCGCTGTCGCTGGGAAGACTGCCTCGTTTAACTGCGTTGTTCTGCTGTATCTTCAGGGACGTCACCACTGTTTCCTTAGTAGTCGTAGGCAAAGAACTAAATAAAAAAAAAAAAAAAAAAAAAAAAAAAAGAAATAGCTGCAGCTCAGGTAGAAATTGAAGATACGTTACAATTCCATAATTTAGGCATAGCCATAAAACAAAGCCGGTATTCAGGACAACTGCATTTTCAAATCTGTGCTTGTAGGTAGAACATTGGAATTCTGTGTAACTGCTTTTTGTTACAGTCAGTGAAAGGGTGGTTACTATTGTGTTGGAGTTTTTATAACCTGAAATGTGTTAATTATTTCCTCTTGTTTTATCAGCTCTTTACTGCAGCACACCAGATTCACCACCCCATGGGTCAATTGTTAGCCAGACTGGAGGGCAGCTTAATAGTATGGTCCGTTGGGCTTGTGACCGAGGATACAGACTGATTGGGAAAAACACTGCTGTTTGTAGGAAGACACAATATGGGTATTTTACATGGGATGCGCCAGTCCCAGCTTGCCAAGGTAAAAAGCTTCTTTAAAAGAGGGGAAGTGGATGTCTTGCAAATAATGTAAAAGGCATTCTGAATCCCAATGCTCTGTGTTCAATATACTGTAAAATGATAGCCATACTGTATATAAGATGTATAACGCAGGACTGTGGCAGTGTGCCCTGCACCTGTGTGTATTTAAAGTTTATATGTAGCGTTGTTGTTGTAAAGTATGTAATGGTGTGTAAGCACGGGATTGCACAAATTAGCTCACGTGCCAAGATTCAAGTGAATGATTAATTAGTCATTGCAAATAGTTAAACACATGTCCATAGTTAATAATATGTGCATTACTGGACCATTGGAAATAATACAAAACAAAAGTAGACAGGAAACTCAAACTGTTAAATTTACAAAACTAATCATTGTCGAACCCAGTACAGTTGATATAGGTTATATGAGATGGATCTCAAGGGAACATCCATGGATGGTTGGTTAGTTTACAGGTGTGAACCCTGTGCTGAACTGAGCTGAATATAAGTGCACAGCCTTCCAATCACTGATGTTTAGTGTCTTAAGCATGGCTCTGGTGTGTATTTAATGTAAGGGATTGTGGTTGTACTGAAACCGGTGATCGGTACAGTACAATACAGTATTTTAATTTTTAGGCTGCCTATAAACTGTTTTTAGTCCATAGATCAGATGGCTACCAAGTTGGATTTCAAGGTGTTTTATAGCTTTTAATAACTATTATATAACGATTGTTAGTTTTAACATCAACTTTTTATTATGTTAAAAAATGGTTTACTTTTTTTGACTTAAACTTTTTTTTTTTTTAGCCGTTTCCTGTGGTGTGCCAAAAGCACCTATAAATGGAGGCGTGCTGACTACCGATTATTCAGTTGGTACGCGTGTAAACTATTATTGTAATGATGGGTATAGGCTTTCTTCTAAGGAGCTCACAACTGCTGTATGCCAACCAGATGGTACATGGAGCAATCATAATAAAATCCCACGTTGTTCAGGTAAGCCGAGTGTCTTCTGAGTGATCTGTATGCCAAAATGACTAGCATTAAGCATTGCCAAACCATTATGTCACTGGCCATAGGTTGGGTTAGTGTCAAACAAATTACTTTTATTTTACTCTAAAATTAGAGACATGACTTTAAAATGATATTGGGTCTGTTTTAGTGGAATTAAGAAGAATGCCCTGGGATTTCACAAAATGTAATAACCACATTTATTTTCTGTGCCAGTGGTACTCACTTGTGACACTCTCAGTCCATTGCAATCCAAGACCATGTTCTTACCAGGTCCTTCATTAGTGAACTAAACACCACAATTACAGATCTGATTAAAACAAGGCTTTGTTCAGCTCAATTCAATAATTGACCACATGTTCGAAGAAGGTCCTGCCTGGAATGGATTAAAAGAGTCACAAGTAACACAGTTATATACCTACTTAAATTGAATGTCCCTTAGACCTGAGATACACAAGCACTTTTTAAGCAATATTTTCTTGGCAGCTCAAGTTGACAATAAAAATTGACTGCGTGTCACTAATTGACAACTACAGTTGTCAACAAATTTTACCGATATTTTTCATGCATGATAGAAAATGTTTATGGGATGTTAGATGTGAGGAACATAAACATTTTTTACACAACAAATTTTACCAATCAAGTGGCAAGAATAGACCACTGGTCTGTAGACAAGTGGATGCATGAGGAAACTTCGCAGTTGACCGATATTTTTCATGCATGATAGAAAATGTTTATGGGATGTTAGATGTGAGGAACATAAACATTTTTTACACAACAAATTTTACCAATCAAGTGAGGTTTATGTTCCTCACATCTAACATCCCATAAACATTTTCTATCATGCATGAAAAATATCGGTAAAATTTGTTGACAACTGTAGTTGTCAATTAGTGACACGCAGTCAATTTTTATTGTCAACTTGAGCTGCCAAGAAAATATTGCTTAAAAAGTGCTTGTGTATCTCAGGTCTAAGGGACATTCAATTTAAGTAGGTATATAACTGTGTTACTTGTGACTCTTTTAATCCATTCCAGGCAGGACCTTCTTCGAACATGTGGTCAATTATTGAATTGAGCTGAACAAAGCCTTGTTTTAATCAGATCTGTAATAGTGGTGTTTAGTTCACTAATGAAGGACCTGGTAAGACTGCAATAAATCTTCAAATGTCGACAGGGATCCTCCAAAAGCAATTCCTGCATAATAGCATGATATGATCCATGTCTGTTTCTGCTGCAAAGCCTCTCTCTTGTCCACACTCCAGGTTTACTTCATCGACATCTGTTCAAAATTATTAATTATTATTTCACTATAGCACCTGCTGAACCATGTTAACTGCAAAATGACGCCATCTTAAAATTGCTTAAAATAATTGTCCATTTTCAAGTGTGTGTGTAGCTCATTTTGCAACAGCAATTCAGTTGTCAATTGTTTGTTGTCAACTTGATTTGGCAATAAAAATGCCATGTGTATCTCTCCAGCCATAGAAATTATTAAATTTCTCAAAGTTTTGAAAGATGTAATTAAAATATGGTGATAGAGTCTTTGGGTGGCTCATTTGTGTTAACCTTCTCATTGTACCCTGTCAGAAAGTGCCTGAGCTAATGGCAGAATATGTTGTGCTATTTGACCAATCACTGATAGTCAGAAGGGGGATTTGACAGACAGCAGAGATTTGTATTGAAATAAACATTCCGTCATACCAAATGCTAGAGCAAATAAGGCCCCCCTTTAATGATGAATGCATAACTATTCAGCAATTGATGTACAGAAAAAATCCCAATACAGAAGTACATATTAACAAAGCAGGCTATTGTAAATTGAAGACATATTGTTTAAGTACCATTCTCTTTAATACAACCTATACACATTTTTTTTTTATTAAAATAAAACTACCATTATTTTGGATTGGAAAATAAATTATATGTAAAAGACAAAAAAAAGACAATTTCACCACTTTTCTTTTATGTTTTGTTTCAAGTTGTCACATGTCCCAGTATAGGCTCTTTCACAGTGGAGCATGGGAGGTGGAGAATTGTAAACGGCTCCCATTATGAATACAGAACAAAGATTATTTTTAGCTGTGATCCTGGTTATTACCGAATGGGACCTGCATCTATCCAGTGTATGGCTAATGGGGCATGGAGCTGGAGAAATGAGAGACCCCACTGTCAGAGTAAGTATACAAGCAATTGTTCTTATCTAAAATCTGAAGAAAGACCACTTAAAAGATATGCCTTGAAATATAGTGATGTTCCTTTGTAAAAAAACAAGTTGGTTATTTTGTTGTCAGTAAACTGATTTACATTCAAACTCTGTAAATTACAGATTTCAATATTTTGTTTCTCTCATTTTTTTTGTTCTGTATTCTATGTATAGCCACTCAGCGTCTGGAATTGAAACGTTGGTTACATCGCAGTCCCATACAAACAAAACACTCTACACCAGCCTCCTGACCACAACTTTAAATAACCATCACTGCATTTTAAAAAAACATTTTTCGTTTTAGAATCACAATACCCACAAACATTGTATATGCAATATTTTACAAGGAAACTCTCCACCCACTGCAAAATAAAGTTGTTCAAACAGAAAAAGGTGATAAAATAACACAATAAACATGATTAGAGAAACAATTACAAATTAAATAAAATATGTCTCGTTTTAACTGTACCTACAATTGGTGTGTAACCAGGTGAAGAATACAATATTTTTAAGTACAGGGATAATGCTATTTTAAAATACAAATATTAGCTATTACACTTAATATACATACTAAATAGTAACGCATCCACTCAATCAAAAATATTTTCAAAACTTAAGAAACGTATCTAGTAACAAACCTTTGTACAATAGTCTTCTTATGTGTTTTTTTTTTCCTAGAAACATTAATGCTTTTAAAATAATTCAAATAGTTGCCTGAGACAGTGGTCATTACATAGTTAACTGCCAGCAATTTCCAGTGACAGATTGACATACTCCCTTTCTGTGTGCCTGTTGATGTTAATCAATCAAAGCTTTACATATATATTTTATTGCCCTGGCAACACATGCTTGCAAGCCTCTTTTTCAGCTAGTGGTGTATTTGTGCTCATTTACACAAGCTGCTTTAGCAACTTCTGGTGTACAGGTGCACGAGTGACAAAGTGCTTCTAAAGTTAACATTCAATTTGTCATCTGCTGTGAGTTTTTTCCTGCTAACGAAGCTTCTGGTTGCTGGATGAAAGTTTAAAGATTTCAATTTAAGCATTGTTGTCCGAGACAGTGGTCATTATGCTAGCAACAACAGTTAGTTTTGGGAGAGTATGTAACAAAAGACAATATCAATCATCTAAAGGTAATGGCTATTGCAGAGCAGATTAATGCTGCTACAAAATAAAAAAAAACTGTCTGCATCTGTAGGTTATATATTTTTCCTTAATTGTAGGTTTCTTGTTATCCCATTGCCTTTGAACATGTTGCTATACCTGTCAACTGTGATCTATTTTTGTACATGATACGTTCTGAGTTATAGATTTTTCTTACTGCAGTTATTTCTTGTGGGGAACTGCCTTCCCCTCCTAATGGGAATAAAATTGGTACTCAAACAACCTTTGGAGCAACATCTATTTTCACCTGTGACCAAGGATACGTGCTGGTTGGCTCAGTTGTGAGAGAATGTCTTTCATCTGGGCTGTGGAGTGGGTCAGAGACTAGGTGTCTAGGTATGGCAACAACATTATATTCATCCTTCTACTGTTCGATGCAAGTAATTACAAGACACTTTGACTAATCAGCCACATGTTTTAACCATGTTTTTAGTTGCTTTGGTGACTGTTGTATGCCAGTTTCAGAATTAAACTGAAACACAATTGTTTAAGTCTATCCCCAGCAGATTGCCCAGTTTAAAATGTTGTTATTTGTTAACTTTCATAACAAATCTAACATAAATATTATGTATTATATGTTAAATATGTTATTCCCTGTTTTCCTATCCAGCTGGACACTGTAGCACTCCAGAACCAATAGTTAATGGCCAGGTGATTGGAGATAACTTTGGGTACAGAGACACAGTGGTATATCAGTGTAATCCTGGACTTCGTTTGATTGGCTCCTCAGTGAGGATATGCCAGCAAGACCACAACTGGTCTGGTCAACTTCCAGTCTGTGTTCGTAAGTAAACGTAATACAGTTGTGTGTGTCATGTTTTACAATATAGCTGTGTTGTATACATTGATCAGTATATTAATTCTTAAACCATTTAAAATATGTGAAGCTGTTCATCTATTTCTTTTGTTAATAACAAAGAGGAAATAATATTGTTACACACCTTGTTCTCCTGATGGAGCTAACAGCGCCATGGGGAGGATACTGAGGATGAGGCATACAAGAGGAAGAAATTCTGGTATGCTGAGTTAGCTGCTGAGGTGGAACAGCAGGGGGGTCTAGGTTTATCCAGTAGAGGTGGGTTGTCTGGGATTCATTGTGAGCTCCAGGACCCGGCTTCTCAGATATATTGGATTCAGTGGACAGGAATTACTTTAGGCTCTATCAAAGGAGGGAGAGAGAAGTCACAACTAGCTGTGGTTGAAGAAAGAGGCCAATCGAGGCCCACAAAAGAGAGGTGACGGATGAAGTTAACACCAATGAAAATAAATGGATGGCTAAGGAAAGTAAACTGGACTGGATTTGGTGGGGGTGGAGGGGAGTGGCAGTAGGAGGCAAGCAAACCTTTGAGCCTTCCTGACATGTTGTGGGTTAGTCAACGGACACTGAAGATGGGAGGTGTCCACCTAATGACCCCTGAGAAGTGCTCTACCTAGCCTATTCCAGACGGTTGTCATGGTGAGGCGCTAGGGAGACTGCACTTTGATCCCTGCAGCCAGTGCTACATTTCAGCCATCAACACTGGGCCAATACTAAATCCACATTACCTGGAGGAAAAGCGTTGATTGGTTCCAACCACTAAATATCTTTGTATCTTTATGAAAGCTGAGTCCAATATTGCCATGGAGTAAATAACAGCTACTCCTGTAATAAAAACCACGACACGTACTGTTAATAGGTGTCATTAAGCCACATTGAACATACTGTTAATTCCCTGTGAATTTATCAAATATACAGTATACTGGAAATTGTTTAAAAAAGTAATATTCTACCAATGGCTTAGTAACTGGAACAGTTACAGGGCAGCTTATCTGCTTACATTGGAGCTTCTCTTGGCCAATCCCAAAATATAAATACCAAATTATAATTTCTGCATTAAAACTATATTACCTCATAGGGATTCCCTAACTTGATGTGTTTAAGCCATTATCTTTACAAAACCAAGGCCTACACATACAATGGCTCTCAAAAGTATTCACCCCACATTTTATTGTGTTACAACATGGAATCAGAATGAATGCAATTAGGAGTTTTTGCCACTGATCAACACAAAAAAGGCCATAATGTCAAAGTGAAAAATAAAATCTACAAATTGTTCTAAATTAGTTACAAATACAAAACAGAAAATAATTGATTGCATAAGTATTCACCCCCTTGAGTCAATATTTGGTAGAGGCACCTTTGACAGCAATTACAGCCATGAGTCTATTTGGATAAGTCTCTACCAGCTTTGCACATCTGGACACAGCAATTTTTGTCCATTCTTCTTTGCAAAATTGCTTAAGCTCCATTAAGTTGGATGGAGACCTTTGGTGAACAGCAATTTTCAACTCTTTCCACATATTCTCAATTGGATTGAGGTCTGGGCTTTGACTGGGCCATTCCAGGACATTGACCTTTTTGTTTTTAAGCCACTCCAGTGTGGCTTTGGCTGTATGTTTGGGGTCATTGTCCTGCTGGAAGATGAATCTTCTTCCAAGTCCCAGGTCTCTTGCAGATTTCAGCAGGTTTTCCTCCAGGATTTCTCTGTACTTTGCTGCATCCATTTTGCCCTCTATCTTCACAAGCTTTCCAGGCCCTGACGCAGAGAAGCATCCCCATAGCATGATGCTGCCACCACCATGCTTCACAGTAGGGATGGTGTTCTCAGGATGATATGTGGTGTTAGGCTTGCCCTAAACATAGCGCTTAGCGTTGAGGCCAAAAAGCTCTATTTTGGTCATATCAGACCATATAATCTTCTTCCACTTGGTCTCAGAGTCTCCCACATGCCTTCTGGCAAACTCTAGCTGAGATTTGATGTGAGTTTTTTTCAACAATGGCTTTCTTTTTGCCACTCTCCCATAAAGGCCAGTTTTGTGAAGCACCCATGCTATTGTTGCCGTGTGTACAGTGTCTCCCAGCTCAGCTGTGGAAGACTGTAACTCCTTTAGAGTTGCCATAGGCCTCTTAGTGGCCTCCCTGACTAGTGCCCTTCTCGCCCGGATACATTTTTGAGGACGGCCTGTTCTAGACAGATTCACAGTTGTGCCATATTCTCTTAATTTCTTAATAATGGACTTTACTGTGCTCCGGGGGATATTCAGTGTCTTGGAAATGTTCTTATATCCTACCCCTGATTGATGCTTTTGAAGAACCTTATTCTGGATTTGCTTTGAATGTTCCTTCGTCTTCATGATGTAGTTTTTGTTAGGAAATGTACTTACCAACTGTGGGATCTCCCAGAGACAGGTGTATTTAACCGGAAATCATGTGAAACGCCTTAATTGCACACAGGTGGATTCCATTCAACCAATTATGTGACTTCTAAAAACAATTGGTTGCACCAGAGCTTATTTAGGTGTGTCATAGCAAAGGGGGTGAATACTTATGCAATCAATTATTTTCTGTTTTATATTTGTAATTAATTTAGAACAATTTGTAGTTTTTATTTTTCACTTTGACATTATGGACTTTTTTTGTGTTGATCAATTAACTAATTAAATCCATTTTGATTCCATGTTGTAACACAATAAAATGTGGAAAAGCCCAAGGGGGGTGAATATTTTTGAGAGCCACTGTATATATTACATAATTGTTTTCAGGATTTAGCATTGAAGCCAGGTTGATGATTCATTGATTTTATTAAATGAAACCATTCATCAAAAGTTGTTTAGTGTTCTGTGGAAACATTGTGCTCCTCAATTTCAGTGATATCTTAAGATGGTAGAACCCTTCTATAACGTTGTATCATGGTTATCCAGGCACCGGTTGCATAGTGATGTGAGCCTATTTCAAAGAGCTATCCTTTTCCTGGGTTAGAGTGCCCAAGGGACAAAATTTCTGGGCCGAATTGACCAGCTGCTAGGTCCTGATTCTTTCTCCGTAGACCCTGTAGAAAGTAGCAAGTCACACACACATGCGGTAGAAGAATAATTGTTTTAAAATCAAGTCTCTTTTGTCTGTGGTAGTCCTTAGTCACAAAACATGTTTTTGTTTGGTATTAGTTCAATCTGACAGAAATAGTTGCAGTCTTCTTTTTATAATGAAAGTATATTTTTCTGTCTATTTGTTATATTTCTTGAAGTATTTTCTGTATGCTGCGTACATATAATGTCATTTTTTAAAGCTTTGCAGCTGGCTGCCGACTTAGATCTGTCTTGATAAATTGAGACTATTGTGAAATTTGAGCCACAGGGAACAACGACAAAAGATAATCTTTAAACAGGAATGAAATGCACTTTGAACAATAATTTCCACATCACTAGATACATGTCAGCAATTGAGCAAAACTAATTGGATGTGGGTCATCTGTAACAACAGTCACAGTTACCAGCATGGTTTGAATAAAGACAATGCAACTGCTCAGTTGAGGCTGTGCAATAAAAATAAATGATCAAAAATGGAAGAGGAACCTTTGGGAATGAAAACAATATCTCATTTTATCAGAAGTGTGTCTGATCTTATTACTTAATATTTATTTATTTATTTAAGTCCAATACTTTATAAACAAATCTATAAAAATGAAATTAAGTATATAAATACACTCTGTATTGATAGTTCCCCAGAAAATGTAGCCAGGGTTTAACCTGTTAACGTACTTCTTTTTTTCCCCCCTAGCTATAAGCTGTGGTCATCCTGGTAGCCCTATTTATGGAAGAACAATTGGAAATAGTTTTAATTTGAATGATGTTGTCTCCTTTTCCTGTAACACGGGATATATTTTGCAAGGACCTACAAGAGCTCAATGCCAAGCCAACAGACAGTGGAGTCATCCACCACCAACATGTAAAGGTGGGGAAAAGAGTTAAGTCTTCTATTTATACTGTGATCAGCATTTATTACAATTAATTTAATGGTGACAGTAGATTATCAAAATAACTGTACTTGAAACATATTCCTGCTCCATAATTGGTAGTAATGTCATTGCTTGTTTTTATTTTGCTTCTTTTTTTTTCAGTTCTTGGATATAGATGCCATAAACAGAACTGCTTCTGGTTTAGTGTGCTTTATATAGCATGTTAACCACACCCCCTGGAGTTGTCTTACTGCTTTTATCACACGATTTAGGTCAAAAACATATTTAAAAAATATTATGTTATTATTTTTATTTTTTCAATGTGTAAATGTACCTCACTGACATTGAGGAAGTAGTTCTGTTAAAAAGAATGACATTATAATACTCCATCACCCATTCGATATGTCGTGGGTGTCAGGGTCCAGTAAAAATCTGCTATATAGCAAGAGACCCATAGAAAAACAAATAGGTTAATAACAAATACTGTACAACAACTCCCTCGTTTTATCGTGGGCGTCAGGGTCCAATACAAATCCTCTATGCAATGTATTTTTTTCGTATAAAAAAATCAGCACACCATTTTAATTTGTACTGTGCAGGGTAACAGCTTCTCATCAATGTAAATCAATTAATTGCATGCATCTTCCTCTCCTTTCTCAAATGCCCAAACCCACTCCATTCAAAGAATCCATTCCCAGCATAGGAGACTTGTTGCTATGGAGCTGACGTCACTGCACTGTGACTTTTGCTAGTGCATTGCTTAAAAAAATGCTTCAGCAAGTAGATCTTTAATTTGCTTTATGTTATTGCGCAATGTGTGTATATATGATAACAGTACAATATTAATGCTTTGTTTTGAATTATTCTGTATATTTTTGTTTGTGATGTGCAGTGCAAACAGTAATTCTAAATTCTAATTTGTCTATGAATAGTGCAGCTAAGGCATGCACAGTTGTAAAAAAAGGGAGCCAGCTCCAGGACCGCAATATATCCGATTCTGCAGTCTAGCAAGGGGCGATATAATGAGGGGTGGGTGTATTTACCTTTCTATGTGGTGGAGAAACTCAGGCTACTACAGAGAACAGAAATGCTAACATTTACATTAAATATTTCTTGTATGTCACACATCATACAGGACCAATAAAAATAATATTGGAGCATAAAATAGTTGAGATGTTGGTATACCAAAACAATAAAAACAACTGTGAACACAGAGATTTATAAATCTAGCATAACTAGCTGTGGCCTTAATGTTCTTTCTCGGTGTAACAGGATAGCACTGTGGTCCCAGATGCTATTGGCAGGAAATAGAGAGTCAACAAACACAGGAACTAACAAACTGGGCACGAAGGCCAAAATAAAAGGCTTATACAAAACAATACAATCAGTGTCTGTAGGCAGGGCATTTGCCTTCACTCCAGACTCCAGACTCCAGACAAAAACAGTTATCAACTCACCTAAACTCCCTTCCCCAAACAAAGGATTTTGCTTCCCTTTATACAGGTGGTCCCCAATTAACA
Source organism: Polyodon spathula (assembly GCF_017654505.1). Taxonomy (NCBI): domain Eukaryota; kingdom Metazoa; phylum Chordata; class Actinopteri; order Acipenseriformes; family Polyodontidae; genus Polyodon; species Polyodon spathula. The sequence continues at coordinate 79,058,537 of NC_054537.1, forward strand.
CTCAATTACTTCATTGGGAAATGGCCACACTTGTGATTGTTGGCAGGGCCAGAATTAACACCATCCCTTCCAACCTTATATTTCCACACACACACACACACACACACACACACACACACACACACACACACACACACACACACACACACACACTATTTACACACTCGGTCTAAATATATTCTAGTTACTGTCCCACTTCCAGTCTGCTGGAATCGATCATGAGGGAGATGATCATTTTGAACAGTCCCATTCCCTTTTATATCTTGACTGCTGAATACAAACTTGATTAAAAATAATTTATATACTATTCACGAGTTCTACACGATATATAAGTATAATGCAGTCGTCTTAATGGTGCTCTGTGTGATGAGGTCATCCTCCAGAGATCAATCTGTCCCTTCTAGAATGTCACTAACCAATCAGAGTTCTCCATCAAACCAAGTAGTTGCATAATTTTATGTTAAATAAGCAATGACTACTAATTTGCTTGAACAACTGCTGAATTGTTAATTTACTTTGCAGATATGCTAAGGTGTTTAATTATTCAATTATGTATTTATTTAATATACTGCAGCTTGATTATATATATATTTTATGAAACAGAAAACTACATAAATGTAAAAGAAAAAAAAAACTGCTTACAAATATGTTTTATACATAGTGGTATGTATATTTGATGTTTGTAATTACTGTTCCCCTACAATAATCCCACTTTGCTTTAAAGTTTAAACGCCATGACTTATTTTATTCTCGCTTCATTTATTCTCGCCACCAGTGCTCCAGCACATCTGCTGAACTCAGAGAGGCAGTGGCAGGCAGGCTGGCTAGCTTGCTTGTTGGGAGCCATTCAAGTAAACACAAACAAAAATGCTCACTGCATTTTAATACACGCTGATGTTTGCATTTACTGTACTGTTGTTTACCTGAACTTCTTGAACGGACAACTTTTAAAATCTCGTATGCGATCCCTTTGTGGTTACTATCGAAATTTTGTAATTTTAAAGAACTGACATCCAAGGAGACTGATTGACATTTAGATATGTACAATTCTGTTTACTTTATGACATGGATTGACTAAAGAAAAATTCTGAAAAGTATCTAAGTCACCTTTAGCTCTTAACCATCAGTGGTAATGACGGTGGATTTCACAAAAACTGTTGACCCAGTTGCACTTTCATCTTAATGCATGGAATGAAATTCAGTCTGAACCATTGATTGTACTGTTTTAACTGTATGGAATGTCAGCAGACAACCAGAATGCATGACATTTCCAAGCCACTTTGTAATAATCTTGTTAACTAACATATAACTACAGTATAGCATCATGTTAGTCAATGTACCTGTGAAAGTGTCTGGTGGGTTGTGTGAATTTCCACAGTAGTAATGTGAGAAAATCCCATCATCGTTTTATTCTTGAACTGTAAAGAGTGATTAATAATATGTGATTCCAGTTATAGCAGTATAGCAAAGCAACACATCTACATAAATTGGCATAAAGAAAAACATGAGAATCCATTGGATATTAACAAGATACTGTAGCTCTGTAATTCTTGATATCAGCATTTTTTTCATATGTCTTATCTATGGATATTTATGTATTTTTATCTTTGCAAATGCTGTGTGCCAAACTGTACATGATACAACACAATACTTGAGAAAACAATTACAAATATAAACCTTTCAAAAAAAGAGTAAAATATTAAGTATAATTTGTCAATATGAGTATTTTATTTCATACCATTCTGTGTCAAAACATTTAGTAGGATAATTAAAATATACCATTAATAATATAGCATACCAGGAAGTTTGTAAAAATAAAATCTGCTAAGTAACATACATACCTCCTTTTTTTAGTGGTCAACTGCTCTGATCCTGGAATCCCTGCCAATTCCATTCGGGAAAGTAAAATCGAGCATGGAAACTTTACTTTCGGCACTGTGGTGTTCTATGACTGCAATCCTGGCTATGTTTTATTTGGTTCTTCAGTGCTAACCTGCCAGCATGTTGGCTATTGGGATAAACCTTTACCTGAATGCATTGGTAAGTTAACTATACAGCTCTGTAGTTATCTATAACTCCATCATAAAAAGTACAAGTAAATACTTCATGGAAACAATTTTGATGAATGCTAAAAAAAAAAAAAATGGAAGGCCATGTGCAAACTCAGACTGCTTGCCTTGCATCCTGTCATATCCGCCATGCTATGATTCTGAACAGAGCAAAGGCTAGACACTGGCACGATTGGGTTAGTGTTGGCCAATCCATGGAAAGTGAGAGCAGAAAGGGTTAGCAAATCAAGAGAAACTGACTTACGGCACATGAATTTTTTGATCATGATAAAATAAACATTTATTATTTCCATATATATCAAACATTTCACCATGGGAGCTTATAATGGGCACATTGCAGGAAACGTATAAGTATAATATGGGATGTAATATAGATTTCTATGAAACTTTTTTTTTTTTTTTTTTAAATTCAAGGCGACTTACAGGTGTTACAGGGCAATACAGGGTTACAATGGAAAATATTTATTTAATTTTGATTATGTTTATTTGACAGGGATATTGTACAATGTTTAACATAAATGAACATGTCATATGATGCATTGTACACAAATTTAGTTAAAAACTAATTTTCATTTGTAGTCCCTGAGTATTTAGATTTAAATACAATATAGTTTACTGCAAGTGCAGTACAGTAACTTTTTCCTTGTCTTCAAAATTGCTTAGGTAAAAATGGTAATGAGGCCACTGCCCACCTTTCTGCCCGACATTTTGGCATGGGAAAAACACGATACCAAAATCACTTCACAGGCCACATCTCATTGTGTTTGTTGGTGCCCACTTAGTGCCCCATTATCAGGCACTCAAAACCTTTGCCTTCGCCGTAGTGCCTTGCCCTGAGATCAAAATTTGGCCCCATTGTTTTTAAAAAATATGTCTATTTCAACAACTAATATAATTCAGTGTTAATAAATTTGTCTTACTTTTACATTATTATTATTATTATTATTATTATTATTAATGGCAGTATATACTTTTCCTGAACAACTATTATTTTTCATGGGCTTTTTCTTTTACACAGTTTTGTACCCTATAAAGTGTATACAGTAATTAGTATTGGCATCTTTAGTAGTATTAAGTGAGATGGGAAATACATCAATGTTATTAAAGCTTTTAAAATTTTCATTTAAGCATCACATTTCACTTTGACAAGCCACTTCTGTTTATTTCAGTGATTGACTGTGGCCATCCTGGTTCTCCCCCAAATGCTATATTAACTGGAGACAAATTCACGTTGGGTTTAACGGTTCGTTATTCTTGCACTGGAGGAAGAACACTCATAGGACAGTCATCACGGACTTGCCAATTGAATGGACTCTGGAATGCACCTATGCCACATTGTTCAGGTAAACCAGCAGATGGTTGATTTTTATATACAAATAAAGAAATATCAGGGTTTTAAGAATTTAATGTCTTTTCTGTATTTTTTTTTATAGAAACAAAGTATTAGCCGTTAGGGGAGCATGTATGATTTTTCAGTGTCAAGTTTGATTGTGGGACTTGTACAAGAAAACTGTACCCTTTTAATCAGTGGTTTTACAAAGCTGCCACAGTCGCAGTGATATCGACTCAGACTAGAGCCCTGCAGTGGTAGCAGGAAAAATGTACTTTGTTGCGAGCGAGACTGGGTGGGCAAACATTTCAGATGGCGGTAATTTGCGGGAACAGACTGCATCTCTCATCTGTTTACCAAGAGTAGGCTAATCAGGAAATTCCGAATTCCTTTTTGTTTGAGCTTTTCTTTTGAAGTATTTATCTCCCATGCTCTGACTCCTTATTTTTCTTTTTCTATTTTATTTTCCCTTCTTATACAATCAAGATGGCCGTCATAGTAGCAATGTGTGGATGTGAATGTTAGTTTGTTAGTTTATATATATATATATATATATATATATATATATATATATATATATATATATATATATAAAGCTTTTTAAAGCTCCACCCCCAGGGACTCTTGGTCCACAGCAGGTGATTTTTGCTGTAGTGCCACACCATTCTTGCCAGCACTGGCTGCAGCTCCTACACCTCTGGTTCGGGCAACCCTGTCTCTTGTCTCCATATCTGGTGTCTTTCTTCCAGCAAGTGTGTTTAATCATGTCTTTTATTTCCATACTTTAAAGAAAAAAAAAAATGTACTTAGTGTGTAGGGCTTAGTACCACTGCTACCAAATGTGAAAAATTTCACTTATTTTCAAGGTTTGTAGCCCCTTAAAAGCTGACCCAGACACAAGAATTGAAGTTTTGAAGCACTTTCATGCAATATTTAATATGTACAAAAAAAAAAAAAGAACGCAGATCAAAACAAAAGCAAACACCTAACATTCTGGAGGATAGTACTTTCGCCCCCCCCCCCCCCCCCCCCCGGACTACATTTTTCTTTCCCCCCCCCCCCCCCCCCCCCCCCCCCGGACTACATTTTCCCCCTAGTCTGCCTCAATATATAGGTCGGTATGGGTAGAAAATCCTTTAACGGGTACCTGCCATGAAAACGGTTACCCTTTTTTTGGTAATGATTTTTTTTTTAAATCACATATATTACTGTTTTAAGTGCATGGGACATATTTACAAATAATAATAATAATAATAATAATAATAATAATAATAATAATAATAATAATAATAATAATCTCTGTTTAAATACAGTTATTAATGTTAAATGTGTTTCGTTGGCCATTTTCTGCTGCTGTTGTTAACATGGCTTTTATGTTCAGGTTAAAACTAATGCAGTATTACAGCGCCACTATTATGTTATAATATAATAATGATATAATAATATCTTTATTTTTATACAGCACTTTTCATAATGGACTACTATCACAAAGCACTTTACAGAGGTAGGCTGTGAACTGAGCATTATATGCAGAGTCATTTACAGTAGGAGATTGATTTAACATCTCATCCGCATGATGGAGCACAAGGTCTGGTCTGTCGCAATAGCTACCGTAAATTGAGGAGGCTGAGATTTGATGGCAGTCGTAAAAGCGTTAATGCAACATGTGCTTCTGTGGTTGTAACAGTAAAGTGCTGTTCCTGATCACTAGATTATGGCTTAACAATGGCATCCAAGCAAAGCAGTGTGTGGAATTTCTTTACCAAAACAGAAGAAAACGGAATTTGCAAACTCTGTGAAGTTAATATTTCATTCAAAACAGGAAGCACTAGCACACTAACTTAATGTGCTCCACAAATATTTTTTTTATTTATCCCAAAACAAAATAGGTAAATGTTTAATGAGTGTGTGAGTAATGTTTTTCTCATCATGATATAATTTTGTACTTTGCACCTTTTTTGCATTTTGAAGTGTGTTTAGTTTTTCTTAGTTAATCTAAAAAAAAAATGTTTATGGCTTTCAGTATTTTTGCTGGGGTGCACTGCTCACAGTACTTTATTTGTTAATTTATTATGCTGTCAGTTAAGAAAAGGCTCAATGCAGAGTTTGTTTTAACATTGTCTTTATTACACCGGCCAGAGAACCGCGTTTACAACAGCATTGTCATATTTTCAATTATTTTTTTTTAATTCTCAAAATAAATAATTGATACTCGGGTAGTAAAAAGAGACCCAGGTCAAGTTCAGTCAGGGCTGGAGATTCAGATATATATATATATATATATATATATATATATATATATATATATCTATATATATATATAGATAGATGATAGATAGATAGATAATAGATAGAAGATAGATGGATATATATACTGTATATATATATATATATACTGAGCATAAAAAGAAATGTATTACGTGTATTTGGATTTAATTCATTAGATGTGATCTAAAAATGACAAACTCTGTTTTAGAGCAGGTGCAGTGACTTTTTATTGTGCTGATTAACAATTTACATCACAACGATGCTGCAAAATGATCTGTCGATCTTGGGCAACTGTTGTGACTCTTGGTCTCCCAGTTCGTGGCCTGTCATTGACAGATTGTGTCTGGTTATATCGTCTCGCCAGGTTTGAAATTGCTGGCTATGAGCACCCAAGACGGCGAGTCACAGTATGCTGCTCTAGTCCAGCCTCCAACATGCCGATTGTACGAAGGCGCTGCTCTCTTGACAGGCGTGACATATTGTTTTGTTTGTGTGTGTATAACTGCACTGATATAACGAAGGCCACACTCTCTTGACTCGGGTCGTGACATATTGTTTGTGTGTGTGTATAGTATATGTATATAATATAGTATATATATATATATATAATATTATATATATATATATATATACTCGTAGTGAGCTTCTTAACATTATATTTGAGCATCAGAAGAAATGTATTATTGTTCTAAAACAGAGTTTGTACCGCGAGCGCGACGACAGATTGTTCTTTGTGTGAAAGTACTTCAATATATATATTATATATATATTCATCAGAAGAAATGTATTACTTATTCTAAAACAGAGTTTGTCCGAAGTACAAAGGCGCTGCTCTCTTGACAGGCGTGACATATTGTTTTGTTTTTTTTCTGTGATTTTCTTTATTGCTTTTATTCGAACTTGCAATTCAACGACTGAAATCACTCCATATCCAGTGTCCAATCAACTGTCTCACTGATTAGTTGATTAAGTGCATATGCTTCAGTCATAGTCACTCCAGCGTGTCATGGTCAAAGCTCAGCATTTGCAGTTTATTCTGAATTTTACCAAAACATTACAGGATTCTCTGTGACTTCACAAACACATTATCACCTGATTATGTTAGCCAATCAAAGTCTGATTCTTGTGGCAATTGCTGGGCATAGTAACTACTAGCTTGATTAAAAATATAATATGTTTTAGAGAAATGGGGAGAAAATGTAAATCAATTTATGAATATTCAAAAGAAAATGAATGTTTCCAAGTATACAAAAAGCAAAAATAGCAGAAGAGGGTCAGATGAGGCACAAGACGCATAGGACTGCAAATACTGCTGCATTGAGATAGATGTTTGAACTGACAATAAAAGAACATGCTGAAAAATAAGCGACACATTAAACTAAAACAATAAACTGAACTGAGAGACACTCAATCCATTTATGAAGCTTTTACATGCGTGTTAATGAAACAGTGCAGAATGACTCTGTCAATGAGTTTGTCAGAGTGCTGTGTTTTGCTGGACAGCCACTGTTTATTGCAGAGAGGTATGTATTGGTGACTTCATGCAACACTACTGTTTGTCCATCAGCTAAAACACTGCCTAACGCTGACAATCTTAATCGTGACAGAAAATGCTGATGCTTTAGTTGGTAAACCTATATGGAATGCATTGATGTAAATGTCCAGTGTACATTTTGACGCATCTCCCGATGGCTTGCACCACCCAGTTCTGTCAATTTTTTCCTTTTCTTTTTCTTTTTTTAAGGTGAATAAACCTGACTTGTTTTGTGCTCATGTTATGTTCATACCTTCTGTAGATACTATTTCCGTCAGCACAGCGATTGCCCAAATGTTCGCAAAGTACCAGCTAACTTGGGAAAAAGTGGGTTTCACTTGCACAGATTCTGCTTCATCATACATGCCAGGGACATTATTACTTGGAAACCAGAACTTCTACGCATCATATTCCGCATGTAAAGTGTTTATACTGAGATTTTTTTCTGCCGTTTTTTTACCGATGTTTCAATTAAAAAACAATTTTTTACCGATTTTATGCCTATTTAAATTTTTTTTTTACGATAAAAAACGAAAACGTGGAACACTACTTCTGTTACATAGTGATGATGTCTATTACAGTATCAAAGGGAGTCAAACTGTTTTTGTTACTTGGTTGAAGCAAGATTTGTTTAACTCTGTTAGTGCCTACTTGATAAAACGTAAAAGTTCTGTCTGGATCCCGTTTGTTAAACTGTTGAAAATAAATTATTAAATAACTGGTCATTGTGTAGTTTTTTTTTTTTTCTTAGTTTTTTTGGTAGCTATTATATAGCTGCATTTTATTTTCTTAGCTAAGTTCCATTACTGGTGTTTCTTCTTTCGTATGGTGTTTGAAAAGCACCAGGCTACAGTTGTAATTTCAGTTTTGTAAGCCGTTCCACGGTATCCGGGGTAACTGCGTGGAGTCCACTTGTTCTGCCAGAATATACATGTATCGGTCAATCATCAGTGATGTGCTTAAAGGTTTGCACCTCACTGCATTTGCAGCTTGGTGGGTCCTTGGTCGTACATTTATAGAAGAAATATACCCATGCGTTGTTGAGACGCGTTTTGAGAGCAGGCTGTTCCTTGGTAGGATCTTCTATAGGGTCCATGTTTGGGACAACACTGTTTTCCCACATCCTGCGCCATTGGGTATATTTGGTACACAGCTGGATTCTTCTCTCAGTAAAGTTCCATAACAAGTGTAAATCAACTGGCGCAATTAGATAGTTCCACATTGGCAATATTATTAATACAGATGATCTCGGAGCACATATCTTTATACTGTAGTTGGTACAAGTAGAGTCCAGCAGAAATGAATTATTAGACTGTCACTTTGTTTTAACCTCTGAATTCTTATTAATATTTGCATGAGCAAAAATATTATTTTATTTAGTTTATTGTTTTATTTATATATAGTGATTTGCAGAAGTATTCACCCCTTACTAATAATGTCACATTTTGTTGAATTACAAATAATGTGTGCATAGTTTTTCAAACAAAATTTTTTTATTGAAACCTGTGGTGGTTAAACTGAACACTGTTATATGAGGAGGAGATTAAATGTCAGCAACATGTTTAAAGAAAATATACAAAATGCAGCAATTACTGTCTTTTTGGATAGGTCTCTACTAGCTTTGCACAGTAGGTTGGTGAAATTTTTGTCCATTCTTCACAGGAAAATTGCTCCAGCTCTGATAAGTTTATTGGGGGCTGTCGATGGATTGCAATCTTCAAGTCTCTTCATAAATTTTCGATTGGATTCAAGTCAGGACTTTGACTGGGCCACTCGAACATTAATTCTCTTCTTGTTCAACCACTCCAGTGTAGCTTTGGCTTTGTGCTTCAGGTCATTGTCCTGCTAAAATGTGAAACTCTTCCCCAGTTTCAGGGTCTTGGCTGACTCAAACAGGTTTTCCTCAAAGGATTTGCCTGTACTTTGCATCATCCATTCTCCCCTCTGTCCTGAAAAGCTTCCCAGTCCCTGCTGAAGAGAAGCACCCCCATAGCATGATCACTATGTGAGTTGCAGTGTGAAAGTCTTTATATACCTGAGAGAAATTATCTACAAGTTAAACCACTTTGAGTACACACAGGCTGAAACCATTTCACTAATGTGACCTTTCAAACAAATCATTTACACCTGAGCTGTTTTAGGGCTTCAGTAGCAAAAGGGTTGAATACTTATGCAACTGAGATTAATCTGTTTTTCTCTGTAAATCTTACTTATTTATATTCTACATGCATTTTCTAACTTTATCAATGTGGAGTAGTTTGTCTAGATTCTACATGTAAAATCTAATTTGAAAGCGTCGTGGAGTACGCTCAGGTGCCAACAAAATGTGAAAACCTTGCAGGGGGGTGAATACTTCTGCAAACCACTGTACATTGCTTTTCCACAGTTACAGTGCAAATGTTTCTTTCTTATTTATGTAAAATTTAGATAATTCCCCCGGCTATGAAATCGTCGCCTGATATGTTTATTAAGGTTGACAAATAGCTCTTTTTGTAAACATGTAGTTTGGGTTAGAAATACATGGTAATCGATCCAGCATGTCCACGTTGCTTTGAGTGTTTGCAGTCCTTTGTTGAGGCAGTATATCATCTGCTCCTATGAAGCTCAATGAGCTACCAGGATGCCCTTTCCTCTTGGGATTTTTTTTTCTTTTTCCTTTCTACTTCATTCATGCAAGATTAGTCTCAAAGCAGCACAGGAGGCTGAAAAAGCATTAAGACAAAAGTATCGACTTGTGTCTTATGTACAGTTATAAACTGAGCAAGAAGGGAATATTTAAAAAAGGTGCCTAAAATTGATGTCTTTAGACATGAATCTGTATACATTACATATTCAGTACAAAGAAAATGGCACAACAGTTCTAGAAAAAACATCTTTGTGTGTAAATGGTGGTGATTAATGCTAAAGTACATACAGGCCATCATAGTGAAATAGCTGAAAGGACATTAATACTATTGTATTGTCTGGTTAAAAGTCTGGTTTTAAATTATGGAAACTATATTTAAATGACTGGTAAATAGAAACCAAATTCATTATTTTGTAGTGAATTTATTTTATTTCTTAGCAGACACCCTTATCCATGTTGACTTACAATTGTTACAAAATATCACATTACAGAATATCACATTACAAATAAGAGCAGTTATAAAGTACAGTAAAAACAGTAGAAAATAAGATAAAATTCAAATAAGATCAAATTCAAATTAGATAAAAATAAAGAATATAGTAAGTAATTACATTTAAGAGCGAGTTCAACTAAAAGCATTTCACTTATGGTAAAAATATTTGTGTATAGGAGAAAAGTCCATTTAGAGCACATAGTAAGTACGTTAAATGGATAAGAACAATTTTGAATACGAGCAATTACAAAAAAATGTGAATACGAATACAGGAAGTAGTTATAATTAAGAGCAGTAGTAGAGTACGTCAAGGCATGGAGCAGTTCAGGGCAAGTATAAGCTGATACACATACTGTTACCGGGAGCAACAAGGAAAGAGGAAGTGAAAGATGTTCAGAGGACATCGCTGGCCAGCTGTGTGAGTTCATTTTTTAAATGTATTTTTCAACTTGATTGACATGCTAATCAATCCTCTGATCAATTTAAATGGCAACTAGATCAATTATTATTACAGAAGTAGGTCACAGAGGTCAACATGAACATCTGGCTGTATGTTCCCTGTGCTGTAAGAGGTTCTCAATCAACAGAGTGTTTAACAACTTGTCTGTCAAGTGCCTGGGGTGGGTTCAAGGCCAGGCTAAATGGGTTGGAAGATATATGATATCAGGCTACCAAATAAAAACAAATCCAATATTTTCACTTGGGCCATGGGATATTACATTTATCCATTATTTTATGTTCTTATTGTACTATTTTTTAAAATTTTATTTAAATTGCAATATGCAGTGATCTGTTGTTTCATCAGTGTCTTTCTTTTAGTTGTATGACCAAATTAACTTAACTTTCATTGGTTCTTTTTCCTGGGGATGGGGGTTGTGGGAATGGTGTCTGTTTAAAGCTCAGTTCTGCTACGGTGGTTGAGGCAACCTTTCCTGTACAAAGTGATGGATTTGTATTTTTAAAGACATTTATTTCTTGTTCTCGTTCCCCTGCAAACACTGTGTTTGTTATGTGCGCCGTCTGCTTTCGGAGATGTACTATTTGCCAGTTCCTGTTTCTCATTCATTGTTTTGGTGTCATTCTCAGATGAACGCAGTTACTCCCATATTTTTATTCTGACAGTTTCTATACAATGTTTCTAGGGTCTCGATTGGGCTTAAACTATTTTAAGTGATTGATACAGCTCTGTAAACGTTTCACTTTAACCACAGTTCGTTAAAAAAAAAAAACTAAAAAAAAAAACTACAGTACTTCCTAAACTGAAATACAGCAAAATTAGATTCAGCTGAGGAGAAAAACATACATTATGACAAACCCAGCCGATATTTTTTGCTGTGACACTCGAGATGTTTTTTTTTTGTTTGTTTGTTTTTTTTTCCTATAATACGTCATAAGCTCAAAAATGTATAAATGTATTCTTGCATGTGTTGTATAAAATATATATATCTTATATATATTATATATATATATATATATATATATATATATATATATATATATATATATATATATATATATATATATATATATTTATGGCATATGTATATTGGACCGTAAGCCTGGGTAGCTTTGCCATGTTTGGGACCTTTCACACGTCTTCTAATGTATACAAGAAGTACCATCAAAACAGCAAGTGAATTTAAAACAAGGTGGTGCCTGTATATGTATTCATTTACAAAACGCAAATAATCAAAATATACACCTAGTTCCACTTTGGAACCCTTACCTAAACTTTTCACCGCTATAAACTGGACGGCTAAGCCTTTTACGTCACCAAACAAAAGTATAACAATACCATTCTTATACAGGCCTGCCCCCCTCAGGCTTCCTTCAGGCCTAAGCCCGCTACACACAGTCTGACTTAAGCCGCTCTGACTCATCTCATCTGATTCTGATTCTGCAATCAGCTGTGCCCAGTTTTGGTTTGATGTCAAAACTGAGTTTTTCCTGATTGTGTCTTGCACAATGCTAAGACTAAGAATTAGACTCACCACAACTAGATCCTTGCGATTACGATGTATGCATTTTTAATTAATACTGCCCTGTACACATTTTTTTTATTAACTTAGCCCAACATAGCGACTCTCACATTATGGATGGCATCATATGCTAATTAGATGGTGGAGACAGCGCTGCGAGGCACCAAAAAGAAGCGCTTAGCCTATTAATTTATCTATTAAACATTTACACCGTGCAAACGGTTCAGGCAGCATTTGACTTTTTGTATAGTCTACTACACTTTAGCCTGTGGCAAATAAAATATAGCCTGTTGGTTTTTATTTGACTTTGGCCATGTATCGCTTTTTGTGTAGCTCTATCTTGGGGCTTTGTGATTATATTGATTTATTGTTTTAGACATTCTGGGGCAGTAAAAATATAGGCTACTACTTCACTGATATTAAAACTACCACATAAACTCAGTTGTAGTTCCAAGTGCTTTTGCAATTTCAGTTGTCACGTAGGTTTTGGAATTACGATCGGACTACGCTTTAGTACTGCAATCGTACAAACATGGACTATTGATCCACATTAGGACGAGCTCATCTTCACGATCTTTTATCAGATATTCTGCAATCTTGTTTGACAAGTCACATGACAAGCCACATCATTTAAACCTGCTTCACTATTGGTTGACCCCTTATGACTAATCGGTTTCAGTCAGTCTTGGCCAGCAACTGCCGTACACAGCGACTGAAAAAGATTCAACATGTTCAGTCTTCAAATCTGAAGACTTCCCGATTGAAATCTGGGTAGTCTTGGTTCTAAGGGCATGCACATTGCTACGATTCATCCAGACTGTGTACAGCCAGTTGAGATGAGATGAGATGAGATGATTCGGGCTGTGTACGGCAGGCTTTAGCCTTCATGCGGACGCTTCTCAAGTTGTTCTGCCCTGCTATATATATATATATATATATATATATATATATATATATATATATATATATATATATATATATATATATATATATATATAGCATAGCAAAGAGGAATACTTATCTAATGAAGACTTTTCAGGTTTTTATTTTTTTTAATTGATTTTTTTTTTTTTTTTTTTACCCCCCCCATTTTTTTTACAACATTACAATGTTGAACAGGTTGTGTAAATTTGCGTTGTTTGCAACAAACTGTGAAAGGTTCCCCTTACTTGCTGAACGATATATACAATATGCTTACGAATTAATGGCCGGTGTTTCTTATTATATATATATATATATATATATATATATATATATATATATATATATATATATATATATATATATATATATGATTGCATTTTAACCAGACACTATTTGAAGCAATACAATATTAAATGTGTTCTGATTTTGTTAAATAATTAGTTCAATTACAAAACAGGCCTGCTGAAAATCCAAATAAAGTATGTTGAAAATAATGTGGATACAACCCTCTTCTTGGAAACACAGTACATCAAGGCTGTCCTTAGGCTGAAGTAAAGAAAAGGGCTGGGAAAAATATGCCTAATCAGGCCTTAAGGCCCAGGACTGGCCTGGAAGACTAAGTCTGCAGGAGTCCAATTAAAATGCCAGTTGGGTGTTTTTTTTTTCTTTTTCATTGTAATCTGCCCTTGAGCAACTCTTTGTTTAACTGGCTTGATTCCAAAGCCCAAAAATGAGCTTTCCTGTGTTAAATAAATCTCTCTCTCTCTCTCTCTCTCTCTCTCTCTCTCTCTCTCTCTCTCTCTCTCTCTCTTTCCTATAATGATATAATAAAATTTTACAATTGTTTAATTCTAGCTTTTATTTACGTATTTATGTATTATTATTATTATTATTATTATTATTATTATTATTATTATTATTATTATTATTCAAGTTTGCTGACTAGCACTATGTCTAATGTCCTTGAAGCAAGGTATAGTCAAAACAGTCAGGTAAAGACAGAGCATGGCAGCTGCTAAATCAAACTACTGCTGTCAAGCAGAAAAAAAAAAAAAAAAAAAAAAAAACCTTTAAAAACTCAGGCAATGTGCTTACCATAATACAGTGCTGGCCAACAGTAAATAACATGTACAATCACAATTTTTTGGGGCTCCAATGTTACTGAATTATGAACAGGTACAGGAAATACAGTCTCAGCCCAGGCATTTGCCTCAGAGGTTTGTATACAGTACAGTATTTTTTTTTCATTGTTTCAAGGGGTTTAATTTATAACACGTTGATAATGAGAAGCGTAGCCCTGGGTTATGAAGTATCTAAATGTTTTAGATGCTAATTAATGATCTGTGTGAAAATGACTCTAATAACTTTCTAATCAATGCTTTGTGGATGTCTCTTCTCTGCTTCATGTTGAATCTGAGGCCACTGTGCAATGAACAGTTTAATATGGGACAGTTATATTGCTACCGACTTAGACTGTATCTCTAATGGTACTGTATATGAAGCTTGAAAATATAATGTCAGAATGTTAAAGTATCATCATTAAAAAAAAAAAAAAAAGAAAGATAAATTGTACATGCTTTTATTTGGTATATAGAGTTCAGCAGAAGTCTCATAGTGATAATTACAGTACTTTAAATTCATTAAAATACTAGTACTAATAAAAAAATAAGGAAGCAATAATGTTTCCTGATGAGTAAAGTGAAACTGACTGTTAGATGACTGCCTGGCAAATTAAAATCACAGCACTGTTTCATTTTTTTTTTTAATGGGATATTTGATCATATTAAATCAGATCGCCACGGAATTGTTGCTTAATGAAAAACATCGTTGTGCTTTTCAAACTTAATTTCTATTTGTAATTTAGACTTTGCAGGTCTTCATTTCATGCAAATAAAAACTCTCTCACAGATACTTCCAAACCACTGTCAGCAACAAAAGAAACATATGTACTGTAAGTATAACATGCTTGCTTATTTTTCAGGTGATGTTTCAGGTACATGCGGGGATCCAGGCATCCCTGCTCATGGCAACAGAGAAGACAGTGGTTTTAAAATCAGGAGTAAAGTACACTTCACGTGTGACACAGGGTATGTTCTTTATGGGTCAGCTGAGAGGATGTGTTTTCCCAATGGGACGTGGTCTGGAAGACAGCCAGCATGCCATGGTAAGATGAACTCAACCAGTCTAGATATGATACATTAACCCTGGTACAAAAACTCAGCTCACACGGAAGGTGGAATGGGATGAAAATACAAACTACGCACATAAACGCAGTTAACTTGTAAAGGAAACAATCGGCACAAACATGTTTTTATAAATACCTGAACTATTTTTTTTTTTGTATTGACCAAACACAGTTTTGAACTTCTGTTATGATTTTTAGATTAACATTTTGCTGTTACATAGATGTATAGGTTGTTCACTCTTAAACATTGTAGGCTGGGATTGTGCCATGCTAAATGTTCCTCTTTACTGCTTTGATCTTGATGCTTGCCTCACGTTAAATTCTACACTGACATAGATTATATCTCAGAAACCTCTGAAAAGTTAAAGACTTTATCCATATAGAAATACAGTTCTATTAAGTTTTGATTATATTAATGTTATTGTTTTCTTATATCAGACTTTAGGAATTATTTGAATGTAGGAGTTATTTGGAGTGTTTCTGCATATTTGTTGCACAATATGAGGATGTTGTTACAATTCTCATAACAATTAGGATGCTCTAAAGGTGTTCAATAGCCTTAAATTCTCTTTCAACTGAATTGAAAAAGGGAAGTTAGATTGAATGTATGCTGGTGTAATATAATTTGAAATACACTAAACAAGTGTTTTTTTTTTAGCTGTACAGTGTGGAAACCCAGGAACTCCTGCAAATGGGCGGGTGTTCCGCATCGACGGGACGACCTTCTCCCACTCAGTCATTTATTCTTGTATGGAAGGATATCTGCTTTCCGGATCATCGGTGAGACAATGTACAGCTAATGGAACTTGGTCTGGAATTCTTCCTAACTGCACAAGTAAGTCTAACAATTAAACTTTGTATGACACAGAGCTTTATTCTCAAAGCTATACAGTATTTCTTTTAGAAAGGTAAAACCCACCTAATACCACAAGTTACCACACTAGTAACAAGAAACAGCTCTGACTTGTAATTTAGGGATTTGTAAATTGTTTCTTATTCATTTCAGATTTGTAAATAATGTTTTATCTAATGGTTTGTAAATTGTATTTTATCTAAAGGTTTGTAAATTGTGTTTTATCTAATGGTTTATAAATTGTGTTTTACCTAGCCAAAAATTCTTATGCTTTATCGAAGTGCATTGGCAAATGTCCAAAATTATGAAGAAATAGATTCCTTTTTAGACATTTCCAGGTTAATCTTAGGATTTGCCAAAGCTTATTGGTAGATGTCCAAAATTATGAAAAATAGATACATTTTTAGGCATTTACTGGTTAAGCTTACGGTCTACCGAAGCGTATTGGTAAATGCAGGCATATCATCGAAGAATATATTTATTCCTGCATATAAACTGTCAATTAACAAAATAATCATTTATGTTGAATGTATTTATTTCTGCATACACATTTTCCATTAACAAAATAATAATTAATGAGCTTACAGTATAGCACAAGTGAGCAATTCGACATGGTACTGAACAACAACGTTGTGATCCACTTATGTAGAACAACCAACATGCAGGTAAATTTATGTATAAAGCAATCCACAATGGTGTTAAAGGATATTGTACTCCAAATACTTAGTAGTTTGATGAAAACATTCTGTTAAATGCAAATTAAATCATATAGGACAGAAGACCACACTTTGGTTATGACACAAAATCCAACAAATACAGGCAATAGACATATTTACTTACTTATTGCAGCATGGTGGAGTCTTGTGTCACCTGGAGTTAGGACTCCTGAAGCCTTGCAATGCACAAAAGTGAAACATTCAGTCATTAGCCAAAAGTACTTTGTTATTGTTGAGATTTAGCGGTATCGTGTTTATTTTGTAATGACATTCAGTAATTCCAAAGCCACTTGGTTATTCTTGAGCTTTACCGGTTAATGTATATTTCTGACTTTTACCGTTTTGCTTGGTAGATGTCAACATTTACCAGTAGATCTTAAGATTTGCCAATATTCTGACTTTTACTGTAACATATATAGTCTGAAGATGAAAAACAAAGAGCTAGTTATCAAATAAGCAGAGTTGTGGTACCTGTTGTTGTTTTGTATTGTTATTTGTGATGTAAAATATTAAGGACCGTTTTTTCAATCAAAGTACAGTAAATATCCCAAATGAAGTAGTAGAATACATATTGGTTCTACATTCTGTCCAACCCATGCATGTGTGCACATGGGGTTATATATTTGAATTCAAATGTGGGATCTTGTTAGTAGTTTTGCTAAGCTATTACAATAATAGCACATTTCTCTCCTACATAATCCTATATGCTAAGTATACAGTTTTAAAACGAATTTAATTGCCAAGGAAAATGTTTTACAGGTTTAGTTATTTTCTTGGTTTGTTTAACACCAAGATATTATCAGTTTGCACTGTACAATATTTAAAGCTTTGCGCCTGTAAACATAATTTGTCATCTTTTGTTTATCCTCTAATGGATTTTTTTGTTACATGCCAATAAATATTGGGGATGAAAAAGGGTAAAGAACATAGGTGACATTTGTAATAAACTAGAACACACAAGGAGGCCATTCCCTAAGGTCTTTCGTGAGCCTGAAATTTAAAGCCTGTTCTGAATTATGGAATTCTGTTGCCCTTGTGGTCACAGGAAACCACATTAGCAGAATTGTGTTCATATAAAATTGCCCAATCTAAGAAGGTAAAGAAGCCTGTTAAACAGCTTGCATTTGAATCATATACCTGGGGGTATTTGTTATTTTTACATATGAGACATCAGTAATACTAAATGATTTGCGGTTTTGATTATTGAAGTCCAACCATTAGGGGCACATATGAAGAAACTTGCCAGTGTGTATTAAATTGATTTTTCAAAATAATTGGAACATTTATCATTTTGTATTCACAATAAAGCACTGGAAGCCACAAGATGTCACTGTATAATTTAAACAAATGACATGTGAACTCTGTTACTAAAAGTAGTATAAGATACTGGAAAACCAATCCAATTTTCTCTTACTCTTTAGAATAGTCTAAATACTAAACAACTTTCATTGTGGATTATGGGGGGAACACATCTTTAAATGCAAATTACCCCAATGTACAAACAGCAGTCACGTGAGTTAACAGAAGCATCTTGATTTCAGTTTGGTCCTTGTGTAATAATAATAATAATAATAATAATGAAAATAAAGATTTTAGAAAGTATGCAATTAATAATGGTGTCATTTTAGCTTTAATAATACAAAATATGATGAACAATTATCTATAAATGCCTTTTTCGTAGCTACTGGTAGATTCGTTGAGTATACAGATATTCTGAAATGGCATTATCTTCATGATGGCTACTGAAACTGTGAGCAACATTTACCAACACATCTGTATCAGCTGGTTTCACAGAATCTGATTTAGCCCCAGTTATGGACTATATGTAACATTAGCTACTTTAGTCCAAGATGAGTGGTACCCGCAGTCTAAGAAACTAGCCATACTCTGTACTGCATGTAAAGTATTGCTATGAACTGGTTTTTGTTTTTTTGGGGGGCTTGAAGAAACAAAGCCAGTAGGGTTACCTTCGTATGGTCTACTGTGTATTTACTACTTCCTCTGCAGTTGATTTTGTATCTGTTTATTTTTAGTAGTACTCTTAATCAACTTCTTCAGTATTAAAGTTATGAAAGAAGACAATGCAGAAGGGCCATATGTTGCTAGCAGGTGGTAGTAACCGAGGTGCCACAATCTATAGAATCTAAATACTAATACAGTACAGTAGTGTATATTCTCTCTCTCTCTCTCTCTCTCTCTCTCTCTCTCTCTCTCTCTCTCTCTGTGTATATATATATATATATATATATATATATATATATATATATATATATATATATATATATATATATATATAATCACACTAGGCATTAAACTTCCCACTGTGTTTCATGTATGAGACTATTTGCATAAGAATGTCTACTGTACATCTGCATTTGGCTAATGTATGTGCTTGTGTTTCAGTAATCAATTGTGGAGATCCTGGGATACCAGCTAATGGACTGAGATATGGCGAGGAATTTTCTGTTGGGCAGAATATGACTTTTGTCTGCCAACCAGGATATACAATGGAACCAAAAATCTCTAGAATTCGTACATGCACTACCAATGGAACATGGAGTGGTGTAATGCCTTCTTGCAATGGTAACTACAATGTATTATTTATGAATGTAACAGGGTCTTGCTTGTGGGTGAGTGCATTTGCTGCTGAGTGACAGGCAGGAGATCAAGACAGGGGTTGATGTTGACACACCCTGCAGGCGCGCAGGATTTATTAACAAACAAAAAGAAAGTAAAGGTGGTCATGTGATGTTACCAGCCATGGTAACGCACAGAGGACACATACAACAAGCTGTACAAATATGCAAAATAAAACACAGTATAAAAACTATCAAAATAAAGGTGCCATAACAACGGCATGCGCTACTCCCTAAGGCATGGAGGTCCCGCTCTATACACCTCGCACACTATACATTAGTGTGATTTACAATCCCTGAACTAATCTTCTCTGTTCAACTATAACCAAACCCCGACTCCGACTACTAGCAGGTCCGTCGCTGGTTCACTCTCACAGCGATCAGGATTACAAAGCCAGGCCTCCATGTCCAGGTAGTGTGGACAAACTTCAGCCCGTTGTCCGGGGCTTTGCAGCAGCCCCGAGGTGAACAAACAGGACCTCTTTATACATGACGCCGTGCTGGAACACACCTACCTGCTGATTATCCACAGTTCTCAGTCACACACAACAGGCAGGCTATCCCAGGAGAGGCCTATCCAGGAGCATTTATTTACAATTATATATATATATCATATAATATATATATATATATATATATATATATATATATACACACATTTGGCTGACTCTTTTGGGACTCTTAAATAGCAGTGATATTCTAGCACAGTTTTTCTAATATTTTTACTTTTTACAGTTGTTCAAATGAGTCACCAAATAAATAGCTCCTATTAATTAAAATTGCTTTATAGTAAAATCAGAAGAAAAAAAAACTATTTTTTTGCCACTTAATTACATTTTTTGATTAACAAACATCTTCAGACTTTAAAATGTATACCCAGAAGATGTCTGTGTAGCTATAGAGCTTTGCATGTACTTTGCTGCTGGCTTCTAGTAATATGATATATAATTTGCAGTGCAGTTATTGTGTCCAAAACCAAGAGCAATTTCTGGCTCATGGCTCGGTGGGGAGTATTCTTCCCTCTTGGGTCAGACCATAACCAGTGCCCCAGCATGGTGAGGATGTTGGCAGTGCTGTCTTTCAGAAGAGACGTTGGACAGCTGTTCTGTATACTTTGTGCTATTAAGATCCAATAGTACTATGTTTTTTAAAAAAACAGGAGGTACTTGGCCTAATTTCACTACAGAACAGAAAATTCTGGCTTGACTATTTCCCATAGCCCTGGCTAATTAAAAGCAAACAAACAAAGCCTTCTCCACAGTTTACACAAAAGGGGAATGGGATGTCTCTGGATATATCTTCATATGACAAATGCAAAAGCCAGCTCCAAAAGCTCAACTTTGCATAAGTAGTCAAAATACTGAGGCAGAAATAGAAAGCATGAAGCATCATCATTGCCCTATTAAATGGAAAGTATTTTTATTTGCTAATGGCAGGGTGCGATTTGTCAAATTTCGAGGGGGGGGGGGGCGTGAAATAGCCAGACAACAAAACATCATGGCAAGCCTTGATACATCTGTAGTACACAATTTAAACAGTTAAGAGAATCGCTAAGTTACTTATTTATACTGAAGCAACTGCTAAAAAATCTTTTGGAATCACACATTTGCCAAATCTGGCATCATGCAGGATAAATGGAGTTATCATTATTTTTACTTATACGGTATTAAAAAGCAATAATACAAAGTACCTAAGCTTACAGCAACTGAAATAATGTTAAAATGCACCCATGACTATTGGTCTACCTAAATCGCGATTTCGCGGAATTATGAAATTTAACTACTGCACAACGCAACACAAACTACATATCTTCCTTCTGTAGATAGCATTTTTTCATTCCTTCGCCGTCCTATGTGCATTGCACTTAAGCAAAAAACAAACAAACAAAAAACGTCCACAAATAACATTTACAA
This sequence comes from Polyodon spathula, assembly GCF_017654505.1. Taxonomy (NCBI): domain Eukaryota; kingdom Metazoa; phylum Chordata; class Actinopteri; order Acipenseriformes; family Polyodontidae; genus Polyodon; species Polyodon spathula. Next base: position 79,080,063 of record NC_054537.1, read on the forward strand.
AAACAATTCTCCAAAGCGGTTGACGTTCTTGTTTACCATTCAAATAACAACAAAGTTTTAATCAGCCTTTCAGTGTGTCTGTACTGCTTTTCTATGACCTGTACTGTGCAGTAGGGGGTGGGACAAAGTTAGTGCTGCATTGTTTTGATTTAGGTTGCTAAAATCTAGCTTTCACCATTGGAGGTAAAATACCAGAAATGGACGACAAAGCAAAAAAAGCAAAGTATATTACGGTGATTGATCGTGTCAAGATGTTTCCCAAAGAAAATGTACATGCAGATGGACGTAATTGTTTTGCATATCTTAATGTGTCTTTAGAGAAAATACGATCGATCGCTATTTAGCTTCAGAATCACACATTAAACAGAAGGCTACTACAGATGCTGCTGAACAGAATGTAAAATAAACAGCTTTCAGAAACCAAACTGGAAAGTCACCGCAGACTAAAAGTATTCCTGTCAGCAAGTTAAATCAGTACTACAACGATCTAGCACAGCCATCTCGCTTCAACCTGCTGCTTACTTTTTCGCAGTTGGAATTTTACACCCAAATAGCCACGTTTTCTTTGTTTTCACTCAGTATTAATAAAATTAATTATTGGATGGGACAAATAACATGACAACGAACGTGCTGCATACAACCTTGCAAGTATTTACAAGTTAGATTTCTTCATAAAACAGAATTTGTTCAAATCATGAGGTGCTGAGGGAGCTTTACATAATTTGCATTGTTAAAATGTTCAGTCAACATAAATAACCTTACTAGCTAAAAAATATATTGCTAATAAAAATGTATAAATACAAAAATGATTTGTTAAATTCACCAAATTGTGTAGTATATTTATGTACCGAGTACAGTGTTAACTATGCTGCACATGTACCTGTTTTTTGGTATGCTTTGAAAACCTTCACCATTTGATTCTGTATATATTCATAATTAAAACTGGCTGAAAAATAGTCCTTTCATTATTATGAAAAAAAATATATAAAAATGGTAATTTTACTGGCCTGTTGTGTTGAATAGCTTAAAATAAACATTTCAGAAATGGTATAAAGAACACATGCACATGATTGTGAGTCCTACAGTTACCAATGAGTCTTAAAACAAGCATATGACATATGTCATGTCTCGCTATGTTTAATGTTTTTGCAGCTGTTACCTGTCATGCTCCACCACCGATATCCAATGGAATATTGGAAGGGAGTTCTTTTGAGTGGGGAACCAGTGTGAGCTACAGTTGCTCTCCAGGGTATGAACTCTCTTTCCCTGCAATCTTAACCTGTGTTGGAAATGGAACATGGAGTGGTGAGGTGCCTCAATGTTTGCGTAAGTTAACTTTTTCTAGTCTTCCCCCAATTTACTGTAAATGTTGTTATTATTATTATTATTATTATTATTATTATTATTATTATTATTATATTATTATTATTATTATTATTGTGATTTATAACCACTGGAAGTGAACTTCTGTTAACTATATTTGCTTTTGAGTGGCAACAACAGGTCATAAAAAGTAAATCCCAGAAATGTTTTCAGCAGAAAAAATGTATTATTTATACTTTTTTGTTTGCTCACTGATTATTCATCAAGGGGAGTTCCCAGTCAGAAACTTGTGTTTGACTTTTCCTTGTACATTAATGGTAAATCAACATTGGTATTCATTTTATGACATTTTTAGAATATGCAGTGTAGGGCAATAACGTTAGGTTACTTACCGTAACCCTGGTGGTGACCACGTGTTTGTTATAACCTGGAACAAGATGTTACATCACACAGCAACCTTCACCATTTGATTCCATATGACAATGAAGTCGAGCTAGCGACCTTGCAATTGTAATGTTTGACATTTTTTTTCAGGGAACCAGGGTTAAGGTAAGTAACTTAAGGTTCCATTTCAATCTCGAAATGTCAACCATTACGAGTTGGGAAATGTATACCCAAGCTTAGCAGTGAGCCAAAGCAGCCACAAGTCTTGCCCTGGCACGAGCCTAACTGGGAAGCTGCTGCACAAGAGGACAAGCTGCATCAAGGACTCTGGAACCCACAGAAGGCGCCGCTGAAGTAGCCACATTCAGTCTGTAAAACCTTGTCAGCATATGCGGTGTGGTCCATGCCACAGCGTTACATATGTCAGGTAGGGATGCCCCATGAAACACTGCCCAAGACATCATAGTTCCTCTAGTGGAGTGAGTTATAACATCACTTGGAGATCCAGCTCATAAGCCAGCCAGATCGTATCCACTATCTAATGCGACATACGCTGCTCAGAAAGTGTCTGACCTTGAGTATGCAACCCATAACACACCAATAACTGGGTTGTCTGTCTCCATGATTGAGACCTATCAATGTAAAACCTAGTGCCCTGACAGGGCAGAGTGTATTAAATCTCTGATCTGTTTCAGAGGAGAAGGGGGAGGGTGGAATGCTTCCAATTCCAACGACTGGTTCAAGTGAAACTGTGAAACACCCTTAGGCAGGAAAGATGGGTTAGTGCGTAAAGTAAAGTTATCACTGCTGCTGGCAAAGCGCAAACAGGAACCCTCTATGGAAAGGGCCTGTACCTCACTGACACATTAGGTTGACATGACGGCCAGGAGAAAATGTACTTGAAGTGACTTGAAGGGAGCCTCCATAAGAGCCTCTAGACTCTAGAAGTCTAGATCCCATGAAGGAATCATTGGTCTAAGGGGAGGGTGGAGCTGCCTAGCCCCTTTTAAAAACTGCACTGCCAAAAAATGAGCTCCGGGAGACACGGAGTCAGTTTTTACGTGGCACACAGATATAACAGCCAGCTACACCTTCACCGTAGAGAGGGGGTTTATCCTCCTCTATGGGGTCCTGCAGAAATTGTAAAACAACCAACATGGGGCAGGAGGTGGGGTCATGGTCTCTCGCCAAGCACCACTCCTGCTAAATCTATTTTATAAGAATACTGAGACCTCGTTGAAGAAGTTATAGTGTGGCTATAATGGAGTCTGAGAGTCCGAGGGCATACAGACGCTCCCGTTCAGTGGCCAGACCCACAGCTGGACTGACCTGGGGTACGGACCCTGACCCTGACTGAGAAGGTCCCTGCATAGCGGGATCCACCATGGCTGATCCTGAATGAGCTGGCACAAAGCGGCAAACCATATCCCCCTGGGCCAATGCAGTGCAACCAGGAGGACCATCGGCCCTTGTTCCGTAGGGTCAATTGCCAACTCGGACAGGATCAGCGCTAGAGGGGAAAGTGCATACAGTAAGCCTTAGGCCAGCTGTGGGCTAGGACATTGATTCCCAGAGGGCCTCCGCCTCTCTGAATCGAGAAACACAGAGGTCAGTGTGTGGACTCCTCTGAGGCAAACAGGTCGACTGTTGCGGTGCCGAAACTGTGCTAAATCATGGCTACCACGTGGGGATCCAGGCGCCACTCAGCATGCCAAGGAGCACTCCTGGTTCAACACCCCTGGCAGATGGACTGCCCTGAGGGACAGAAAAAGTGGTTGTGCCCAGGTTAGCAACTGGAACTCTGCTCTTTTCCAGGTTGAGTATGAACCCCAGCCGGGTAAGATGCTCCGTCACTAGAGCCGTGTAATACACGGCTTGCTCCTGCGACTGGCCACAGATTAGCCAGTCGTCCAAGTAATTGAAGACCCTGACCCCCTGCAGAACACAGAACTCGTACACACTGACCCGAAAGGCAAAGCTGTGGTACTTTCTGTGGCCAGGACGTATCGCATGGTGAGACCGCTGCAGCATCTCTTCCACGGCAGGCCCGAAGGTGTAGCCGGAGGACATGGGCGCATTGAGCAGGGACGCTTTGTCTGCGTCTGGGACCCTGGCCTGAGAGAGCCAAAGCTGGCGTCATGCAACCACAAGGGCTTCCAGGTTACATCCAATAGCTTGGCCACTGTGGTGCTTTGTGGAGCAGCTGGCCATTCACCAGCCTCAGCTCATTAATAATATGAGAAGAAGGCTGGGCAGACAGGTCCTGCAGCAGCTGCTGTTGGTACGTAGTCAGCAGACTAGCGGTGTTTGCTAGTCTTGCTGCCAGTGCCCCCTCGCTGTATGCCCTTTTTAAGTGCATTTCAGTGACCCTTTATTTGGGCAGGAGAAGTCACGAGACAGCGTTGAAATAGTCGGTGTCTGCACTAAGGCAGCCACCGCAGAATCAACGGGCAGGAAATGCTGGAGCCCCAGCTTCTCTGTGCCCTGGAGGGCATACAATGCTTCCACCCATCTGGAGCAAGTTGGCACTGATGCTGGGCTGCCCCACAAAGACTACAACTCCTCCACAAAATTTGGGAGGACTGGGAGGGGCTTACCATGCTGTGTAATTGACACTTGAGGTTTCACAAACCGATCGGCAGACCTGGGTCTCCTCAGTCCAAGGGATCTGGACCCGGGCACCAGCTCTGCTCACACAGGCTGCTAGCTCATACACCAGCGGACCGCTAGGAGCCATATATGTCTCAGACGGGGGGCCCTCTAAACAGGAGGTGTCCTCTGTTCCCCTTTGGAATTCATCTTCCTCTATGGAGGCGGCCAGGGACACCACATCGTCCTACTCCTCTTCAATCAGCTTAGACTATGGTAGAGCAGGGACCACTGCTGGAGCTGAGGGGGTCCAAAAGCTGGAGTGGGTGCAGGGGGAGCTGTCAAACCATGTTTGCTAGCTTCATCATTTGTGCCCGTAAGGTTGACACATCTGCAATGGGCGAGTTCCTGCACTTCTTCGCTTTCTTGGTCTTGTGCTCCCGAGAGCGAAACACAGACCGAGCACTGCGGCTCGCAGACAGCTCATGCGAGGAGCTCCTCGAGATTGTCAGTAAAGGCCGCGGAAAGCCAGAGGAGGTGGAATGACCTTCAGCACAGTCTGCCCTCTTAGCCTGGATCTATTGCAAATTGCTGCACACAGCACAAAAGGTGGGATCTGCCAGCGCTCGCCGGGCATGATCAGCACCCAGGCATTGGACACACAAATTATGGCCATCCTCTGGGGGGAGGCTGGCCCCACATATCACACAATCGTGGAACGACATTGTACGGATGGATATATACACCTGTACCGAGTACAGGGTAAGACAAAGGTGCTATGCATGGGATTCCTAAGTACCGAGGTGTGCCGGGCACAGGGACACGGAAGAAGTGCACAGGGATGCATGGGAGTACTATGCACGGGAGTGTTATGTGTACCGGGGCTCTGCACAGAGGTCCTATGCACCTGGTTAATCCAGATGAATGCACGGAGCACAGAGCACAGGGCACCGAGGGTGCTATGAACAGCAGTACAATGCATGGGGGTGCTTGGTGTACCAGGGCTATGCACGGGAATGCTATGCACGGGGCACAGGGAGTGCACGGGAGTGCTATGTACCACTGAAAAAGGCCCAAAATGCTATGCACTGGGTTAATGTGCTAAGCTGCTGAGCGGTACACTAAAACAGCTGTAGCCGCTTTTAAGACAGGAACAGTACTTTTTTTTTTTTTGACATTTCAACAGCACCATATCAAAATTGTAGATGCAGTAGATGGCACTTATTAGCAACCTCTCAGTTCCCAGCAAAAAGTTTCTATTAACCAAATGTTGTTATTAAGGGAAAAGCCACATTTTCAAATGTATGTATATGAAAAAACAATGTATAATATAGTTGTAGAAACAGTGAAGTGAAATACACGTCTTGGTTCATTACAGTGTTAAAAATAAACATGGAAAAAAACAAATATCAGAACAAACAACTGTTTACTAATGCTACACGGATGTGTGAAACAAAAAAGTGTACCTAGTACTGTATTGTACACATAGCACTACAACAGCGTACTAGCAGTATCCTTAAACAGTAAACACTCTTGGTGTATAGTACGGACATTAAATACAGAAGCATCATTTTAAAAGAAGTAGATGTCCAATGTTGTTTGTTTTTTTATGATTCGCCACCTCCAGTTGTAAATCACTCTCAATTTTCCGTGCAGTTTCGTAGCCAATTTCAAAATGCGGGACACAGCTGATTTTGAGATGCCACACTTTTCTGTTACCCATACTTGTTTAGCACCGGGTTCATGTAGTGCTTCCAAATCCGAACTTTATCGGCTGTAGAAAGGTCTACACGTTCTGAAGCCAGGATGTCAGACAACAATCAGACTCGATAAATGCTCAGCTGCATTATGAAAACTGATACATAAATAGACGCTGTGATGTTTGTGCACAATGTATTTGTGTGCGTGCCGTAGCCATAGAAATTGTAAAAAAAATAAATAAATAAAAAATGTCATTAAGTGGCAGACAGTGATAATATCCGAAATCCATTAGCATTAAAGTCTATGGGATGGGATTGGTTCCTGTGACAATGTTGTTAATAACCGAAAGTTGTCTTTATCAGGGTTGCTAATAACTGGCACCTACTGTGATAGCGTTTACAGGTAGATCAATTGAACAGACTCAGTAGTCTTATTGAGACTGAACCTGTACAAACCACAGTCAAACGACAACAGTAGAAACATCGCTTGACATGATTGTGCAGCTTTTTATTTTTTATTCAACTTAGTTCACTCAAACCTTTTGAATGAACCTAACAATGATTTCAGACACAAGTTTGAAATGCAATTTGATTTAGGCTTTAATGACTGATGCAAATGACACATAACAGTGTTTTTATGAATACAGAAAGAGTTATTTTTTTTATATACAGATAAAATGGGCTAATTATCCCTAGTACCACCAAGTGTCACCGGGTGAGAGGAAATGACTGACAGCCTGATTGTTAGCTAACAGAAGAAACAGAATCTATTTGGGTTTCAGAAGACTATAAATGAATCAACCAGTATCTATGTATCAAATAATCCAAAACACCTTGGGTTTATTAGAGAACCTGTAATCTAATTAAAAACTAATCTTACTCTGATTCTAAAAATTTAAATCTGGGGAAAAAAAAAAAAAAAAAAAAACAGTAAGTGATGACAAAATGAACTGTCTACAACAGTTTCTTTGAATGTTTTCCTAAATAGTACAAAATAGGTAAAGGTAATGAAATGTAAATACATTTTAGGCATGTTACTGTATATCTTTTTTTCAGCAAAGTTTTGTGGAGATCCTGGTGTCCCGAGAGAAGGGATGCGAGAGGGAAGAAGCTTTATTTACCAGTCAAAGGTCTCCTTTAGCTGCAATCCTCCATTTCTTCTTGTGGGATCCAACACAAGGATATGCCAGGCAGATGGATCATGGAGTGGATCCCTGCCTCGCTGCATAGGTACAGAGAAACCAACACTACCAATAATGTGGAAAAAATATTGTCAAAATGGAAAGTTGCTAATACAAAATCTCTCAAGGAACTACAGAAACTAGCAATGCATGTTTTGCTTTGATTGTCAAACTTTCTAAAACTATGTCTTTGATGTTGACTCAGGGATGAAATTCTGCCAGTACTCACGGGTACTTATTTAATCTGCTTTTCATCCAACGCGGATGCATTCCATCCACTCACACAGTCCACTAGCGCAACGCTTCTCAAATGCGCTTTCATTCAGCACAGTTCATGCTGCTTGCATTCTGTTTCCTCATAATGCTTCTGTTTGTTTTAGCTGCTATTGGCCACCATTAACATCAGTATAATCACTGCATGTTGATTGGCCGAACTTTCATTCTGATCAGATTTCATCACAAGTCACAAATCTCCGCCCATTTTGCTTTGTCAGTACTCATTTGTTGATCAACGGGAGAAGATTTGTGTGTACATCTAAAAAAAAAAAAAAAAAAAGGAATAAGTAAGCCACAGTAATGACATTACTTTATGAAAATGTGTCTTTTGCCACTTTGTTTATTGTGCATAAACCATAATACCAGGGATACATTTTTTTTTTTTTTTTTTTTAAAGTCTACTTTTATACTGTTTCTGCCTGGACAGTCTTTTTTATTGATTAGATCATGGTAATTAATCTACGCAGAAACACAACAGAGAAACACACAGACTATATTATTGTAGGATAAGTAAAAAATACATTACAGAAACAGGCATATATGTTCTAATCCAAGGCTATTATTGTAGCTTGGTCAAGTCCTGTTGTAAGTGAGTACCCAGGGTCTGGAAAGTATGTGGGTGATTGCCATGGAGATTAAAATGGCCAAGCCAAGTACATCGTTAGTTGTAGTAGTGCCTGCTACATACAAAATTTGAGGGGTATTTTAGCCGCTGTTGTGCATTGTTTGACTTAGACCTTTTGTATCTTTTTTTCATAGCACAGTTGTTGTTTTTTTTATAACAGTTTTTTATAACATCCCTTTTGTCTTGAAACAAAGCTCACTCTCTACAGCAGTTATCGCATAGTGTAATATTTCTTAATGCTTCTCATTCAAGGTTTATCTTAAGTGTTACATTATAGTACATGACAGTGATACACGCTTTCAGTATTTTCAGCTTCCTTGTTTATGGTTTTAATTGATCAGTTATACAGCTTATTTTGTATTCATAAATGTATAGTGTACCGGTATGTATACATTTTTAAAGTATGTATTCATTGGCACTCAAATTGTCTCCATTTTTAAAATGTTTACACCCAGCTGTGCACATGAGTATCTGCACTTGTTTATTGAGAATTTCACCCCTGTCTGTATGTGAGTATTTATGTGGTTGCTATGAGGTTTACATTCAGAACATAGACTGGTGTACCATGCATCTGTTCTTACTGGAAATAACTAATCAGAACTTTTAAATAGGTTTGCAATTCACCACGTAATCACTGCACTGCGCTACGCGACCTGTCTTGCTCTGAAAAGCGATCTACGTTCATCATTTCAAAATACTGTATCCCAATTAAACTAAGTGACATCTCAATTAAACAACACAAATAGCATTGGGAAGAACCATCTCCCAGAGTTGTATCCCATTTAAGCAGAAATCCCGATTAGGTGGCACCGACAGTACTGTACATGAATACTGCTTTATAAGAAAATGTATATTTAGATACTGTCTGTAAAAGAATTAGGTGAAGAATCAATAGAGCCTCACGGTCTATATCCAGTATCAAATTTAAAAAATTGACAGTGAGTTTAAAAGAATAATGAAAACAGCATAAGGTACATTGTTTTTTAAAGAATGCCAGTTATGTAACAACAGATGTATAACTTGCTATAATTTGATAACTCATTTTAGCTTGCTACCTACCTACAGGTTCAGCAGAGGTTTTTTTTATGTTTGACAAACATACTGCTTTAATACTTGCTTACCTACATATACTCATCAATGGTCTTTCATAATGAACCTTTCCTATATATATATAATGGTTATTCTTTGATTATACAGTAAGTTTTGAACTGCAAGTAATGAACGTGTTTTTTGTCTTTAGAGCCCACACGCACCACATGTGAGAACCCAGGTGTCCCAAGGCACGGATATCAAAACAAATCTTTGGGATTTCAGGTGTTGTATTGTTTTCTTAACTGTTCTTTGTAAACACCAATTCCGTGGTTCAGTCGCCACCTCCCTCAAGGTTCAACTTTTCAGAATCCAGACTCATATACTGTATATAAATCCAGTTCATGTTAATTTGGCTAACTAACAATGGATTCTTCAGGACAAATATCTATTTATTTATTTATTTATTTATTTACTGTCATGTTTGACAAGCATTTTAAGTATCTTTTATAATTAATCAGTACACCTACCCCTTAATCTGTTCTGCAGATGCCATTACTTGGTAGTCCTTATCATTTAAAGAAATCTAAATTAATCAGTTCGGCAATACATTAAAACCCAAACCTTAACTGTGTCCTGTGAAATATGATGGCATTGCTTTTATTCATATTTTATTCTATGCTGTTCCAAATTTATTGTCCAAAGTAGCAAATCTCCATTCCATCAAAGTATGCTAGGATGTGAAAGCTGATGTTAATGGTACTTAATATCTTCAGCTTAACACAACTGGGGATTTCTGTTCATTCAAAGTACTGTAAAATGCTTTGAAACCTGTGAAAAGTGCATGTCTGACATCTTCAGTTGTAAAAATATATTACTTAATCCTTTTGGACGTGGAAGACTTGAAGACTTTATGCCTCTGGAGAGGGACACATTACTGAGAAACATTTGAAAATGTTAACCTAGTGGATAACAATGGAATCCAGCAGTGCCAGCTGTATCATGCAGTTTTTAACAACCTTTCGTACTGAAGCTCACTTTCCACATACATATTCTGCTACTATATCCAATTTTGATGTAATACCATGAAGGTGGTTCAGCTGATACAGATGTTAACCACAAGCCAGAATTTAACCACAGTTTATAGATAGAACAAATAATGTGTTTAACAGTGGTGAGAACGTAATGGAAGAATCTGAATACCCTGACTGTGTCTCATAAATCAAACATTTCTCAAAAAAAGCACTCCGACTACTGTGCATAAGCTATACCAGCATAGGAGCAGGTCAGTATTCCAGTTTAATGCCAATTTAATTTAAACCAAAAAGCAACTCACAAGCTGTTATAGTGGGAGATGTACAGTGCTGTTCTTTGTGACAAATAATTTGGATTTGAATGGCTTTTTGAATGTTTTCTTGTTGATAACAGGCCTGATTTTCATTTGACAAGGAGAAAAATAGCTATGAAGAAACCATGTTAATTCACTGCTTCTACTTAAACCCAAGATGATTCTTGCTAGTCATATAACATTAAGATATGTTTTTTCTATCTCCTTGTGTGAAAAATAATACAGTAGCAAAGGGAAATTTTGCACAGGTGCAAACAGATCAACAGGCCAATTGTATCAGTGGGATATTTTAAATACAACACGTGTCATCTCTTCTGTTTAAAAATTAAGTACAAAAGTACTTATTTACTTGCTTATTAACTTAGTTTTATTGTTCCAATTAGGTTGGAAGTGTGGTTCAGTTTGATTGTGAAAGGGGGTACCTCCTTCAAGGATCTACTACACGAGTATGTCTGGCGGATCTCACCTGGAGCGGAGTTCAAACCGAATGCATTCGTAAGTAATGGAATTATGTATGCTTACATTGTAGAGCATTAGAAAACGATACAGTAGCATCAGACAATCAGCGTCCAGATCTAGCGGGCTTCTATTACACAGTAGATGCCTGCTGGAATGTCACAGCATCAACTGTGAATAAAACTTGAAATCAGTCCACGCAAGTGGCCGCTTTTTCATTTTGACTTGCCTTAATGAAATCTCAGTTCACATCTACTGTGGTAATCAAACCCATCTTTTCACCTGTATGTGAGACTGTCACAGTGCAATATCACAAAAATGCTGCAGCTTTTGTTTTTTCTGAGCACCATTGAATCAGCTTCACGTCATTAGTCCTGCCACCAGGTGACATAAGAAAGCAGAAAATGTAGTAAACAAAACTACAGGGAGCGCTGTTGATTTAAATACTAAGCTATAAAGACAATTGTGCATTTTGAGGCAATCGGAGTGTAAATGTACAAGACAAATACATAAACTACCGTAGAACCTGTCATATCTGATTTAATTGGTTCACGGGGTCCATCGAATGTGTACAAATATCGTACCTCAGATGGAGTCACTATATTACATTGTAGTTGCTTCATTAATGTTGGCAAATTATATATTAACAATGTCAGATACATCAGTGTGATTACAACATCAAAGTACGGTAATACACGAATACTGCAGTGAAAATGATTGCAAAACAAAGCACGATAATACAGTATCTGGCAATTTACAAAATAGCATTCCAAAAAGCACTTCCAAATTTGCGCTGTCTTGTTCTTACAATGCAGATCTCCGCAGTTCTGCACAGTGCTGCACAGAATCGCAGAGATGTGCTGCAGACGTCACCCAATGTTACTGTGGGAGGCTGGCTGCAGCTGTGAACCAAAGGGAAATGCAAAGACCGCGAGTGACCTGCTAATCGTAATGCAAATAACCACTAAAACTACTGCTGCCACCTTGTTAGCGAAGGCGAACAACATTTTGTCATTATACAATGAAGCTGTGAACAGCCTTGTCAACGCTATATTAAATAAAGAAAGAAAGAAAGAAAGAAACATAATATACTAAATCCGTGATAAGTGATGTATCATTTTACAATAAAGTTGATGTTAATCAATTACTAATTGATAATCCAGACAGATTTAAATATAGCACATTGAAAATGTATGCTGTGCATCAAGGTTTGGAGAAAGTGTTTCTCTAAAAGCTGCATGTGAGGTCAGAAAGACAGCAGCCAAGAGCAGCCGGCGCAGCAAGCTATGTGTAACAGAACGCAACAATTGAAACGTGCCTTCTGTGTCGTTGACAGTTTCCTTCAAAACCATTATCAAAATACAGTATCACTTCACCTAAAATATATTCCTCAGACACTTTGCTAAGGCTGCAAGTACCATCGCTTGATTTAGAAGAAGCGTGTTTGCAGTTGAAAAATGCATTAACCGTTGTATAAAGGAATTACGAAAATTGCGGTTTAGAATAAAAGCAACTGTATTAATACTGAAATGTTCCTAAACCACGGTAAACCGGGAAAAAACGGTATACCGACCCATCCCTACTTACTATGTATATGCCTGTTCACCTGAGAAAGCGTGTACACAAACTTGGTTTAGTTGTCGGTGAAAAAATCTTCTTTCAGCTTTTTAACTGTATAGAACAGTAATTATATGAATCCCTTGCTTTCTTGTTTTGTTTTATTTAAACTGGGCAGTTACGTGAAGTGATATCATGTAAAACGTGAAACTGAATTCCCAAATGCACGTCTTTTTTTATTTATCTACAACTAAATCCATTCTGTCTTGTTAAAGAGCTTAATTTACTGTTTTATAGCCGTAATAAAAAAAAAAGTGCATTGATCAGTTTATCAGTACCAGTAAATTGGTAACAGCAAGAGAAAATATACAAATGTAATATTTATCAGGGAAAAGGTTTAGGTATTACTGAATCCTGAAGCTGGGACGGAATGCCCCTCCCACCTCTACGTAAATTCCCGTATATAATCTTACAAAGTTAAATAGAAGTTTCAATATAGGTTTTCTTAACAAAAAAAAAAAAAAAAAAGACCAAAAAAAAAAAAGCATTTTCCTCCTTTACTTCCAGTGCCACATACAATAGTAGACTGTTTATAAATTATAGTTGCCATCACAGTGATGATTGCAACCAGGGAATAAACCTTTACAAATACTCGGATGTCAGCTGTATGACTATTTTAGAAGAGGTCAGAGACTGTGTTAACTCACCAAAACGATTTATGCTGTAGTATGCTGCATTACTCCATCTCTTCAGCAAAAGCATTTTAAGTTCTTGATATACTGTAGGCTACGGCATATTCAAGTTGTTACTGCAATTGTGCAATTCAGTATAAAAATTACTTTAACTCAGTGTAAGCTTTACACTTATGTTAGTCACACGTTTCAGCATAGAAACATTGTATTTCAGTAGTAACCAGTTTCTAGTCAGATAACACCCTCTAGCATGCAGAAGATGCAGGACAGGTTAACTAAACTGCATTTTCCGGAAACCTCAATGTTATATTTTGCCATTTTTATAGCTGGCTTTGGTTGCCACTATGTTTTACAGCAAATACTAAACAAAGACACAATTGGTCCAAATTTAATTTATCTACCAAAACCAGCCACTGTTTATTGGTACAGGACGGGTAGAAAGCTACCCGTCCTGTACCAATAAACAGCTCAAAACAGCCAACCACAGCCTGTCAACTCAGCTGGATGTCAGCATCTTAACGACAACAGCCCAAGACACGGACATTTCAGTAATATTGCTTCATTTTGATATCTGGCATTGTCCAAATAAACTATAAGCAACCTTTAGCTTGGGACACATAACTCCAGTCAATCAACTATCACACGGTAGAGCCTTCATCGACATTATTGCTGAACTAGAACACAAATAGTACTTTTAGGAGGATGCATTAACACTACATTTTGAACAATGGAAAAAATGGCAGCAGCATACATATAATATACTGAAGTGGTGATTGATGTTTTTTTCTTTTTTTTTTGTGTCACAGCATTTTTTGTGTTGTGTGTTATTTTTTCTTTGATTCAGTACGCTCTTTTGTCATTATATATTTTAGAGTACGCAATTGTGTCATGCCAGATATGCAGTTGTTTAATTAGATTTTGAGACCAAGGTAGTTAGGATTTGATTAAAAAAAAAATAATAATAAAAAGCTCCCCACCATATCACTCTGACAGCATACTGTTAATCCGTGGCTTTTTAAATATAATGACAGCAGTACATATGACTAATTGGTTGAGGGATTTAGTTTGCTCACTTGGGCATTACATTTTCAGAAAGTTAAGTCCAGTCATTAGATTCCTTTTTTCTAAAGACATGCATAATACAGTATTTGCTGCAAGAAATGGGAGTGTTGAGGACATTCTGGATCTTAGTTACTTAAACAGTGCCTTGTCTTTTTCCTCATTGTTTTAAGGCTATGTTAAAATTTTAATGAACTTTTCTCTTTTTTAATACCAAGATTAAGGCTATGTTCACACTGAGTTTGTTTGGGGGGTTGGTTTAGCACTCAGTACAGCTTAGGTTATAACCTGAGAAAAGGAAAATGTAAAAAATTGTTCTGAGATGACCACGCTGACCATTTGTGTGTATGGTAAGGAATAGGTGCCCATATTCTTTACGATGACTCAGTGTGTTGCTAGCGAGTTGGTAAAGATTGAAACTCAGAGTTATGTATTGTTTTTGTTAAGGAAGAGGAGTGAAAGCGTTTGGTAATATTTTCTTGTTTTGGAGTAAATGCAAAAGACTGGCAAGTCCCTGGGTGCAGCCATCTTAATAGTCAACAAAACAGAGTACCTACAAGTTATTAGTCTATACTAATAATAGTAATAAAATAATCTGAACAGTGCATATAATGTAACCTGACCAAAACAATAGAAAATGCATTACAACATTACAATAGCATCAGTAATAAAACAAACTTAAATGAGATCGATGCAGTAATTGTGTCACTATGTATTTTACCTGAGGCCTCAAATAAAAACTCTATTGGCATTTATAATCTCATCTTCTGACTGTTTCTTACAACCTATAACAACCACCGAACCACACTACTTTACAGTCTTTGACAAATGTCAGGACAATACTGTTTCAAACAGTTTGCCTGCATGGATGTGTCCTGGGGCTGTTACTAGGACAAGATCAAAGCCATCTGCCATTTGGGATCATTCTAACAGGCATTTACTGTAGCATTCATAGCCTGAAATAACTGTTAAAGGGTATTTATTTATATTAAGTGCATTAATAGTGTATGTGTTACATATTTTTCAGCTCATACATGCAAGCAGCCAGAGAGTCCTCCTCACGTTAATGTGGTTGGAATGGACCTGCCCTCAATCGGATACACACTGCTTTATTCTTGTCAGCCTGGCTTTTTTCTATCAGGTGGATCGGAGCACAGGGTCTGCAAGTCAGATGGCACTTGGACTGGAAAAATGCCTGTATGTCAAGGTAATAAAGAAATGTGTTAAAGCCGCTGTAATTTATTGTTGCATATTTCTGTTAAACCTCTGCATTTAGACAGTTTCTTTTAATAAAATGTTATATTGTAACTTTTACAGTGGGCTCCAAATTAACTGAGAAAACCAACAAACCCGTGACAGGGACTCCAAGTCCTAAGTTAAATGGTAGGTATTTCTTCTTCTTCTTCTTCTTCTTCTTCTTCTTCTTCTTCTTCTTCTTCTTCTTCTTCTTCTTCTTCTTCTTCTTCTTCTTCTTTGGACCAGCTTTGCATTTGATCTCAAGTTTGCCATCAGTGGCCGGTTATACTAAAGGGATCCGATCCAGGATCAGATCTTGATCCATGTTGCGTTGCATTAAAAGGATCAGCCTTTATCGTGAGCTCAGTTTTGGTTCAAGATCTGATCCAGTTTGAATCTTGCTTAGAGCAGGATTAGAGTCAAAACAGGATATCCCTTATTTTTTGTATGCACGGAATATGTTTGCATCATGTTCCTGTTACAGATTAGGCATATATTGGAATTCATTCAGTTGCCCCTAATTCACACATTAATCACACTTAATTGCATAACAAATTACTAGCAATAAATGTAATGTGTTGACAAATTGTATTTACATTATCATTGTATAGATTTTAATGAATGGCTAATAGTGTACTTAGATCGAAAAATCTTTCTAAAAATCCTTCTTCAATTGTCTATCAATTAGACCTTCCAATTTCTGCCAAGTTAACGTCCATTGGGCATAAAGTTGTCGGGGGTGGGGGGGCAAAATTACAGGCATTATTGGGGAGGGAGTATTTTTAAGATTAGGTATATATAGATTATGTTTACAATTAAGCATGCTTACAATTCAAAGGTAGAGCACAGCATGCAACCAAGATAAAGACTCAAGAAGTGCAGTTAACATATTTAATGACTGGTGAAATGCAATTCAAAGCTGCTGCAGTATGTCCACTGTTTTGTTATTTCAAAACAAACATTAATCTTTAAAGCTGCAGTGTACAGTGCAAACCCACATGAAAAACCACACTTGTAGGTGAAAAAATAATATCATAAAATTTGCTATATTTAAAAAAATATATAAACACATGACATTTTTGGTCCACTAAAGGGCTTTAAAGTAAGAAATTGCAGTGTCTAGTGTGAAAACAACACAAAATAATAAATTAACACCCAAAGTAGCATTATAGTATTAAAATGTTCAATACAGAAAATGGTCTGAGTTCTTGCATTGTCTAAATAAATAAATAAATAGACTTCCAGGCTTTTTGGAACATTGATACAACATTGTGATTCATTGGAATAATAATAGTGTCAATAGTGCTTTGTAAAGTATTTAGTTTTGATTGAAGTCTATATTTATTTTCACAAGGTGACGACATACTGTTTTTTAATACAAAAAGCACAAAAGTAATTTTAAGTTTGCTGTTTCAGTTTAATATAAAAGGTTAAACTGCACATGGACAGTTAGAAACCTCAGTGTGGTGACATTAGTAAATAATACCGAGCTACAGTAAGTATCAAACTTAAAACATCTTTCTGTTGTTTACATAATATAAAGTGTTTTGGATACAGTAACCTGGATTTGCATTATTTAATGAGTTCAATTGTGCAAGACTAACACATCCTCCTCTATCCATGCCCATCCTTTTGCCATTTTTCCTCCACATTACTGTGATCTCAGGCTGTATGCAAATATGACAACCGAGGTCTTTAAACTATGCACTACACATTTTCGCTTCTCATTGGTCATTGTTTTTATCTTGTAAGTACAACTGGCCCTCAGGTGGCACTGATGTTTCACTTTAAACAGGGTAGTTACTGCCATTGCAAAGTATGCTATGCTTTGACTAAATATTTTCACTGCACAGGACCGGTATTGTATATTCACACTTTGTGAAATACAGGTAATATCTGTCACAAAGGAAGTGTCAGCGCCCAAGAAGCAGTACAACACACAGATGGTATGGGGCTAAACGGCCACAGTCGTATCTTTATTAAATAATAAAGCAAAACAATTCACGCAAAACACTAAGAAACAGGCACATTGACCAAAACAAAATAAACACTAACAAATAATCTTTTATAAAACAATTACCTTGGTTCGTTTGCTGGTAGCATTCACTCTCGCTTTTAACTCCTCTTAACTCTCCTCTCTCAATGAGCCTGGAGTGGGTATTTTATTCTGTGGCTGGAACCTTAATTGCCTATTAAACAATTACTTTATTAATGATCCAGACATATTCCCACAAGCTTCTTGGGATGGGAATTTAACCCCATCCACACCAGCTACACTTTATAAGACCAGCTTATAAGAAATAAATTCATATCCACAATGGGTGGGCACCCCATGACAATCTGCCAGGTACTATCTGTCAAAAAGTCACCGGTAGCATTCTAGAATGAGGGCTCATAAATTAAATGATAATTGGTGCTTTGGAGATTACAAGTTCTTATTATTTTTTTGCCATTAAAACAGGGTGGCTGTTTGCATACCAACAGCCAGCAGAGCCATATTTTTCACACCAGATGCAATTATATACACCAGAATATTCATGTATTCAATAAGTAATATTCAAACACTGTTGAATAAAGTAGCTCTGAAAAACTACAATTAACAACTAAATGATTCAATCTTTTTACATTTAGGTCAATACAAAATACAGAGCACAAACTAAAATAAAAATCTGCACCCTGGGAAGTAACATTACAAAAAAAAGAAACATTTGTCATGAACACTGAAAGTTGTTTGTTTTCATGATTTTTTTTTTGTTTTGTTTTGTTTTTTTGTAGTTCCTGATGATGTATTTGCTCCTAATTACATCTGGAAAGGCTCCTACAACTATAAAGGAAAGAAGCAACCAATGACTTTAACTGTCACAAGCTTCAACACCTCCACTGGTAGAGTTAATGCAACTTTAACAAACAGTAACATAGAAATGCTACTGTCAGGTATGTTTGTTTCTCTTTTGTCTACCTTGGTATTTTAATATATAGGTTAGTGCATATGTAGCATTTTCTTTATTTTATATTTCAACTTCTGGCATGTGGTAGTTTCTTGTCCCAGAACTGTAATAGATTAAAGGGCTGATCACACACAACACATCTGGTTGCATTTCTGCGATCCTGGCACCTAGGTTGCCAGGTGTGCTGAGACATATTCTGCAACATGATGCCGGTGATTAGGCTGGTGGCAAATCTCTTTAATTAACTTCCCGGGAATGTTCCATGTGATGTCAGCATATGGGCCTCTCCAGCCAATCTAACTGCCTGGCAATTTGGTCTCCAGCCGTTGCCAAACCAGTAGTAATGGAGCTGCTGTTATCTATGTAAATAAAATGTGAAAATAACTACAGCCAACCAAAAAAGAAAAAAAAAACACACGGCCCAACCCCCCACCCCACCCCCAGGATGCATGTACAGTAGTGACTGCCTGTTTATTACTGCAAATGTAGTTGGTGTTTCAGTTCTGTTCATGGTAAACAGGATAATTTTTCATAGTTCTAGCCTTGTATTTAGCAGTATGATAGCTTCCCCTTCAGTATTTCCAATTTGACAAATAAATAAAAGATGCAGCAGTCAGAACTTCAAACACAGTCATATCCAATAATAACATGTGCTGCAGCCATTGTAGGGTTAATGGAATACTATCCATCAGGTGATATAGTTTTAGAGGAATGCAGAAGGATATAGCCTAAACAGACTTGTGATTTTAATGAATTTTTAGACTGCTGACAAAAAATTGACAGTGTATATGACCTTAAATTGATATTCATGCATTGTAAATTATCTCAAAAGAAATTCCTATTTAATTTTTATTCTCAGTCTAACAACATCAAAGCCCTCAGACTATGCAGACATGATCTGAATTCACTAAATCAGTCAGCTTTTGAAAATAAGTGAGCTGACATTTTCTAATGGAACGTGACATTTATGTATGAAGCAATAGCAATAGAACCCAAGGAAGAGGGCTTTATTTTCTGGTAAGGCCCGTCTCTTGTCGTTAAATGTCCCAGTGCCAAAGGCAAGGGCATTAAGATAACAAGAATGGCCTTTACCAGACGGTAGAGCGGTATGAGGGGTCTGTTGCTATTAGAAAATCAGTACGTTAAAAAAAACAAAAAAACATTTAAAGTTTTTCTGTTATTGTTTTTTCCAGATTTTTATGCAGCGCTAATCTTTGTTGCTAATGAATACAAATTCCATTTGTGGTCTGGTAGCCTTCAGGCTTCATTATCCCAGCGGTGGACTATGTCGCATCGTGGGTATATCCAAAAGCCTAAATAATACCTCAATAGTTTAAAAAAAAAAAAAAAAAAAAGTCAGCTTACATGGAGATATTCTTCAGTTCACAACAGTGAATGTGATCTGTGAACTGTTTGTAAAACCTGTAAAAGAAAAAAAAAGTGACACTATTGAAGGATATGTCTTGGTAACTGCACACCCCAATTTGATTAAACTATTTATGAATTTGCTTCAGGGATACTGTATATTGGAGCATATAACTGGTAAAGTGATTGTACACCTGACCATCGGTCCCTAATACCAAAGGCTAGAACAATAAAAAATTTCTACAAAAAAAAAAAAGAATAAGGATAGGATAGGATGTGAAAAGTGGTAGTCACTGCTCTTTTCTTTAGGAAGACATTCAGTACGTTTCACTTTTAATGTAATGGACAGGACATACAAAGGTGTATACTACTGTGTAGATATAGTTATAAACAGTACAGATTGTATTCTTTATGTAATAAAGCTTATGAAAATAAAAATGTAACACTGCAGGTCAATCTCTAGTGTATTTATGTCTGTAAAAATATGCAAAACATTAAGGGTCCGATTTTAATTATTTAAACAATGGCAGTGTCAAGATCTGCTGGTATTTACAGCAATTGAATAGAATTGATGTAATTTATCACACAGGAATTTATAAAAGCCAAGAAGCGCGACTGATGTTGCTAATGTTCCATGCAAAAGCATCTGCTCATTCTTCCTTAAGCAAGATCAAAGAAGAAAAATGGTCCATGGATGGTTTTGTAAGTAGATCTAAATTGACTAAAGATGAAATACTGTCGGTTTTAAAATGTGTTCACTTGGATATATGCTGTAAAAGTAGACATCTTCCCCGTGAGAATTATGAATTGGATTAAAAAAGGTTTACTTACACAGTGTATTGATCTAATTGCTGAATACATCAAATGTACAAGAAGTTTGCAATAAAAAAATGGCAATAAAATAATGTACCGTAAAAAACGTTGAATAAGTCAATTTTCTAAGCATTTTTGTGGGGCCCTTAAAAGGGGACAGCTACTAATACACTGGTGCAACATATGCGCCGGTGTGTCTAATATTAAACTACTGTACCAATGCTACAATGAGATTACTACTACATAAACTTAACTGTCAACAACCCGATTTATTTGTTCAGGATCTACGGCATGCAGGTCATGTTGCTAGGTAGCAACACAAAACCACTGTTCTAATTAAAAGTTTACATTTTTTACTCTAAATACCCAAACAGCTATTGGTTAGAAAGCAGAGTGGTAAACTTTTCAAGTCTTCTGTTGAAATACATGTTAGTCGCAATGCTGAAAAAGCAGTATGTGACTGTAGACAAAACAAAGACAAACTTAAAATGGCCAAAGAAAAGCGACCTGATAGACAGAAAGTATTTATGGCCCGATGTAGAAAACATTTTGTTTGAATGGAGTACTTTGAATAAGTTTAATACACACTGCAACCCTGGTTCCCTGAAAGAGAAGACGACCACCAAAATATTACGTATGTGATATGCCTGCCTATTGGTAGGTATTCACTGAACTCTATACCAGGACTGCCGATAGTCCCCTTCCTGCATTGAAACCATGAGGGCGACCAGTGTGTCCTCACGGTTGGTGGTTGCCATCATATGCAGACGAGTATGTGTCCGCAATCCAATGCGACAGTCGCTGCTTCAAGAGGAGCTGTCTTAGGGTCCGTATACCATGACAGACAAAAAGCTGGTCAGTATGACACAGAGCTCCCGCCCTATCCATGTATCATCTCAGTGCCCGCACTGGGAAGAGGAAATTAAATCTCCTATCCTCCTCCGAAGAAAACGGGGGTGGATGGAATAATTCCTGTTCCACAGACTGATTTATGAAGGCTGTGATCACCATAGGGGAAAGCAGGGTTTGTACACAATCACACCCTGCTGCCAATGTCCAAATATGCAACAGGAGCTGTGCACTGACAGCACCTGTAGATCACTGACCCGCTTAGCGGAAGTGATAGCCAAGAGGAAGGCTGTCTTCATAAACAGATACTTCAACTTCAAACAGATACTTGTATGGGCTCAAACAGGTCCTTCGTGAGAGCCTCCAGTACCATATTAAGGCTCCATTCGGGGAGAATGGCGTAACTGCTGAGTACCCTTCAAGAAATGGATTGCTAGTATATGAGCGCCTGGGACACTGAGTCAATAGGGACATGGCATGCAGATATGGCTGCTAGGTACACTTTCAATGTAGAGGTGGATCATGCACCGATTTTGAAAATACTTCCATAGGCATACAACACTCCTGTGGAGGAGGCCATAACATTCTGCAGTGTACTGACAACTGCACCTGAGAGCTCTAAGGCAGACAGATGGTCCCGTTCAGGGGTCAGACCCACAATTGGCCAGAGGGTGCCTTGCGCCTGACTGACTTATGTGCAGGGATGTCCAGCAACCTGGCCAGGGTCCACAGACTCCACTGCCAGCCTGTACCGCCCCGTCACCAGAGTTGTATGCGTCCGTCATCACCAGTTGATGGTTGTGTATCACACCTATCCTTACGCCTTCGCTCAGGTGAGAGGCTTTCCTCCACCAGAGTAGTTCTTCCCAGCATAGACGAGACACGGTCAGCCGACGGTGTCTGTCGCGCTTGGGATGTAGCCGAAAGTTACTTAGCACCAAAGAATTGGGGCACCGAGTGCAGGTGTTATTGACATGCTGTGGTGCTAAGCACGAGGGCGCCGAAGCATCGAGAGGCACCTAGACTTAACAGTGTGTAGTCAACACAACCCGGGGTATCGCATAGCATACACCGTGGTGGATATACAGGCTCAAGTGGCTGCAGTAGACAATCATGGTGCAGCGCAGCGATAAACTGGTTCTGGACCGCGTGTAGTCACACAACGTAGCAGCGCATCGCATATGCCAGAGTGGAGCACAGGCTCAAGGACCTGCAGCGTGTTAGACAGGAAGAAAATTTTACTGTGAGTGGGTGGGTGAAACAAGCTGGCTGATTCAACTCAACAGTGGGACACGCTGCTACTGCTTTTTCTTTTTACGCTGCAAGACAGTAAAGAAAAAACACATACACACACAACAGCAAGCTGTGAGGGTAAAAATAACAGTCATCATGGCAACGTGGGTAACTGATTTTGTTTTGTTTTGTTTTTACCAGTCCACCGGGTAGGCGGCTGAAACAAGGATTGAACTCAACAGCAGGGCGCAGCCAAGCTGGGTCCCGGTGGAGGAATCGCTCTTGTATTTATTTATTTTTTCAACTGCAAGGCAGTGAAAGAAAGCCACACATACACACACACACACACAACAGCAAAGCTGTGAGAGTAAATACAACAGACACCACGGAAACACGGGTGAACTGAATTTTTTAAACAAGAGGGTGGGCCGAGACAATCCAGATGAGTCAACTTCATGGTGGGGCGAGGCAGATCCAAGGTCCGTTGGAGGATCTGACTGTGCACAGAGGTACCGAAGCACCGGGGGGCAGCTGAAGCAATGATGCCTAGCCTAACCGCGTGTAGTCACACTCCTGGGCAGCACATAGCGTATACCGGGGAGGCGGGGAGGCGGGCGCACAGGCCGAAGCAGTGCGTGTGCACCGAGCACCAAGGCACCGAAGTACCAAGGGCTGAGCCTGCATTGAGGTACCGAAGCACTGGGGGCAGCTAATGCAGTGGTGCCTGCCCTAACCACATGTAGTCACACACATAGCGAATACCAAAGGACACACAGGCCGAAATCACGGCGGGCGAATCTGTGGATGGAGTACAACACAATAATACAATACAAATAATATTACTGGGGAGCACACTGCTGCTGTTGTTGATTTTTCAAGGACAAGGCCTGCTGGTTTTTTTTGTTTTGTTTTGTTTTTTTTATTACCTAGCTGCTGCACAACACAGGCAAGCGGAATACCACGTGTGCACTGCAGATGTGCCAGCAAGGGTATTTAGCCGACAAGAATAACAAATATATGTTTTTATATATATATTTAAACTGCCACTCGGCAGCTAGCCGAGTCGCTCGACAGTGGGGGTATGGCAGAGCCTAGCAAAGAAGATATGTTCTTGAACTTGTTTGAGTACTTGATAAGCTAAAAGAAAATACCGGTAGTTTAATACAGATTTGATGTATGATGTATAACTTGATTTTACGCTCTGTTAATTACTTTTTTAGTGTTGAAAAACGAATAGTTTCTAGAAGTTTAACTAAAAACGAATAAAATGTTGCAAACAAGGGTTTCGAGACTAAACCTATGTATCTTTCTTTATTTATCGGTGTTGAGCATTTAGGAAAAAATAAATTGTAAAAAAACTGTTTTAAACACAAAAAAGGTGTTTTCCTAAAACTGAAGTCTCAAAAACGGAGTGGGTGACTTTTACGCCAGTACGAGCTATAAAACAATTTTTTCGGTACCACTAAATCTCCAGTTAATAGTGGGAGCAAGTTGCCATATTGGTTAACTACTTACAGACTGGGATTACAATGTTTTATACTTTAATTATGCATTTTAATGTTTGGATATATAACCCAGAGTTGAATTCTTTTTTTAGGTTTCTGCTGAACCTGATGGAGCAACATATGTTTTTCAAGGATTCATACAGAGTAACGACTATGGGCAGTTTGGACTTCAAAGAATAGGTATTATTAAATCAAGTGTTTTATTTTGTATATATTAAAACAACAAATTAGTATATAACATGCATAAAATGAAAAATAACATGCAAAAACAAATTTCATACTTTGACAAAAACATATTTTGTATGAAACTTATTTGTTGCTAATTATTGACAATTATCATGTTTGAAAACCAATACCTGATAATAATTATAGAATAAGTAAATGCATAATCAAGTGCTGAAACATAAATTGGAAATTTGTGATTAAAAAATGCAACAAAAAAATGATTAAAACTAAAGAGTACAGAAATGATCTCAAAATGGCAGTGATACAACTAAATGAAAAAGGAGAAACTATCAGCAAAATAGCAGAAAAACTTGATTTACTGAAAAGCAGTGTGTGGGGTGTTATTGACAAACACAGGAGAACAGGAACTATTGCAACTAGCTCCAGGTGTGGAAGACTAAGAAAGATTGATGCAAAATCTGGTAGAAGAATTGTTCGAGCAGCCCGGCAAAATCCTCGGATTACTGCAATAGATTTGACACAAGAATTGAGAGAAGATGGTCAAGAAATTCACAATATGGATGTAAATAGCAATTCACATGGTGGAGGTTGTGTGATGGTATGTGCTTGTTTTTCCTCCTCGGGCACTGGAGACCTTTGTATTTTAGAAGGATCAATGAATGTTGCAAAATAGCAATACATTTTGCACTCTCATTTGTTACCCAGTGTTAGAAGGCTTATTGGATGGAAGTTTGTATTCCAGCAAGATAATGAACCCTATTTTAGCATTCTGCCAAGTCTACAAAGGAATTTCTATAAAAAAGAAGATTACAATTATGGATCAGTCCCCAGACTTGAATGCCATTGAGATGCTGTGGATTGACTTGAAGACTGATGTTGCAAAAAGGAAACCAAAGTGGATTGCAGGACTCAAAGCTGTATGTGTTGAAGAATGGGCAAAAATATCTCCGGAAAGAAGCCAGGAACTGGTTTCAAAATACAAAAAACGACTGCAAGCTGTAAAGGAAGTAAAGGGTGGGCACACAAAATACTAATGTAAGGGTGCCCAAATACTTTTGTCAAAGTATGAAATTAGTTTTTGCATGTTATTTTTCATTGTATGCATGCAAAGTTTTATTATAAAGCTGAATCTACTTTCATTTATATTTTTCAATAGAACAATTAGAAATTGTAGAAATCATAGAAACCTGAGATGGAATTGTTTACCTGTAACTCACCGAAGAGGCCCATCTATTATTTTTATAATACATGTACACCCATGTGATGCTAATAGTAAAGAAGACAAGGTTCAGCAGAAGTATTTTTTTATTGTGTTTTTCAGTGCTGTACAGGCGTTCTGTGTCGTTATCCATTTAGTTTCTCTAAGATATGATTGTACCAGCTTTACATTATGATCAGGATGAACCAATCTGAGCGAAACAACTGGTTAAAAACTGTTACTTTGAATGATCAAGTAGTAGCAATAATCCTTTGAATATGGGTGTAGGTAGCAGGTCGAGGACATCATTCTTTGAATATGAGTGTAAATAGCAGGTGGAGGACATCGTTCTTTGAATATGGATGTAAATAGCAGGTGGAGGACATGGGTTTACAAGAAACGCCTTAGTGCTATACCAGTGGATGTCATTTTATGGTTATTAAGAGGGCTATGTTTGTATTTTGGATGTCACGCATCATAAGAACGCACCATCAATTAAATGTGCATTGCATTAAAAAAGGTATTTATAATAACTTTGTAAGATTTTAAAATGATACACAAGAAATGTTCTAATTTTACTTCCCTAATCGTGGCTATCCAGGTTCACAGCAGAAGTAACTGCAGCGTTGTATTTGTTAACTGCTTTTTTAATTTTATTTCTGAGGATTGTTAAATGTCATTCTTTGTTAAATGTTTCCATTAAGGTTCTGTCATAGCACAAAATAGACTTGTAATTGTACTGTACTGTGTTAAAGTTGTATATATTTTTTTTAACTACACCCTATTAATTGGAGCTTTGTTGTATGGTCACCCCTTCTTACTCAGCAATGTGACCATCAGTATAGCTTCACTGTAACGTGAACTTCAGTCAATGTAAACAAAATCTGTCTGCTAAAAGTATGATTCTTAACTCCAAATCAATTAATTTCTAAAGAAAGGCTATAACTACTGTAATTAGAGAAGTATCAGTTCTATTGTATTAAAATACATTCCAACAGCGGGGTCTGATTTATATGATCTTGAAGCTCGCAAGCAAAGGGTTTGATTTTGGGCTGCATGGAGAGTTTGGCTTGCTACTGAAATTTCAGTGGTTTAATCAACAAAAATGTGTAGGTTTGTTATTCATATTTTTTTTTAAATGTACAGTATAAACAGAATATGCTGTTTTTAAATTATTCAGAGAAGCCTTGTGAAATTCCTGAAAATGTACTTTTGACAATTGTGGGGAAGCACTCATGTAGCTCTGTGCTCTCTGGTTGACATTTTTTCCATTGTATCTTGCGTTATTTATTATTAAGTTGTGTGATAAGCATTTACTAACACAATATTTGAAACGGGATTACAGGAGATAAGGAAGTTTAAAATCTAGAAAGTAGAGTACAATGGTGGTATGGTGTCATCACAATTCTAGAAAAGTAATATTCCATTCTGGGTGACAGAAGTTGTTGTAAGCATAACAGTTGATAATTAATTTGTGAAAGTATTACAATATACAATACTTGTTGCTACAAAGTCTTCAAATTCTTTGGAAAACGGTTAGAAAATGCTAAAACCTTAATGAAAATATGCAGTATAGAAAGGGTTAAACAATAAATATTACACTATCACAGATTTGAAGATGAAAAGAGGGATTTTATTATTTAGCTCACCATTGTGTATACCCTTTCAGCCAACCAAAGGGCAGACAGTGTCCCCATTGTGTTCTGCTGTACCTCGGTTATGACTGCGGACATCAGTGCATCTGTATCTCACACTTACATGTTTGCATACACCTGAAAACCCGCTTATGTAATTGTTATGAAACTTGGTATTGACATTATTTAGTGTACATTATTGAGAATATCAAATTTTGGGGACTACATGGTGGTGTCTAGCTGTCTATTCATCAGTCTGTATGTCACACTAAAAATGTTTAATAAATATCTGTAGAATAGCTTATCAAATTGTGATGAACCATTCCAATGCTAACTCTTACGCTATACTAATCTGTACATGCTGTTGATATATCCCTGACTACTGATGGGGACAAAATTCACAGACAAGATCCTAGTAGTTAGTGTCCACAAAAAACATAATTGTCACCAACACCTATGCCAATAGTCTCATGGGCCTTTAACTCAGAAATGTGAAACTGATGCCTCAAATGTAGCCTTCAGTATGCAACCGCAGGTCTTCCAGTCAATTCCATTGTAAGAGTTTGTTCAAACCAGATCCTTAACAATTTAATTGAACTTGTTTTGTTATGTAAAGAAAAATGTACATTCCAGTTCAAAGAAAAAAAAAAATATATATAGTAAGTCAAGCAAATTTAATTGGGGAAAAGAAATCAATTATGTAATAGAGACTATATAGAAAGTTGCTTCGAGATAACAAAAGAACACTCAATGCGAAGATAAATGGTATTTTCATGCCTTATTATGAGTTATTGTGCTTGGTCTTCATGATTTTTAAAGGAAATGCAGCTTTATAAATGAGTATTGTTAAATGGAGCTGCTTAATTGTCTTGATTAATCTTGAATCACATGCTATGGCAGTTAGTAGTAATGACTATATTAATCTTGTGTATTTTATTTCTTCAAGGTCTCCACTTGTCAGAGAGTAATAACTCTACGAATCAGCCCCATGGTACAAATAGTAGCTCTGTGGCTATAGCAATTCTTGTGCCTTTCTTCGCCCTGATATTTGCAGGATTCGGATTTTATCTATACAAACAGCGGTATGTGTTATTTTTATTTTTTATATGACACTAGCATAATAGTTTATTCTATGGAACTGTTACTTCCATGAATTGTTCAAAAGTTAAAATCAAATGGAAAATAATTGTGTCAGACTGAAAAGAAAGTAACTTCTCCTCCGTTGTTTATTTATAAATTATACACACTGGTGTGTGATTTATAATAAAAATTGGAACCTACATTTTAATCAATACAAAGACTGAGAATCTTAAATAAGCAACATTTGCTCCAGAAAACAACTGTTCTTCGCAGAGAACTATAATATTTTTTTTTCTAATTTGTTTTTTTGGTCTGTTGGAAATGTGTGGTTTTTTTCATTTACATAATAGGCATACTACACAGTAATTGTACATTTTAAAATATAATTGCCAATATTTACTTAGTATAATCTAGTACTGTTGATGTTGGTAAGACATTGGATTGATAAAAAAGCACAATGTAGCTACATACAGTATGTAGGCCAATAAAGTACATTCTAGGGGCACGATTTATTAAGCCTACTGCTCCTAAATGACCTGTAGTAAATTATGTGGAGCTAGTTCTGGCGTCAAAAGTAATACAAGTGTATAGTAGTAGGCCTATGTCAGTTTTAGTTTAAAATAACTTGTGCTAGAACCTTGGGGAACACTTTTGCACCAAGCCATGTTGAGCCAACCTCAAAGGTTACACATCCTTTCATATATATATATATATATATATATATATATATATATATATATATATATATATATATATATATATAGATATATATATTATATATATATATATACTTGTGCTTAGCTATTCTATTTGCCTTGTTTTTGATTAAAAAAAAAAAAAGGAAAAAAAAAAAAAAAATCTTTTTAGTGGTGTGTTGGGACTGTAGCCACCTAACCAGGGGTCTTTTTAAATTGAAGTGTTATACAATATGCCTAGTTAAAATAGTCCTAATGTGTGCTCCTGTATTAACATATATCTACTTTTTATTTTATCGTAGAACTACGCCTAAAACAGAGTACACTGGTTGTGCAGTACACGAGAACAACAATGGTCAAGCAGCCTTTGAAAATCCGATGTACGACACAAGTGCAAAATCTGTAGAAGGGAAAGCTGTTCGATTTGATCCTAACCTTAACACAGTCTGCACAATGGTGTAATGAAGTTGGCTAAAAGGACAATATATCAACTATTTGCTGGATGCTTGCATTAGAAGATACTCCAACTCAAAATGGTGCACATCCACTGATCTATTTAAAGCACACTTTTCAGGAACCAATTGGTCATGTGCATCCAGAAAATGAATCAAGCAAAAGTGTTTTAGAAGGCTGGTTTAAAACTTATCTTCATGGTCACTATGGAGAGTTCTACAGCTTTGTATCTGCACTCTAAGAGTGCTTGTTCACTGTTTATTTTGTCTTTTTTAAAAGGAAAAGGGATCTGTAAATCTACTTGCATATATTTGAGGAGCATTCACCACCTATATTTTTGCGCTATATAATACCATGGGCTGGGTTTGGGTAAAAAAGGCTATACAAAGTTTATAAACTAGATGTTCTCTTAAATTTTAAAATAAATGCACAAAATGATGTAACATTAAGCTTCCTTATTTTCTCATTTGATTTTTTTTTTCTAATTCTTTCATATTTATTTTTCACACCAAGTAAGTTCATCATAACAAACAACAAGGTTTTGTTCTGTATTTCATCAAATTTTATGCATGTCGTATCTTGCACATTCTATTAACAATTTTATGGTAAATAACTGATAAACCGTGTTACAGTATGTTTATTGGTTGCAAATGTTGGCTTTGCATTACTGTTTTTAATTTCAATTTGTTGAACACTACCCCATTTTTTATATTTGTAAAGAGCCTTTTATAATCATCATAATTATATTGCCTCACTTTTAGTGCAAAGATACTTGCTTTGACATGACCTTATTTATAGTAACAGGTAGTGTATGAATTCTGCGTAAAGGCTATGACAAGGTGTAGTTATTTTTCACACAAAAATAAATGTTGTAATCTATTGTAATCAGTATCTGCAGATAATCTGTCCTTGGATGCATCATTAGGAATCAGAACTATGTTTTTTTTATTACAATAGCATTAGCATCTGGCTGGTAGGGGCAGTTTTCACAATCAATGTTTTGTGTAACAGGGTTTAACATCGGAATGTTAAAAGCATACACAATTATTTCAGTTATAGTATAGTTTAAGATAAAAGTAGGTTAGTTTTGTTTGGTTACCTTTTAAGAACGGAATGCGCTGATGTGTGAAATACATGATCACAGTGCCTTGTTAAAACAGACAAAGCAGATTAATTAGAAAGTTGCTTGTCTAAACATTGTTATTGTGAACTGGCAGTCCAGGTGACATTACATGCTGCAGCTACCATTACTTCATTGTTAAGCAATGTATTCGCCCTTCTAGATTTGAAAATCTAGAAATTTGAAATTTACAAATAATTACATTATTTATACTGTCAATGTCTATGCGGAGAATTCATATATTTTTCTCACCTGGGTGAAAGGAATTGTTATGAATATGACTTTACCATTTTACACAGTGCCTACCAAAAATCACAAAACCCAGGGTTGCTGCACATTATTCATTGTTTTATTCAATTAAACACTTGATTTAATTTATTCTGCTTCACAACATTAATGGATTGGATATTTATGCAGTTCTGTTATAAAGTTGCTTTTTCTTAACAAGGATGATGTTTGTGTTTCTGGTGTCTTATATATATATATTTTGCCACTAGCTGTTCTTTATATAAATTACTGCAATAATTACAAATCACCCATAATGTCTTGGAATGAACACGTTCAATTGAATTAGAAAACAATTTGCAGTACAGCTGGGTACTCCTCATGATAATGGATAAAAACAAAACAAAAAAACTAAAAAAAACTTTTGTAAAGAAATATATTTTTATGAAAAAATAATTTGTAAAATGTATGACATCTATAATGTACATTTTCAATGCAGTGCAAAATTAAAAAAAGGCTAATTGCTTTTGTATTTTGTTGACCTTTATTTGCTATTTCCTACATGACCCCCCGTCCCGTTCCGTCCTGTCCCGTCGCGTCCCCCCGTCCCATCCAGTCCCTGTCTCATCCTGCTATAATACCATATTGTGGAACCTGTTTATCATTGTGTGCTTGCTACTGATTAAAAACACAGTAGTAAGTAGTATAAAAAAGTGACGTGTAACAAAACAGAGTGGGATCACACAGGCAGTAGAGATACTGTACTTCCACAACTCAGACCTGTTGTAAAGATTTAATGAAATATTCACACATCTGCCTTAGCATTAGATTGAATCTACCCCATATACAGTTTTTTTTATAGGTATTTAATACAAAAATAGTTTTTACATGATGTTCATAATTCGGCAGATCATTTCTACTAATTAAAGGGTTTTTCTTTTTTTTTTTTCCACAAAAATCCCTTGAATGACTAAACAAAGTAAGGCCAGTGGCGGAGCATTAGCAGATGCAGCAGGCGCAAGGCTTCGAAAGTTTTTATTTAATTTTTTTTTTTTTTTTTTTTTTTAACAATGATAATATCCTTCACATGTATATTTGCAGATGTTACACATTTGTATCACTGTAGCTGGCGGTGTGCGGTGCCAGTAATTCAGATTGTACCATCCCTCATTTCAACAGGTATCGTTATTGTCTTAATTATCCTAATATTTTTACCCTGGAAGCTGGTACGAGGCTGGAAGGTTTTGGGGTACTATTCAGCACAGACTTTTGCAGTTATATTCTGTGTGCACAATTCACCCTGTAGTTTAGATGGAAGCTGTTGGGTGCTGCTGCGGGCACCAAAATAAACTACAGCAAATCAACATGCCTGCATTTCTGATTTAAAAATAATAATAATTTAAAAAAAAACTATTTCCTATTTGAGACAATTTCTGCAAATGTCTGTGCAGAATGGTGAATTCTGTAATAATTTCTGTGATCGCAGAATTGGGGAATCCTGGAAGGGTTAGTGATTAAACCTGTTCGTTTATGATTAAAAAATAATGTAGTGTTGGATGTAAAGATGTACACAAAATAAAATAAAGTAGGTGAGTAGAACACGTTCTTATGACGTACTGTTTCTTACATGCTAACATTCTGACAATTAAATATAGTTCAATATTGAACACTTGATTTGGTATGTTTGATGTTTATAAATAAGGGTTAAATTAACGTTTGGGGAGGGGGGTCCACAATAAGGTCTTGCGGTGGGGCCCATCTTCTTCCTCCTCCGCTACAGAGTAAGGCAGCTTAAGACTGTTACTCAGTTTGCTGATTTACAGTACCTATTGAAAATGTACACACCCCTGTGTTTAGTTTACTCACCTGAAATGTTATTCAATTGAAGGGCTGTTTAGTATGATAAGACTGTTCTGTTCAGAATTACAAACATACAGGACTGGAATCACGTACACGACATCACCGTGAGTCCAAGACCGCGCTGACATCACCACGGGGGCCATTACAGCGCTACAACATCACCGCGACAGATATTACAGCGACTGCCCATAACAGCGCTACCACATTACCACAATGGACATTACACCGCTGGCCATTACAGCGACTGCCCATAACACACTATGACATCACCGCACCAAACTACAATTCAATTCCCAGAAGACTCTACGAAGTTCACAAACACGTGACTTACCAGGAACTCCCCCGCCTCCCTCGGTAAACAGGTTTTAAAATGACCTAGCAGTAACAGTAAGACTTGTATTGAACAATTGCAAAGCAGTTGCATTCTGGGTGTTACTACCAGCGTCCCACTCCCATCCCATCCCATCCCATCCCATTTCTCAGAGTGTCCATTTCTCAAGGAAAAAATAAACAGTAGTTTGTGTTACTGCTATTTTGGCCCCAAAACTGCCTTTGTGTGTTTCTTTTGTCTGCTGACGCCACAGTATGTAAAAAAGTTTGTTTGTCCGTTTCGCAGGGAACCTAAATCCAAAGTTTACAAACCCTAATTTATGGAAGTTTAACACCCTAAAATTAATGTTGAATATATTTATACATAGTACATTCCTATAAACACCCCTATTTATCCATGGTAAATATATGTAGATGATACATTCATAAAATCCCCCTTGCAAAACAAAACACATAACAAAAAACTGTCAGTTGAGCTTGTTACAGTTACATACTGCTTTGTTTGTGCTGTAACCCTGAATAAATATATTTTTAAAGAAACAAGAAATCCCATTTAATGTGTGTAACAGAAGCATACATTGGGATACCTTTGACAAAAAACTACGGATATTGGCCAATTGCAATATACGTTGAGCCCTTGATTGTGACAGACTCACTCAAATAAAGATATAAATGCACAATTGAATAATAATAATAAAAGCTTCTGCTCGGAACTCAGATACAGGGGAATGGGGAAGAGCTGCAAGACTGGAAGAATTGGATCAAGCTTGCGCCTTTGACAATTAAAAAATATGAGCGGATGTAAATACCTCTGTGATGTACTTGGTAAGTGACGCTTTTTCCTGGTAAGTGCCGCTTTTGTGAACTTCGTAGAGTCTTCTAGGAATTGTAGTTCGGCACAGTGATGTCGTAGCGCTGTAATGGTCGGCGCTGTAAATTTCATCGCGGTGATGTCGTAGCGCTGTAATGGTCGGCGCTGTAAATTTCATCGCGGTGATGTCGCAGCGCTGTAATGGTCGGCGCTGTAAATTTCATCGCGGTGATGTCGTAGCGCTGTAATGGTCGGTGCTGTAAATTTCATTGCGGTGATGTCGTAGCGCTGTAATGGTCGGCGCTGTAAATTTCATCGCGGTGATGTCGTAGCGCTGTAATGGTCGGCGCTGTAAATTTCATCGCGGTGATGTCGTAGCGCTGTAATGGTCGGCGCTGTAAATTTCATCGCGGTGATGTCGTAGCGCTGTAATGGTCGGCGCTGTAAATTTCATCGCGGTGATGTCGTAGCGCTGTAATGGTCGGCGCTGTAAATTTCATCGCGGTGATGTCGTAGCGCTGTAATGGTCGGCGCTGTAAATTTCATCGCGGTGATGTCGTAGCGCTGTAATGGTCGGCGCTGTAAATTTCATCGCGGTGATGTCGTAGCGCTGTAATGGTCGGCGCTGTAAATTTCATCGCGGTGATGTCGTAGCGCTGTAATGGTCGGCGCTGTAAATTTCATCGCGGTGATGTCGTAGCGCTGTAATGGTCGGCGCTGTAAATTTCATCGCGGTGATGTCGTAGCGCTGTAATGGTCGGCGCTGTAAATTTCATCGCGGTGATGTCGTAGCGCTGTAATGGTCGGCGCTGTAAATTTCATCGCGGTGATGTCGTAGCGCTGTAATGGTCGGCGCTGTAAATTTCATCGCGGTGATGTCGTAGCGCTGTAATGGTCGGCGCTGTAAATTTCATCGCGGTGATGTCGCAGCGCTGTAATGGTCGGCGCTGTAAATTTCATCGCGGTGATGTCGTAGCGCTGTAATGGTCGGCGCTGTAAATTTCATCGCGGTGATGTCGTAGCGCTGTAATGGTCGGCGCTGTAAATTTCATCGCGGTGATGTCGTAGCGCTGTAATGGTCGGCGCTGTAAATTTCATCGCGGTGATGTCGTAGCGCTGTAATGGTCGGCGCTGTAAATTTCATCGCGGTGATGTCGTAGCGCTGTAATGGTCGGCGCTGTAAATTTCATCGCGGTGATGTCGTAGCGCTGTAATGGTCGGCGCTGTAAATTTCATCGCGGTGATGTCGTAGCGCTGTAATGGTCGGCGCTGTAAATTTCATTGCGGTGATGTCGCAGCGCTGTAATGGTCGGCGCTGTAAATTTCATCGCGGTGATGTCGTAGCGCTGTAATGGTCGGCGCTGTAAATTTCATCGCGGTGATGTCGCAGCGCTGTAATGGTCGGCGCTGTAAATTTCATCGCGGTGATGTCGTAGCGCTGTAATGGTCGGCGCTGTAAATTTCATCGCGGTGATGTCGTAGCGCTGTAATGGTCGGCGCTGTAAATTTCATCGCGGTGATGTCGTAGCGCTGTAATGGTCGGCGCTGTAAATTTCATCGCGGTGATGTCGCAGCGCTGTAATGGTCGGCGCTGTAAATTTCATCGCGGTGATGTCGTAGCGCTGTAATGGTCGGCGCTGTAAATTTCATTGCGGTGATGTCGTAGCGCTGTAATGGTCGGTGCTGTAAATTTCATCGCGGTGATGTCGTAGCGCTGTAATGGTCGGCGCTGTAAATTTCATCGCGGTGATGTCGTAGCGCTGTAATGGTCGGCGCTGTAAATTTCATCGCGGTGATGTCGTAGCGCTGTAATGGTCGGCGCTGTAAATTTCATCGCGGTGATGTCGCAGCACTTATAGACTGAAAGCTGTCCTTGCAGATAAACTTTACCTACAGGCTGTTAATTACAACACCATTTCACAAGCTATTGTAAGTGCTTGAATAACTTTGACGTTGATTTTGATTATGTCAGTGCATTTATCTCTATATTTGCTGTTTAAAAAAAAATAATAATAATCTGTACACAATTTAGAAAATAGTGCTGTGCGCAAAATACGATACTTTACCTGTGACACGGTCAGGAATTTTAAAGAAAATTTGTACTATTTTTATCCTCTTTAGCAAGTTATTCGTTCTAATGTGAAAAATGAGTTGTTGGTGAGAGAGCTAGGTAGATTTGGAAAATTAATGTCCCAGATCAAGAGTATACCTCTGAAACTCAAAGATGAAAAATTAAAACGTGCTATCATTTAGAAGGCAGACTGACATGTTACTTAATAACATAAACACAGTAATAGATGTTGCCTGGACGTTTACTATAAAAGAAAGCAAATGTGTTGTTTTTGTTAGTTCCAATACAATGCATTGTTTCAAATGTGGAAGTCAGGGGCACCAGAGAAAGAACTGCCCAATGAGAGAGACTGAGGAAGGACAGGAGGCCAGGGGAAATCAAAGAGAACTCCTCGTTGCTCTCTGAAATTCCTGAGAGCCAGATCGCCAAGAGAAAATGATATTCAGTAGAGCAGATCAGTGATTTTTTAGACTTGACAAAAGGTAGGAGAGGGGTGAATGTAAAAACATTTTTCCCAGACCTTAAATTGTTTTTTATATTGTACTGATATAGTCGCGAGAAGAGCAACATTAAAATAAATTTAATCTCCCAGCACATAGTAAGGGTGAGATTAGATAAGGTTGTACACAATCAAACAACATTTAATTATTTTTGCAATAGCAAAATTAATACCAAACAGCCTGTCTGACCATTACTGCATCCTGATAGCAGCTATAGTAACCAATGAAACTCATAGGGCAGCATATTGGCATTTCAATACAAAAGTATTGCAGGACTTCACCTTCACACAACAATTTAAAGATTTTTGGTTAATTTGGCAACAGCAAAAAAGTCATTTTAAAAATGTGGGGCAGGGTGGCATATTGGGAAGACACAAATAAGGCTTTTTTTAACAGCAGTACACCTTAGGTGCCACCAAGTCACTGAAAGCAACTGTGAGAGAGCTGCCGAGAGACATACTTCAACTTTAAAATGAACAGAGCACAGTGGCACAGGAGCAGAGACAAGCACTGGGTAACCTGTTGGAGGAGAAGGTGCAGGGGCACAAGTATGATCCCGTTTTATTGAGCTCAGAGACATGGATGCCCCCACAAGCTGCTTCTTTGGATTTGAAAAAAAGAGAGCAAGCAGCAAGCAGCTGACCTGTGTCCGACTGACCAGTGGAAGGGAGCTACTTGGCAAGGAAGAGATCAGCGAGGCAGCGATGCAGTTTTGCACTGAGCTGTTTTCCAGAGAGCTCTGTGACCAGATGCAGATGGCCAGTGGAAAAGCCAGAGGGATTGAAGGACTGCCAGCTGGATTCTATCAGCGCTTCTAGATGGAGCTGGTGTCGGACCTATTGGTGGTGCTGCAGGAGAGCCTGAAAGCTGGAGAACTGCCGCTCAGCTGTTGCAGGGCTGTCATCACTCTGTTGCCTAAGAAGGGAGACCTGTGCCAACTTAAGAACTGGAGACCAGTCTCATTATTATGTGTCGATTTAAAAATAATATCAAAAAGTTTGTTGAATAAGCTAAAGGACTGCTTGAACTCTATAATTCACACTGATCAAACATACTGTGTGCCAGGATGGTCTTTTTTTTTCCATTGACCAAGAAAAATAGTTTAATCGTGTTGGCCACCACTACCTATTTAAAACCCTGCTGAGTTTGGCCCTCTGTTCATTAATCATATTACACTTTTATATATTAATGTTTTTAGTGTTTTAAAAATTAATAGCAGGTTGAGATGTCAGTTCCCAGTGCACAGGGGCATCAGATAAGGCTGTTCCCTGTCTGGTATGCTGTACTCCCTCTCCATTGAGCTTCTGAGAAGCAGGCTGTCAGTCTGGATAGTGCCCTGCTCTGCCCCTCCCGTGGCAGTGAAGGTGTCAGCCTATGCTGATGATGTGAATGTGTTTATACACAGTAACAAAGACTTCCAGGTTTTACAGCAGTGCCTTGAGACCTTTCAAAAAGCATCATCAGCAAAAGTTAATTGGACCAAGAATGACACTTTCCTGTCTGGCAGCTGGCAGGAGAATGGCCCTCCTGTGCTGCCTCATGTTCCGAGATGGAACAGAACAGGGCTAAAAGTATTAGGAATTTTCTTAGGGACAGATACCTTTATGGGACAGAACTGGGAGGGCATGGTGGATAAAGTGAGAGGGAGGCTTCAGAGTTGGCAAGGGTTGCTGACCAGCCTGCCCTACAGGGGAGTCTTATTAATTAATAACCTGGCAGATTCTACTCTCAAAGAAATAATAGAGGAGTTGCAGAAGCTGTTTCTGGAGTTTTTTTGGGGAGGGAGACATTGGCTGAAACCAGCGGTGCTATATCTCCCCCAAGACGAAGGAGGGCATGCGCTGGTCAGCATTGCTAGCAGGGTAGCAGCTTTCAGGATAGTGCGGTGCAGTGGCTCCTGTATGCTGGGGAGGAGGTTCACTGTAGGAAGGTAGCATGCTTCTTTCTTAACAAGGTAGGGGGGTTGGGGTGAAGAGAGATGGCGAGACTCTGACAGGCCAGGGTCTATTGGCAGAGCTTCTCTTATTTAACAGTCTTTTTCCGGCACATTGTCTTCAGTCACAGGAACTGTGTGCAAGGTTGGAGAGAACAGGTGTGACCAGACTGTCCCATCTTATTTCTCCTGGGCTTTCTCACTGGCTCAGTGCTGCCGAATTTGGTGCCGGTGTGGGCTGGCAGGTTGACAGGATATTGGCTGAGATCAGGAGCTGTCTCTCTTCAACGCTCAGAGAGGTCCTGAGGGAGGAGATGACTCGAGGACAAGAGCAGAGTCAGATAAAAGACTTCTCGGTGTTGCTGGTGTCACCCTGTCTAGAGGAGGAAGAGCAGGAGGATGGAAAGCTATTAAAAATATTTCCATGACCTCAAGAGCAAAAGTCTGTACATTCTTTTAAATAAAGATAGCTTCTTTTAAAATATTAAGGGGGGTGTCTGATTCCAAATGGAGGGACCATCTGTCTGAGGGATAGGAGGGATCCCCAGTGTGGAGAGTCTTATATAAACCACCCTTAGATAAGAGACCTGGAGATTTACAATGGATGCTATTTCATGACATTTTGACCACAGGGAGGTTCCTGCAAAGAGTGGATCTGCTATCAGCTCTCTGTGCAGTTTCTATAGACAGTTTTCCATACATACAGCACTATGAGAAACTCAAGCCACTGTTTCACCTCCTGACAGAGCTGCTGCCAGGGCTGGGGGGTCTCTTTTACAAGACTCTTTTTTTTTTGAACCTCCTATAGTTTTAAATGAAGGAGAACATGTGTTTTAATTAATTTTATTACAGGCCAAGCAAAATTGCCCATTTTAAAGTCTCGGAAAAACAAGCTGTCTGGAGCAGGGCTGGCAGATGTGGTTATGCTGTTCAGAGTGCTGGTGGTCAGGAGGTTAAAGGTGGATTCTGCCTATTTTAATATAGTTAATGATCTGCAGGGCCTTCAGGAGAGGTGGTGTGTGGGAGACACTGTGCTCTGTGAGTGACGAGGGACAGCTCAATGTGCTGTTTTAGGAATTTGCTTTAAGATATTAGAATTTTAGTCATGGGTCTTTTTATGGTTAAAATCTGTTTTTAGTAATAGTACTGTGTTTGGGTAATTTCTGCTAATTGATTTTAACCTTGAATAGTTAAATGCTTATTCATTGTTTTTAAAATCTGTTTTTTTTAAAGGTAAAAATAGCTCTTTGAAAGATTTTTTTATGCTGATGCACTGGGGAGGTTTTGACAGAATCTTAATTTCACATTTTTGTGGTTTTACCTTGATTTTTTTTTTACTAATAGATTTTACTATGAGTAATAGTTGGCCTCCCCGGTCGTAAAGGTGACGATTTCGAACCTGCCTCCATTTCTGAAGAACGAGGTGCTGGTTACCGAGCTGAGCCGCCATGGAAAGCTCATGCCCGGGATCAGGAGGGTGCCGCTGAGCTCCAGAGCTCTGGAACTGGGACACGTCATGTCATTCCGATGACAGGTATTTATGATTTTAAAAGATGCAGAACAGCACCTTAGTCTTGTACTGAAATACAAGATTGAAGAGATTGATTATGTTATTTTTGTGAGGTGTTACAGCTGCGGAGCGTGGGGGCACATTTGGAATACATGTCTGAGGAGAGAGCTTGCTGATGGGCAGGGAGAACAACAGGGGGAGGATGAGAGAAATGAACAGTCAAAAGCTGCTGATGGTGCTCAGGCGTGGGGTGAGGAAGCACCTGGCAGTGAGATCGTGGAAAGGTTAACAAATGAGCTGGACCCCGAGGAAGGAACGTCAGAAGCAAAAATAATAATTACAGATGAAGGCCAGGGAGTGGAAACATACAGTAAGCTCTGATAGTGAAAAAATAAATAAAGCCGAGATGGTAGGCAGACAGGGGAATGAGAAGCATGTAGTTCATGCTTCTTGTGCAATTAATGAGAGAATATTAGATCAAGGAGAGAGTGTACTTGTGAAAGTACCAAAATAAAAACAATTAAAAAGACTGTATAAATCTTCAAAGGCTCCTGCCTCTGCAAAAAAAAGAACCGTGTCTGTAAGGGAAAGCCAAAGTGATCAACAGACGGAAGCGGCAGTTACAGGAGCCCCAGGTGTGGAGTCTGTTTGGGGAGCCATGGGAGTGCAGAACTCTATGGAACTCTGTGGGAAGCTGGGCCTCAGAGTGCACACGTGATGACTCTTGGTCTTATGATTTTGCAGGCAGTCAGGAGGTAGATGGGTACTGGATGTTAAAAAGTTTTTATATCAGATTAAAGGGCAGTGGGGAGTAAATGTAAAAGAGTTTTTCCCAGATTTAGAAAAGTTTCTGAGAACTGGACAAATAATATTGTAGAATGCTATTGTAGCTAATTTTAGTAATATGCATAACTTAACCCTCTGCGGTCCTAATTATAATAGCGGTATAATTTTCCCTTTCCAGTCCGATGTCGGACCCTGGCCTACATCATAAAAAAGATGTAAAGCACAGGTCTCTAGTTGTTTTTTATCCAGAAAAAGCAGAGGAAACCTTTCAATGGCCAAGTGAGACTGATAGGAGCCGAATTAAGCTGAAAAAAGGGCTTATCTAATAGCCCCATGCACCACAGAGATAAGACGGACATAAACAAAGGAGATAGCTGCTTCTGCATCCAGTGCTCAAAGAATATCACGGACATCTGCAGAGCTTTTGGGGGGTGTGGGGAGCGTAGGGTACTTTGTATGCCAAAGACAATAATGAGCTGCTGCTAGTCCTGTGAAGTTTTCTTTTTTAATGGTTATTTATATATATATATATATATATATATATATATATATATATATATATATATATATATATATATATATATATATATATATATATTCCTTTTAAGAATAAGTAATAGCAAAACTAGTTGGGTATTACTATAACTTGGAAAAATGACCATAATTGTTCTGAATAATCATTTCTATACTCATTAAATACCTCTACATTTCAATGCTAGTACTACGAATCAATCAATCTACCACTGCTACAGTGAGACAGTACCTTGTATGTATATCTAGATAGAACAGTAAAGACTCCAGATAGTTACGCTAGATGTATAAATCTCTGCTTACAGTTGTATTAATTGTTTTAGTATAACGCGTCATGCCCTTGGAGTACATTTTGTTGCACCCCCCACCAATGAAATCTGAAAAAATAAATCTGGGTTTTCACAAAATAAGTAATTATTTTGCCAGATAAATTTGAATCTAAGCCTATTGAAGCGTTTGATTTGGCATTGCATGCTGCAGAGCTGCTCTTACACTCCAAGAGCCAAGGTATCCATGTCCCTGCCTCCTCTGCATACTACACTGCCAAAAAAAATGTATACATTTCAATCTAAAAGTTTTTGGATAGATCTAGGAAAAAAATGCACAATTTACATTAAACCCGGGATAAACACTGTTAAAATATGAGTGCTTTATTTTTACACTTTCGACTGTTCACTGCAGTTTCACTGACACTTCAACACCATTTCTTCGGTTCTACAAGTCCTAGAGTGATCTTCAATGGCTCATTTGAAAGGTAATAACTTGGACTAATTAGATTAATTAGACTGTCATTTATGTATTTGTAAAAAATGTTCTATAAAAATTTACAGAACTGCCTCTTTAGTAATAGTCACGCCTCCTTACTGACTCTCCCCTTGGGGGGGCGCGCCCAACACTTTGTGCACCACTGCCCTGTATGCTACCTTTAGGACTGTGATTATCTCATGTTATTCACACCCCCTAATGTGTCTTAATACTTAGTGATGCATGCAGTGTATCAATTTAAAAAGTAGTTTGTTTATCTCTTGCTTATATATATATATATATATATATATCTATATCATATATATCTATCTATATATATATTTATATATATATATATAGTAACACAAGGTAGAAACTGGTAGCTTGTGTACTAATATTCATTAGAAAACAACTCAATACAACCAGCCAAAGCTTTCAGCTCTAGCAGGCTTCTATCAGACAGCAGATGCCTGCTGGAACGTCACAGTGTCAACTGTGAATCAAATTTAAAATCAATCCATGCAAGTGCCGACTTTTTCTTTTTTATTTGCCGTGATGAAAGCTTAGTTCACATCTATTGGACAGCAATTACTAAACAAAGACACAATTGGTCTAAATGTATTTAATTATCCACCAAAACCAGCCCTGACAAAAGCAACCAGTCCTGTACCAGCAACTGCCAAATCAACCAAT
Source organism: Polyodon spathula (assembly GCF_017654505.1). Lineage (NCBI taxonomy): Eukaryota > Metazoa > Chordata > Actinopteri > Acipenseriformes > Polyodontidae > Polyodon > Polyodon spathula. Next base: position 79,122,591 of record NC_054537.1, read on the forward strand.
AACAGCCTATTAGCTTGGCAAAGATACAGACAATTTAGTACTATTGCTCCATTCGGGTATCTGGCAGATAAATGACTGTACAAGCAATTATGGCAAGTAAAAAGTTATTTGTTTGACAAAGTCATTTTTATTATTTTTTTCTCTCTAATTATGTATTGGATCCTTTATGAACATTTATGGGACTATTTTCCTAAAATTTCTCAACGAAAGGGAACCTGACAAATCATTACAAGTTCATGGTAAATCCAGGTTTTAATATGCTGCTTTAAAGACAGGTACAGTGAGAGAGAAACAATTGAGTCTCTGGGTGAGAGAAGAAATAGCGCATAAGTTGCGAAAGAACAGTGTGGCCGATGGTCCCCCCCTTTTTAACGAAGGCATGAATAGCTGCGGCTGACTCATGGCTGGGGAATTTGCAGAGCTTTTTGAGAATTTATAGTAATAAAATAATGACTTGGATCACATTATTGAGAAGTTTGGTGATATAACGAGTGAGCAGGAGAGGATTTATCAGTATGCACTTCTAAAAGAGTTATGTGAAAAATACAGAGAACAAGGGGTGGGGCTTAGATATAGTACCTGGTGGGTTTTTTTGCGATAAAATGCCTTTTGAACCTGTTTTACTCGTAAAAAAAAAATTTGAACAGTGTGTGTAAAATAAACAACACGTTGGACCTGACATGCCTGACGAGTGCTGAATAAATGGACCGCTAAGGGTTAAAGTTAACATTTCACACGTGGGAGCTAGGGCTCCCCGCAAGGACCATACCTGTGAAGAGAAACAAAAGACAGTGTGCCAATGTGCAACAAAAAAACAGAGAAGGACAAACAAGGACAAAGAGAGAGAGAGATGCTTAGTAAAACCGGCTATGTGTAAGCCTCCGCTCGGTGGAGAGGAAAAACCCCCTCTGTTAGGAAGAAACCTCTGGTGGCCCTGGCGGGAAGGGTGCCCACACTCTTGGCATACTTGTTATTGAGGGGTGTGCTACTGAGATGTATGTAGGAAGAGAACAAATGTAGAAGTGGACTGCTGATGATGACCAGTGGCCCACAGTTTTTATTAGGTGATGACTAACATTGGCTTTTGCTGCTGATGAAGCTGCGCCAGTCCTGAATGATTGTGGGGTATAGAACTGGGGAGAGAGACCTGCTGTAGCGTAGGAGGACCTGGTAGATAGTGAGAGGGCTGATGAAATGTATTCTCTTGCAGAGTAGATTGAGAGCGATGCGTTTAGTTGAATATGAAATGATGAAACTGGGGAACCTGAAGAGGGATCGGAGCTGCTGATTGGACCAAACTGCAAAACTTAATGATCTTCAATTATTTGACAGTGAAATTGAGGGGAAGGAACGTGGTGGTAAATAACTGCTGCAGAATAAGAAGCTGAAGCGAGGTTGAATTCTGGGATGTTGATAGTTGGAATTGAAGTTGAAGTAGGTGCTGATTGGGTTTCTATGGCGAGGGGGGGTGGCTGAAATGTTTGAGGGGGACGGAGGGGCGGATGCAGAAAAAACTGAAACAGCAGTTGATGTTCCTGCTGAAGCAGGAGAGTGGGATGCCTGCTGAAGAGACTAGAGATCGCAGATTGAAGATTGCTTGAGGGAGGGGATCCGAAGGTGGGGATATAAGGAGAAAAGTGTCTTCCCCTGAAGATCCCGAACATGTGGTTTTGGGAAGGATGAATGGGCATGATTTAAAAGTGTCTAGTTTATCCGCTTTTGCGAGCCAGGTGCAGTGGCCTGCTGCTTTGATAGATTTAATAGCATTGGAAGCTGTAATGTAACAAAGGGAGAATTTGATCATGGGGAATTAAGGCATTGAGACTGCAGTTGAACTGCCCCTCGGGGTGGAAATAATGATGATTAGATGCTTTCCCTGATATTTTGCGGGTCACTACTCCGTTGAGGATAATTCTGAAGATGAGGAATGGAGCTGAGAATGAGCCAGCCATGAATTCCTTGTCCATCTCGACTTGAATTAGAGACTTAGTGTTTCTGGGTTCGGAGGAAGCAGAATGAAACAGAGGGAGATTACAAAGGGGGCCAACCAAGTTTTAAAGTAGGGTGAGTATGTGACTATGGGGCAATGTAGAGCGTATGTGTTTCTGTGACTGCGGGGCGGTGCAGAGCTTGTGTGGGTCTATGACCATGGGCAGTGTCTCGTGTGTGTAATTTTCTTTTATTACTTGCCTTTGGATCAACGGGGAGACGTTAGATGGCGGCTGCTGATTGGGAGCCTAAAGCAGATGCTATAACCAGGTTGTACTCTAGAATGCTGATAGATGGGGGCTGGGGTGAGCAATGGAGCAGCTGAAACAGAGGATGTAATGAAAGAGGGAGTGGAGATTGTCACAAGAGGCTGAAGGAGGAACTGCAATAGTGCTGGAGCAATTGACTAAGCCTTCGAAATGAGTGTTTATTTCTGACAAGGAGTTGCTGGTACTGCTGAGCAATCAGGGGCTGGGTGCAAGTGAAAAATTCGGCTTTGACGGGGTAAAATCGAAATTATGAAAATATCTTTAGTTCAGTAGCTGCGTAAACTGGAAGTGTACTGGATGGGAAAGTCCTGTAAAATAGCAGTGAGAAGCCTTTTTCCAAAAATTAAACTCAACAGAAACAACAACTCAGCCGTTTCTTAGTATTTGCAAGCAGTCTAAATTAGAACTGTACTTAGAATTGTAATTAGAACTGAACATAGCTTTGAAAAATTAGCCCTTAAGTTGCACAAATGTCAAAATAGAAACCATATGTGGTTGCTGGACTTGACTTCTGATTACAGACGCTTGCTCAGGACCATCGAGAGCGGCTGATGCCCAGTTGCAGGTAGGAACGTCAAATGTGGGGACTGGAAGTGCTGAACCCGAAGAGACAGTGGCCATGATTGGAGTGGCGAATACTGGCTTGAAGTAATGGAGAAGCAACCTGTTTGTCCATATCGTTGAGCTGTGTATTAACTGAGGCAATTGAGATGGCAATGGAGTGAATGAGGGACTTCACTTTAAGTGTATTTGCTGTATTTTTCACATACCTCTTTATAGACGTGCATACTGATAAATCCTCTCCTGATCACTCGTTTTATCACCAAACTCCTCAATAATGTGATCATAATTTTATTACTATAACATCTCAAAAAGCTCTGCAAATGTATATTCTTTGCGTGCTGGATGCGGAAGCAGCTATCTCCTTTGTTTGAGTCCATGTAATCTCTGTGGTGCATGGGGCTATCAGATACCTTTTCCTTTTCAGCTTCATTTAGCTCCTATCAATCTCAGTCAGCCATTGAAAGGTTTCTTCTGCTTTTTCTGGACAAAAAACAACTAGAGACCTGTGCTTTACATCTTTTTTATGATGTAGGCCAGGTTCCGACATTGGACTAGAAAGGGAAAATTGTAATGTCAGACCTGGTCCGACATAGGACTGCAAAGGCTTAAAAGTAGACGGTCCATCAGAAAAATGAATAAGATATTTTGAGGAGAATCAGGCAGGGAGGTTTCCGACAACATATGCATAAAAGCAAAATACAAGAGAAGGAACATAGATTGTGACGTGGCTTAAATAGGCAGATAGCTTTGATATGCAGGAGAACTCCACCTTAACTTGAACTCCACTTTAAAGCTAACATCCATTAACCTCAGCCACATAAAAGCATTAAAATGTTGTGTTGCTGTTTTATGTCTCTATATCCATTATACCTTAAGGACGCATCTTTCCAAACATTTAAAAGCTGTTCTGGGGAAGAGAGGAATGTTGGTCTAGGTGGTTTTGGGAGAACTCATGTGGTGGTAAGGAGGAGGGGGTAGTCATCGAGTTGTGTAGACCTGCCTTTAGGAAGGATTGGAGCAGAGCAAGGAGTGTTTGTGATATTTGTGTTTAGTCATCGGCACAAATTGGCTGGTCATTTGGCATGGGAGAGTATTCCCACACAACCTGTGTTTTGTTGACATGCTGTTTTATTCCCTGTCAACAGCACAATGCAATACCTGTATTAATTATTGTATAAATACAAAATAATTGTTGCTTAAATAAAGAGATACAGTAGATACAAAAAGTGCTTAACCTGAATTCTTAAATTCTATTTAAGGTTTTAGGTTTTCAAGATTTGCAAAAAGCTTGTTATCCATAAGAAAAGATTATAATTGCAAACATATATTTAAATTTAAAAACAGGCATTGGCCACTACACTAGATTACGCTTGCCTTGCCTTCCAGAAAGTCTGTTATGGCTTTATCTCCTTGGTCATTTCACCCCACCAGCATCTTCTGAGTCAAAACATGTTACTGGCTAAAACATGTCAGTCAACAGGGGAAGCAGCTGATTGATTACTGATTATTGACAGGAAAGAAGCCAGTGAAGGGGTAAAATGACCCAGGAAGCACAAGAAAGTCTAAAAGCATGTCTTTCATACATGAAAGATTGTACATAGCAGAGAAACATTTTGTTAGCTACAATTACAATATAGCAGAAAAAAAAAACTAAAAACTTTTCCCTGGATCTTTAACTGCAACTCCACTTTTAAGTCATAAAGCTCAACCTGCTGGAGAAATTGACCATTAGGTTAACTAACAAGTGCAATACTGTTGTAGTAGTAGTGGAACTATAAAGTCATTACAGTCCAGAACAAAAAAAGATCACACCCTTCACCTTATGAGAAATACACATCAGTATGTGGTTGTGGCTAAAAAGCTGAAGTGATCTCTTTGCTTCATACCATAAATATATTTCTATTAAAAATGAAAATGGAAAGAAAGAAATGCCTGCCATAACACCACCCAATATAGGACAATAATGGGCAGTGTGTGATGTGAAGGTGTTGGAACAGTTGTGAGATACGTATGGACTAGCTGTGAATAAAGCTTCTAATTCCTTCAAGTTCAGTCACCATTACCACCATGAAATTACAATAATTCTTGAATTACCTTTTAAAAGATATGTACTCAACATATGGCCATTTTATTGAAGAACACATGTAATAGAGTCACTAAAATAAACTGCCATACTCCAAATATGTAATATTATTGTGGTCCACTGCAACTTTAAATAATCTATTACTCAACTATATACAATTATATACTCAATATTAATACATTATTCTACTGAGATGTATTGTTCTTGTACAGTGTCATTGATACAATTGATCTGCATGCACTGTAACTCTAACTAGAATAAGCAATCCAGTCAGGATGAATGAATTATCAATCTTGTCCTTCCTAGTGTCTTAGTACAGTATTTTCAATTTCTCATAAATTATGCTGTACACTCAAGATTTAAGTGTAAGTCACTCTCCATTGAAGTTTGGATGTTGTTGTGCTTGCAGAACAAACTTATTCTGGATTGATCTTCTCTATTATGCTGCTCTACAGAACAAGCATATTCTTCAGCAAAACAAGTCAAAAACATTGGTATTCTCTTAGTGAATCCAATACTTTTTCCCAAGCTTGTTCATTTGTCCTGTTCTTATCTGTAATTCTGCTGTGTCCCAGCACTGACTTTCAGAACATATTGATCGCACAGGCCTTTTCACTTCATCTTCACGTCATAGCTTAATTTTTAGCTCTTAGGTTGCTCTCTTTGGTCCATTTTTCTCTTCAGATTGTACAACTGTCATTTTTACTTTTTTTCTTGTAGCATCATAACATACTTAGAGTTGCCTTGCCAACTTGTGTCATCATTCTGTTGGTCAAATGAGTTAAGCAAACATACATTTTTTTTTTTTTTTTTTTTTTTTTTTTTCTCATGGGGACCTCTGCATTATTTAATAGGACTTATGTTTGCATTACAGTACATATTTGACTTCCTTATATATTTCAGACCCTAACTATTTTGTCCTATATATTGATGACAGATTCAAAGAGTGTTATTTGTGATTGTGATCACCAAGCATTACAATATATTTCCACTTAAACTAACCAAAGTGTGTGAACTTAGGGAGTCAGACTGGTTTTTAACATTTATGTGAATGAAGCTTTATGGGACATTCTGGAGAATGCAACTTCCCTGAAGGAATTATGCCTAACGATCTATAATTTAAACATCTTACAGACTCACCACCACCACCGCTGTGTGGCACACATGTTGAGCTAGGAAGGATAGTATAGCTAGACAAGCAAGATGTTGGCTATAGCAGGCTTCTTGTCCACTTGATACATCAGCCAACAAGACGCTGTGCACAGCATGGGCACCTGCTCACTGTCTGATGATATAAATTGTCCACAGGTTTAACATTCCTTTTGACAGTACATGCTGTTCTCCAAGTAAAATATCCAACATAGTAATACTTCTCAAGTTAGCGTGTTTGTGTTATAGCCAGACCCATGCTCACTGCTGGTTAAGACATGCAGTACACAGACCTGCAAGGACAGAACTCAGTCTCAGAATTTCAACCCAAAGAAATACAAAAAAGCATACACACCTTAATTTTAAGAAATTTATTTTTCTTATTATTATTTAAAAAATGAGCAGATAGTACACTTATAAATACAGTATTATTGACAATGTTACTGTTATCCCAACACGCCAGATTACATTAAAGTGGGGTCTTGCCCTGCAGGAAAAAAAATACATTATTGAGCTTGGCACTATATCTAGAATCATTCAGCATGTTAGTCTCTAAACATATGCCCAAGAGAGTGTTGGTATCACAAAATCTGTTTAAAAATTGCTGGTTAATTCACTAAAACATCCAAACTTAAACTTTACCAAGTCACACATGCAAAGTGTACTTACAAAGCATCCCAGTGAGAACTTGTTTGAGTTAACAAATCCCCTGCCACTACAAATGCAAACATCATATTTTGTTCTCAGTTACTTTATAGTCATATTTGTCATATATATTTCATGGTTTATTGAAATGCATATGCACATGCACTTTTCACTGTTTTATTTGTTTGATATCAGGGAAATTCTCTAACACTCTCTGGACATGCTTTCTGTGTCATGCAGTGTTATGGTACTGTGAAGTTCCTCCTGAGCCACTTGTGTTTTCCGGGATGGACTGTGTTGCTTAAAGTCTGCCTCTAAATTGGTTTTTAGAAGCCTAGATACCTGCTTTCTTGTTTTTTATGCTCTGATCTTTAAACTGGATGCTTCCTTCTTATTTGGTTTTGCCCCGTCTGGATCTTGTTGAACAGTTTGGTCCTGCTGCATAGCTCAATTTCTTTTTTAAAAATGATTTATCGTTTAATCATAAAATCACAATTTACAAGATTAAATACACTACTATACTCCTCCTGGTCACTGCCATAATAGGGTCACACGACTGTGATACTGTACGCTGATTGGCTCTGTAGATATGTTGGATTTTGCTAAAATAGATGCCTGGCGTATAGCGCATTATGGAAAGAAATTATAATTTGAGCTGTATTTAACATAGTGTATATCGTGCTTTGAGGACAAAGGACATTGAACATCAGAAAGTAGGCACTGTGAGATGAATGATCTGATTGTGGTTCTGCATTTGTGCCATACAAAAATGTGAGAAACATCATCTGTGTGTGTGTGTCCATCTGTCTGCGATTATTGTTCTTATACAGTACAGTTATACACTGTACAGCACTGTGAACAAAGTTTATATTTTCTGCACTCTTAAGGATAGTTCATACACTAGTGAAGGGTGGTTCACGAGCCCCGTCAGCTCACTTTTGTTTGTGGGTTACTTTGAGCTCCCTATGTGATATTCAGATACAAATAAGCCCAGCATAAAGCTAGTTTGATATAAATCATATGCAAAGTTTAGTGGGAATCACAAGGAGTGGAGCGGAATGAAAGAAAGAGCCGTGGAGCAAAGAAAGAACGTAGCAGATCGGAGGAAATTATTATGAGCGGTGAACGGAATTGTCACCGCTTCATTCCGCTCACATTCTCTGAACAACACAGACACTCGCCGTTACAATATATTGTCTTTAACACAGGATTTGCACATCACAGGAGAGCAGAAATGAGCAAACTATGTATCCCTTATATGAAAAGTGGGTAAACAATATATTGCCCAAATTCAAAGTGGGTAAAAGCTGTTTAAAGTATCTGGTATTCTCCCATCCAAGTACCAACCAGACCTGAAAACTATTATTTTATTTCTTAGCAGACACCCTTATCCAGGTGTTATTTTTTACATACAATTACTCATTTATACAGTTGGGTTTTTTACTGGACCAAACTAGATAAAGCAGCAGTGTGTCCCTGTGGCAAAGTGGCTGGTGAAGGGGAACAGGTGTAGCGGTGATGTGGTGCAGGAGTGAAAGGCAGACAATTGTAATCCTGTGGAAAGTGTTTTTATTTATATTCCAGGTCTGGTGACCGTTAAAATAATAAATCCCCTGCAATACACAACTATGTGTAAAGCACGGGGATAACAAAACAGGGCACATTCCCGAACAAGAATGAACACACTGTCACCAGTCCTGGGTGAGTGCAGTTGTGCTTGTGGTGAGTGCAGACACGGGTATTTCGTGACTGTGGTGCAGTGGTGATCCGGATAGTGCTGACCCTAGGGGACAGCTCCGGATTTGTGCTTTAGCTGTCTGGTGGTGCAAAACACAGACAATTACAACACAGACAAAACACTACATAAAACACGTAACACGTCTCTTTCTTAATGAGAGCTCCTCTCTCGGTCCTTCTCTCTGCTGAGCTTTACCCAAACGAAGGAAAAGATCAGGGTTACCCTGGCCCCTATATGCAATCCCACATGACATCTTGGTAAACGGTTGCAGCTGGCCTTATTGCTTGCAGCTGCCCCTCGTTTACCTTTCAGGTCAGTACGGTCTTACAACAGAGTCTCGCTTCTTTCCAGGCTGACCGACTTCCCGGCCCCGGAAACGAACTGTCAGGTCAGCCCTTCCAGACACTTCTCCTCCCGTTCTTTAGCGCCCTCACAGGTCGGGAGGGAGATTTACCACTAGAACTCATTGTCTTTACGTCACAGTCCCCCACAGGGAATTGAACCACTACTCCACATATATGAAAACGTACCATTTATATAGGTATACAAATGTCAATTGCTCTGGATAAAAGCATCAGTCAAATCAATTAATATAACATAACTTTTTTCTGGCTTGCTATTTATTAATTTATTTATACATTTATAATATAAACATTAATTTCTACATTTATTTAAAACTATTTATTTATAAATATATATTATTCCTCTATGCATTTTTAAATCATGTATTTATTAATACTTAATAAATTATTCCTTTATTTATTTTTTAATTAAACAAGGAACTACAATTTATCAGAGATTTAGACAGGGAAGCTACATGCCACTCTTGTGTACAATTCCATTCTATAATATCTACCAAACAGGAAACTGGATATTTTATAACAGGAAATAGAGCATTTCTAGAATTGAACAGAACCTTTAGGTTTTCAGTGAAATTTGGTCAGGCATGGCTGTGCTGTTTTAAAACATAAATAGTTTAATATAAATGGTGTGGATATCAAACTGCTTGCATCTCTAGTTTATTTTGACATTGACCAACATGTTGAATAGCATGATTGGTAGATGTCTGGTTATTTAGCTTTTCTGTTAGAAAAGTCGCTATACACTTAAAAAAAAATTAAGAAAGTAAGAAACGGAAGAATTTTACCTTAGTTTGATGACTTATATCTCATTGTGTATAAGAGGTATTTATTTTTTATTTTACATTTAATGTAAGAAAGTTTCAGAATTTTGGTACTGGTACAGATAGTAATTCTAAGTGATTTAGTTTTGCCGCTGCAACATGGTGAAAAAACTCATGGAGCTGTAAAGAGAGTCTCTGTAGTTTCCAACAAGTTTTTCTAAAACTACCGTTCCTCTCAATAAATGTGTAACTTAAAGGAGTTGCCTCATAAATGCAGATAATTTGATCATTGCCCCATTTCTGAGTTAATTTGAATATATAATCAATTGAGTTTGATCACATATACAATAAAACTAATTTGCTAAAATAGGTGCTGGAATGTTGGATTCCGTTGTGAATGGATATTGCATATTGACATGATCGATTACAAGAAATTGGTATTGAAAATACTAATGCAAAGTAGACACTTTGTGTGATGAGCCATATCTATTGACTGGCCCTCGGCCAGTTGTGTGCTGTCTCCTAAGAACTCCCGTCCATGGTCGACAGTGGAATAGCCTGGAATCTACGTGGAGTGCCTTTACCAGATGCACCACTCAAGAGCCCCCCTAAAGAGACATTTTAGATAGGTCAGTTTCCATTCATCCATTTTTTACCAGTTATAACCCCCCCTTTAGCTTTAGCTTTAAAACAAAATTTACACACAACTCCGGCGCTGACTGAATATTGAAAAATATGTTTGTTTTGGTTTTCACAATTTTTAAAAGCCAATCATCTTTAAATGTTGAACTGCACTTATTCTGAGCCACTGTTGGCGTCTGTGCCCCTATCTTATGCTCAGACATGGTATTGTTTGAATAGGGTGTCTTTCACACTCTAAACTGTTAGCAGATGATTTTCACATTTTATTTCATGTTTACAAACCATTCAATCTGATATGGCATTCCCCTTAGATTATGCCACAAGGGGTTCTTTGTTTTTGTTAAATAAAAATAATATTTGTAGTTATTAATATGTGTATGTAAGTGTTGACATTAACAAGGGAATTTTAAATAGTTACCCAATCAAAGTTAAAAAAGAACTTCTTAAAATAAGTTTATGTATTAAAAATGACAGCAAAGTATTACAAACATCTATTCAGGTGATGTTAGTCATCAGCCTGAACAACAGTTTTCTGCAATTCCTTACACTCGGCTCATCATTCAACAAAACTTTGTTATTGGTCGAAAATGGTGAAAGTGTTGAGCAGAAGTTTATTCTGCAATGTATGCTGAGTAATTATAAAAGAATGCTTAATAACGCAGGCACAACTGGCAGAAGCTTGCTTATTTATTCAACGTCTGTTTGACTATGCTGCAAATTATTTGCAACTGCTGAGATCCAGCTGGTTTCTGTAGAGTTGGAAACAAGACCAAACATTTGAATCTGTTAAACTATCATGGAGGGTTATGCTCACGTGAACTCCCAGAACACAGGTAACAAGGCCGGTTATTCTAACTATGTTATTCTAATGGCTGCATTACATGTGAAGTGTTAATGGGTTCCTTATACATGGAACCTTTTTAACCTTTCATCAAAGAATCAATAAAACCTCACTCATACACACCTAAAATGATAGTTCTTTAAAATACAAATTTAAATACGGAAGCTATTACAGAGTAAAGAAAATGTAATACGTAGCCCTTTGCAAAGCATAGGAAGATATTTGTTATCCTTTACACTTTTGCTATTTATGCCTTGCACCGTTCCTGTGGAATTCAGATCTGGGAATTCATTATTATTATGATATGATGATGATGATGATGATGATAAGAACATTATGTAGTGGGAACTGTGGGTGACTAAGGTAGCCTACTGTAGATTTACTACCAGTATTTTGGAAATGGATCCTACTAGACATTTTGATTAGATTGAATATTATTCCTTTCCCTCAACAATCTAACCACTATTCTAGAGCACAATGAAATGCTAACAAGTGTTATCTCAACCCATATCTGAACTTGCTGTGTACAGCATGTACAAGAAAACTTTCTCAACTAAACTTTAACTATACAGGGACATATTTCAACAGTTGCACCATAGGAAAGCTGAAAAGTCCTACACACAGCTGCCACATGACACACAATGGGCTAGAGCTAATCAAGACTGTCATGAGATGTGTGTTGATATGCAATCTGTAACATAATGCCCAAGTCTTATGCATTCTAAAGTGTGCTATAAATGCCAATTTGGGTATTTGGGAGCATGGTACTGATGAACCAGCAGCAAAGTGTGTCTGGCATGAAGTTACTGCCAGCAGAGGATCACTGGAAGTGGCAAGCTGTATCTGTAAATTGATTAAGACATTAAGACAAAATCCACTCCCTTGATCAAAGCATAGGAGGAAAAGCACAGAACTATGGGCAGAACTGAATACTGAACCTAATTTCTCTTATTGTTTCTATGTGTTAGTTCACCGAAGTTGAGCAGAAGTTTATGGTTTCTAGCCATTCCCTGCTACCATGGAGGTTATTATTATTAATTATTTAGTGACTTTGCATAACACATAATGTTATAGAAATGTATTATTCTAACAAAGTCAAGTATTTTAAAGCAGATCAGCAAAATGTGGCATATTCAGATAATCATAAAGATATACTGTTATATGTTTTGTCTTTTTGATTGAAAAAAATGTCAAGATTTTGTCAAGGTATCCAAATATGTAGCTAGCTATTTATCTCATTGTAAACATTAAAAAAATATAAACATACAGAAAATATGTTTTGCTTTTATGAAGTATTTCTATTATTTTGTATCTTCAGCCAAGGATCTCTGGCATCTTTACACCAGGAGAGCCACAGTCAGTTTGAAACCTTGCAGAAATGGGTTGATCTAATTGATTAATTAAAGTTCTAATTTGGTAACTATTTTACATTTGAAATGACATATTCCTTGTCATGTGATACATACTGTTAGTATTTTCGCTAATTCACACATAGCTGGTTAGATACTGTTTTTCCACATTGCATTTTTTGAATAGTAAATATTAAATCTAACTCAAACCACAATTTGTAGGAAAATTCAAATACCATCGAAGTGTGTATCACATTTTCAAATGGATTTAGCTCAAATCCAACTTGTTGGTAGACTAGCCATTGTTAGAGCTGTTCTGACTGCTGCAACAAATGGACCAATAATGAGCTTAATAAACATACACTAATATTAACACTGATCCTCGATACAGAATGACACCTCTCTGCAAACCATACTTTAACATGCTTTATATTAAATTAACATCATTGAGATGTTAACTCTCATAAGATTAATGGAACATATCCGATAAGAGCTACTAGCCTTAATAAAGCTTAGTAGAGCTACTGGTAAGACTGCTTTGTACTGTAGCTCTACTACGGATAGTTGCTCATTCAGCATACAGACAATATCTTTACAAACCATCTCTGTGGTTTAGACAAGCAAACCTGGTTATCAGTCATAAGAACATAAGAAAGTTTACAAACGAGAGGAGGCCATTTGGCCCATCTTGCTCGTTTGGTTGTTAGTAGCTTATTGATCCCAGAATCTCATCAAGCAGCTTCTTGAAGGATCCCAGGGTGTCAGCTTCAACAACATTACTGGGGAGTTGATTCCAGGCCCTCACGATTCTCTGTGTAAAAAAGTGCCTCCTATTTTCTGTTCTGAATGCCCCTTTGTCTAATCTCCATTTGTGACCCCTGGTCCTTTTTCTTTTTTCAGGTCGAAAAAGTCCCTTGGGTCGACGTTGTCAATACCTTTTAGAATTTCGAATGTTTGAATTTGGTCGCTGTGTAGTCTTCTTTGCTCAAGACTGAACAGATTCAATTCTTTTAGCCTGTTTGCATATGACATGCCTTTTAAGCCTGGAATAATTCTGATTGCTCTTCTTTGCACTCTTTTTAGAGCAGCAATATCTTTTTTATAGCGAGGTGACCAGTACTGAACACAATATTCAAGATGAGGTCTTACTAATGCATTGTACAGTTTTAACATTACTTCCCTTGATTTAAATTCAACACTTTTCATAATGTATCCAAGCATCTTGCTGGCCTTTTTTATAGCTTCCCCACATTGTCTAGATGAAGACATTTCTGAGTCAACAAAAACTCCTAGGTCTTTTTCATAGATTCCTTCTCCAATTTCAGTATCGCCCATATTATATTTATAGGATATTTCTAATGTACATTTTTATTTCCTGCGTGCAGTACCTTACACTTTTCTCTATTAAAAGTCATGCTTATCTGAACCTAAAATCAAGTGTCATTAAGGTCCTTTTTTGTTCTATTCAGCACTGTTCAACCCATTTTGCAAATGTACCTTTCTCAAAATAAGTTGCAAGCCCAATTTGTAAGGGAAGTATATTTTTTAAATGAAGACTAAATTACAATTTGGAATAATGAAACCATGCAACTTGGAACCAACATGAATCACAAAAAAACGGAACATTGCAAAAAAGAAAAAGCTTTGGGTGGACAGTAGGGCAGTACTCAAAAGGCACCCCAAGCTGTGCATGTTTATATCTCTGTTGTGAGTTTTATATTTCTGAGCACAAGCTGTAACTGCCACAAGGGAGCCTGCGGCAATTCCAGCCACATCCCAAGTGCCAGCTGTTGTGTATCAAAGTGATGATCTCCTTATATTGCCAAAAGACCGCTACAGGTTGTTTTTGTTTTTTTAATTATTTAAGAAAATCAAGAGTTTTTACAACAGTGTTGCTAAACAACAAATACATCATGTGCATACTTCATAACTGCAGTCCACCATCTTCCTATGAGGCACTGTTGGCCCACAGGTTTCTTCAGACATGGTCTAATATTCTTATCCTGGGCAAATGGAAAATAGGCTTGGGGGATTTTTTTTTTTTTTAACGTAATTACATAGGGATGTTTTTGGTAATATTAACTGACTTTTTGTTGTTTATTTATTTATTTAATTTTTTTTTAAAATAATGTCTTCACTACTTTGGCACATGTTGTTCTGTATGTACACCTCTGACAGTATTTTTGTCTATTTCAATAGCCCCCTTAGTTCACTTCAGTCTCATTCTCTCTTTATACTGGCTAAGCAGTATCTGTCTGATATGCTTTATGCTTTATTCAACACCTTTATTAGAGGATATAGACTCCATATGGGACTTGGGAAAGGGATAGCTTTCCTTAAGCTGCCAGTGATATCCACTGTTCCTCAAGGGTCTGTTTTGAGCTCTCTACTATTTATTTTGTACTGCATATTAATTATCTGGTAACTATACATTTTTCAGAAAATACCAGTCTTGTTATGTTTGCAGATGATACTGTGTTATATAAATCCACTAATAATTACAATAGCTCTTCAACATGATATTAATCTTGTTTTTGATAGGTTTGAAATTAATTTTTAAAACCGAACATTTCCAAAACTAAATGTATGATTATTGCCTTATCTAGAAAGCCAGATCTGATAATGGTTTTATCTAAGGGGGGCTCCCAATCAGAAGAGTTACTCATTACAGCACTTAAGGTTTTGGGTATCTGATAACTTGCTCTAGACATACCATGGTAATGATTGTGGTAAACCGAGAAGAGTTATGGGGTTTCCTTTTAATTCTTTAGAGAATCACCTTCAAGCCATTATCACGGCTGACAAAAGTGTGTGTAGATTATTATTATTATTATTATTATTATTATTATTATTATTATTATTATTATTATTATTATTATTAATAATTTTGTTTTTTGTTTTATTTAATTGCTTTTTTTCTTTTTTTCTCACAATTTGTCTAATTTGAATTGATGTGTTATTTGGACCACGATTTATGTACTGTGTGCGTTTTATTGTAATTCAATATTTGATTGTGTTTTCTATATATTGCTGCTGGACTTTCCTCAGTTTTAATTAACTGTAAGAAGCGAACAACTTGTTGATTCAATTCCAGGTGCACACAGTGTTTAATTAGCCACTCACTATAAAGTCCAGGGCAGGGGTCACAAGAGGCAGTCAAGTCAGTTTCGTTCAGTTCAAGTTCAATTTCCAGTTCCAGTTCTGTTCCAGTTCGATATCGAGATCGGGGAACTGCAGGAAGCAGCATACAACCGGATGAAAGGAGAGAAAGGAATGATTCGGGTTGCCATCAGAAGCTGCATGTGGATGAGAGCGAGGTGCAGGAAGTTGCAGTCGTACATACTTTGCTGCTATCAATGTTTATTGGTTAAATAAGCTAAGCACTTTCAGCTCCTAGGCCACTTTCAAATTGCTATGTCTTCAACTTGCACTTTCATTACTTGCTGTTAGATATATTTGCTGCTTGAGCTATTTGCTGCTAGATCTGTTTATTGCTAGAGGTATACTTCTTGTTACCGATTCATTATTTATGAGCAAATTAGGAGTGGCTATTTATTCATTTTTAGTAATTTGAATGAGTTGTTGTTTTTAACTTATTTGTAATCTATGTGAATAGAGGGAAGGCCATTGTTTTATGTTTAGAATATAGTACACATATAGATATAACAGGTATAAACTAACTGAGAGAAATGATTGTGTTGTTTAGAAAGTTAATGCACTACTCTTGATCTGTTCGTTATTTAGGAGCTGGGAGTGCATTATCTAGGTTTTGAATCTGAGGTGGAGGCCCAGCTCCCCTCCTTTGAACCCAATCCAGTCTGCGTGACCATTGATCGGACTGCCTGCTGGGGAAAAAAGATTGAGAGGGTGGTGGAGAGGTGGCCCCTGCTGGGGAAAGGGTAACTGATTCTACTAAAGTTGGGTGGCAGGAGACTGGAGCCACGTCCTTCAATAGAGATCCTGCCAGGGCAAGTGCAATATCTAGCTGTGATTGATTTTCTATGTTTAATTGTTGCCTTTCTATATCTCTCTATTATGTATTCTCCAACATATGGATTACTGTTTTTACCTATGTTGCCTAAATAAAAAAAAACAAAAAACAATTGATTATACTTACCATTGTCCTCCTTGGTGGTTGCTGTTCCCCTCTGTTGATGCCTCGAACCTCTGTGCTATAATAGGAATAAAACACAACTAGATAGAATTCTTTATATTCTATTTCCTTATATTCTTTATGCAGGGTATTTGAAGAATTTTATCCAACCCCCCCCCCCCCCCCCCCCCCCCCCCCCCCCCCCCCCCCCCCCCCCCCCCCCCCCCCCCCCCCCCCCCCCCCCCCCCCCAACCCCAACCACCACCCGACACCCTCGCCGGTGACATCTTAGTAGGATTTTGTGGATAAGCCATACAAGAGGAAAAACCTCTGGTATGTTGAGTTAGCTGCTGAGGTGGAACTGTGGGGGAGGAGAGTCTGGTTGGTTGTCGAGGGTCTGAGGTTGTCGAGAATTTGACGTGGACTCGATGACTCGGCTTCTCAGAGATCTTGCATTCAGTGGGCAGGAATTGCAGCGTATAGTGAAGGCTCTTACACTCCTGAGAGATAAAAGATACTGAAGAGTTTGTGCAGTACTGTTTGTTTGTTATTTAATTTAGATTAATAAAATATTGTAATTAATTGGATCTGTTTCTTTCCTAGTAAAGAACCAAGTGGGGAACTTGAAATCAATTGGAGATCTTCCGCCTCATATACAGGAATGGTGTGGTTGGATTACATTGTGCGCCCCCTATAGTAGGAGGTCACATTGCATTACACCCAGTTAATAGCGTTACAGCTTTTTGGTGTGTGTCAGCAAGATAGGATGAATTTTAACTTAAAGTTTGGATCTGTGTTTATTCTCTCACAATGACCAATGAAGGAGCAGAGGCTCAGCTGCAATGCCAGTTTTTATGGTTCCTTTTTTTGCAAGGGCTCCAGGGCTATCTAGATTGAGTGGGATGCATTCTGTAGTAACATTTACAGAATGGAGAGCTCATTTACAGGCAATGTTTATAAGTCAAAGAATACCAGTAGCAAATCAAGTAGAGGTAGTATTGAGTGGCCTGGAGGGGGAGGCAAAAAGCGAAATTGTAATTCTGCTTAAAGAACAGTGTAACACTACTGAATTAATATTTAAGACATTGGATTGGTTGTATGGGGATAAATTGCTTGCCTCGGTTCTGCGCTCCTTGTACTTCTGAGGGACCAGTTTGTTGATGGCCTGTGCAATACGACCTTGAGGCGTGACCTGAGAACGTAGCTACTCCTGAAGGAGGATCTCACCTTTGCGGAGGTAAAGCAGGAAGCAATTGCTCTGGTGGAGGTTTATAGGGAAGAGAAGATTCCTGTCCAGTCTTATGTGGTTGAACAGGTTAAAGCCAATACTCCTGACTTACAATAAGTGAAAGAACAGCAGTGAAATGAACTGTTGAGTGAGGTCAGACAGCAGATGACAACCATGTCCCGTGAGTTAATGGAGGAGTTGCGAGGGGGGCTGCAATCATGCGGGCCACGAGATAACTGGTGGCCACCACACAAATCATAACCCTACCATCCACCTCCAGTCAGACCTGCTATCATAAGAACATAAGAAAGTTTACAAACGAGAGGAGGCCATTCGGCCCATCTTGCTCGTTTGGTTGTTAGTAGCTTACTGATCCCAGAATCTCATCAAGCAGCTTCTTGAAGGATCCCAGGGTGTCAGCTTCAACAACATTACTGGGGAGTTGATTCCAGACCCTCACAATTCTCTCTGTAAAAAAGTGCCTCCTATTTTCTGTTCTGAATGCCCCTTTGTCTAATCTCCATTTGTGACTCCTGGTCCTTGTTTCTTTTTTCAGGCTGAAAAAGTCCCTTGGGTCAACACTGTCAATACCTTTTAGAATTTTGAATGCTTGAATTAGGTCACCACGTTGTCTTCTTTGTTCAAGACTGAACAGATTCAATTCTTTTAGCCTGTCTGCATATGACATGCCTTTTAAGCCCGGGATAATTCTGGTTGCTCTTCTTTGCACTCTTTCTAGAGCAGCAATATCTTTTTATAGCGAGGTGACCAGAACTGAACACAATATTCAAGATGAGGTCTTACTAGTGCATTGTACAGTTTTAACATTACTTCCCTTGATTTAAATTCAACACTTTTCACAATGTATCCGAGCATCTTGTTAGCCTTTTTTATAGCTTCCCCACATTGTCTAGATGAAGACATTTCTGAGTCAACAAAAACTCCTAGGTCTTTTTCATAGATTCCTTCTCCAATTTCAGTATCTCCCATATGATATTTATAATGTACATTTTTATTTCCTGCATGCAGTACCTTACACTTTTCTCTATTAAATGTCATTTGCCATGTGTCTGCCCAGTTGCTGCTGCAACAGTGTTTGCCACTCCTCCTATTTTTGTGTCGTCTGCAAATTTAACAAGTTTGCTTACTATACCAGAATCTAAATCATTAATGTAGATTAGGACTAGCAGAGGACCTAATACTGATCCCTGTGGTACACCACTGGTTACCACACTCCATTCTGAGGTTTTTCCTCTAATCAGTACTTTTTGTTTTCTACATGTTAACCACTCCCTAATCCATGTACATGTGTTTCCTTGAATTCCAACTGCGTTCAGTTTGAGAATTAATCTTTTGTGTGTGACTTTGTCAAAAGCTTTCTGGAAATCTAAATAAACCATGTCATATGCTTTGCAGTTATCCATTATCGATGTTGCATCCTCAAAAAAATCAAGCAAGTTAGTTAGACACGATCTCCCTTTCCTAAAACCATGTTGACTGTCTCCCAGGACCCTGTTACCATATAGGTAATTTTCCATTTTGGATCTTATTATAGTTTCCATAAGTTTGCATATAATAGAAGTCAGGCTTACTGGTCTGTAGTTACCTGGTTCAGTTTTGTTTCCCTTTTTGTGGATCGGTATTACGTTTGCAATTTTCCAGTCTGTCGGTACCACCCCTGTGTCAAGAGACTGCTGCATGATCTTGGTTAGTGGTTTGTAAATTACTTCTTTCATTTCTTTGAGTACTACTGGGAGGATCTCATCCGGCCCAGGGGATTTGTTTATTTTAAGAGCTCCTAGTCCCTTTAACACTTCTGCCTCAGTTATGCTAAAGTTATTTAAAACTGGACAGGAACTGGATGACATGTGGAGCATGTTGTCAGTATCTTCCTTTGTAAAAACTTGTGAAAAGTAATATTTTAATATATTTGCTATTTTTTTTCTTCATCTACCATTTTGCCATTTGTATCTCTTAAATCTTTGAATGTTCTCTTGCTGTTGTAATGTTGGAAAAACATTTTGGAATTGGTTTTAGCTCCCTTAGCAATGTTCATTTCTATTTCTCTCTTGGCCTTTCTAACTTCCTTTTTGACTTGCGTTTGCAGTTCTGTGTACTCTTTCTGCGTACTTTCTTTTTGGTCCTTTTTTAATGCTCTGTAAAGTGTCTTTTTTCGCTGAATATTTTTTTTTAATTGATCTATTAAACCATTTTGGCAATTTAGTTTTACATTTAGATTTGTCTACTTTAGGGATGTAATTGTTTTGCGACTCAAGTACTACATTTTTGAAGAAAAAACCATCCTTCTTCTGTGGGTGTTTTCTCTATTTTACTCCAGTCTACTTCTGTTAGTCTCTGTTTCATACCTTCATAGTTTGCTTTTCTAAAATTGTAAACCTTAGCTTTAGTCATTACTTTTGGGGTTTTAAAAAACACTTCAAATGAGACCATGTTGTGGTCTGAGTTTGCCAGTGGTTCTCTGACCTCTGTTTTAGTTATTCTGTCTTCGTTATTTGAAAAGACTAAATCAAGGCATGCCTCCCCTCTAGTCGGTGCCTTGACAAATTGTGTTAGGAAGCAGTCATTTGTCATTTCCACCATTTCAATTTCATCCTTCGTGCTACCCACCGGGTTTTCCCATTTTATTTGGGGGAAGTTGAAATCCCCCATTAGTATGGCTTCTCCTTTGCTACACGCATTTCTAATGTCATTGTATAACAGATTATTTTGCTCACCATCTGAATCTGGCGGTCTATAGCATGCTCCTATTATTATGCCCTTTGAATTTTTGTCCGTTATTCTGACCCATATTGATTCGGTTTTATTTTCTTTGTCCAGGTTTAACACCTGGGCTTCAAGACTGTTTCTTATGTATAGCGCTACCCCTCCTCCTCTTCTGTCCTGCCTGTCTTTCCTATACAGTGTATACCCACAAATATTATATTCGTCCCCATCACTCTCAGACAACCAAGTTTCTGTAACACCTATCACATCATAGTTACTTGTTAGTGCAGTAGCTTCAAGTTCTAGAATTTTGTTTCTGATACTTCTAGCATTTAGATAAATACATTTAATGGTTGTCTTACTTGAGTTGTTGTTCTTGTTTTGATGCGGTCTGCCTTCTGTTTTTTTGTTGATTTCTCCCCCCTTCCTTTCTAGTTTAAATGCTTCTGAACCTGCTCGAGGATCTTTTCTCCAAGTAGACTGGTTCCCTTGTTATTTAAGTGCAGTCCATCCCGTCTATACAGATAGTCCTCGTTGTAGAATGTGGTCCAATGATCAAGATAGGTGAAGCCTTCCCGTGTGCACCACATCTTCAGCCATGCGTTTTGATTAATTATTTCCAGCTGTCCATATGGTCCTTTGCAAGGTGCCGGTAGTATACCAGAAAATACCACAGTTTTGGTTTTCTCTTTTAATTTCCTTCCTAGCTCTCTGAATTTGTTTTGCAGGGATTTTGGTCTGTCTCTTCCAATGTTGTTTGTACCGATGTGGACGACTACTACCGGGTCGTCTCCTGTTCATTCTAGGAGCCTGTCCACGTTCTCAGTGGTGTGCTTGACCGAGGCTCCCGGAAGGCAGCACACTGTTGTAGTAAGGGGGTCCAAACTGCGAATTGAACTTGCTGTGTTTCTCAATATTGAGTCCCCAACAATCAGGACCTCCCTTCGTTTTGCTGTCTGGTCACCACTGTCAATAAGGTCCTGGATGTTGTTCCTTTCATTCTCTTGTTGTTGGTTCTGCTCATCAAAATTCTGAAGTGACTCAAATCTGTTGGTTGTTTTGATTTCTGGTGGTTGTGTTTGACGAAGTTTCTTTTTTTCCCTGCTTCTGCCTACCTGAACCCAGCTGTTCTGACCTTCTATCTCCCTGGTGGCTTTCAGTCTGTTAGGGGTGATGCAGACTTCCATGAATTGTGGGTGTGCCAGTTCCTCAAGATCCTGTTGCTGTCGCACTTCTTCCA
The DNA here is from genome assembly GCF_017654505.1 of Polyodon spathula. Taxonomy (NCBI): domain Eukaryota; kingdom Metazoa; phylum Chordata; class Actinopteri; order Acipenseriformes; family Polyodontidae; genus Polyodon; species Polyodon spathula. Next base: position 79,144,268 of record NC_054537.1, read on the forward strand.
GCTCCATTTCTAGCATACTTACTAGTTTATGCAAATCCTGGATCGCGCGGCACTTTACGCACACTTGGTTTAGCTCCGCTGGGTTTTCTCGGATTTCCCACATCAAGTAGGTGTCACAGATTACTGGCTTGAAGACCATGTTGAGGGTTTTTTTTTTTAAGTTTAGTTTCTTCTGCAGCCATCAACCTGCTTTCAAACTGCTTCTAAACTGCTCTGTACTTTTTCACGCCTGTACTTTTCCCACTCGCTGTCGCTGGGAAGACTGCCTTGTTTAACTGCGTTGTTCTGCTGTGCTGTTGGCTCCTCCCCTCGCCCGTGTCTCAGAAAGGCGCTGAATTTGAATCAGCTGCTCCGAGTTTCAGCTTGTTTGTTATCAGAAAAACACACTCGGCTGTTTGACTTTGAGCTGCTGCTGTGTTTCCCCAATATCCTGTGTTTTCTGATTAAAGCAATTAAAGATGCAATTTCTCCTTTCTGCTTCTAAACTGCTCTGTACTTTTCCACGCCTGTACTTCTCCCACTCGCTGTCACTGGGAATACTGCCTCGTTTAACATCAGGCAGCCCCAGCCCAGGAGGGATGAGTATGTAAATTTGAGATCTAGAGAAACCGACAGATTTAATCCCAGGCAAGGACCCATCTGTCCTCGCTGTCAGCAGCCAGGACACATAGAACGTTATTGCAGGGAAAGACTGAACAGCTGTGACCAACCCCAGCAGCCAGATTTAAACTAGTGTACCCAGCTGTTGTGGACCATTCAGCTGGGAGCCCTGCCATTCGTGCAGGAGAAGAGGCTCATCTGTTGGGGTACAGCCCAACAATAGAAGTAGAGACTGAAGTAGTCCGTGCCCCTTGCCTATTAGACACTGGGTCCCAGGTGACAATGTCAAAAGAAAGCTTCTTTGTGCACCACTTTGTGAAGCAAGGGGCAAAGCTTAAATATTCCTCCACCTGGTTAACCATTTGTGCAGCTAATGGTTTGTCTATTCCCCATTTGGCATATGTAGAGCTGGATATTAATCTAGGGGGGAATACAACTGCCACGTTGTGGAGTTGTCATTGTTAAAGATCATTGTTTGTATGTTTTTATGTAGATTTTCGCGAATCAAACATGGTGACCAGAAAGGATGCCTATCCTCTTCCTCGGGTTGTGGAAGCTCTTACCCTTTGAAAGAAGGCCCAGTAGTTTCGACTTTAGACCTGGCCAGTGGTTACTGTCAGGTGGAGGTAAAGCCAAGAGACTGTGAAAAAACAGCTTTTACTATGCCTATGGGGTTGTACGGATTGATAGGATTCCATTCTGGGTTTTGCAATGCACCTGCCACATTCTAGCATTTAATGGAGTGCTGCCTGGGGGATTTGAACCATGAGGCCCTTCTTATTTAGATGATGTTGTAGTTTATGCAGATGATTTTGACACTCATCTGAAGAACCTGGAATTTGTGTTTTCTAGGCTGATGCAGTTTGGTTTGAAGCCGAAATGTTTCTTACTGCGACAGTAAGTACACTATTTGGGACACATCGTTTCCAAAGAAGGTGTGGCTCCAGACCCTGGGAAGGTGGAGACAGTACGTGAGTGGTCTATTCCCCCTACTGTTACAGAATTGCGCTCCTTCCTAAGTTTCATTGGATATTTTATTGTCATTTCACCTGTGACTTCGCCTGTATTGCATCCCCACTCCAGCAGCTCCTGATGGGAACTGACTCCAAGAAAAAGAGACAGGCTTTGGGTGTATGGACAGAGGAATGCAATCTTGCTTTTCAAGTGTTAAAGGAAGAGCTGACGTCTGTCCTTATATTGGCATTTGCAGACTTTTCCCTTCCCTTTTCTCTCTATACAGATGTAAGCCACCAGGGATTAGGTGCATTATTGGCCCAGCACCAGGAGGGACGAGAGTCATAGCTTATGCAAGTCGGAGTCTTCACCCCTCAGAGAGAAATTATTCAAACTATAGCTCATTTAAGTTGGAGTTTTTAGCTGTCGAATGGGCAGTCACAGAAGTTCAAAAAATATCTCCTGGGGTGCATTTTATGGTGTTCAATGACAATAATCCCTTGTCTCACCTACAGAGGGCAACACTTGGAGGGGTGGAGCAACGGTAGCCAGCATGCCTAGCCAATTATCAGTTTGACATCAAGTACCATTCGGGTCATCAGAATAGAAACATTTTCTCGCAAGCCAGGAAGTCTGGAGCCCCTGCGCAGATGGAACCTTTGTCGCCAGAGTCACGAGAGAGTGGGACACTTCTTGGTAGAAAAAACACTAGACCTTTTTTTTTTTTTTTTTGGATAAAGCTTGCCCAAGATGTGCAGACTTGGGGTAATAATTGCCCACAGATCTTTTCACAGGCGTCATACACGCTGGCAGACTTTTGCCTTCATATAAACCGCTAATGACTAGCAGATGTCCTTCATTCAATTAGAGCCAGGTGAACCTCATCCTGGCTCACTCTCGTGGCATTCTGGGGAATGTAGTTACCAAACCCACAAGGACTACATCTTCCGCTCTCCTACCCCTATTCTGCCACAATACAAAAATATAAATGCAGCAGTCTTGAGAATTATTTTTTTTTTTAGGGTGATTTTTATTTTAAAACTCATGGTCTATTTGTGCTTATTTTTGCTTTATTCTCTCTTCTAATTATCTTAAGATTTGTGAAGGAAGTTCACAAAGCTTTCTTCTTTCAGTAGTCCTTATCTATTTTGTGTTGAGTTGCAGTGTCATGTCCCTGAAGGAGCAGAAGTAAAAATGTTTTATATTCATGCATGACAAAAATAAACATAACAAAAAGGGCACACTGATGACCACCACCTAAATGATTAGCTGCACCAAAGAAATACAAATCAATCTTCAATGAAGGATAATCACACAGGTAGATTCAGGCAGAACATATTAAACTCTAGTGCAAAAGAGAATACTCAAATACTACAAAAACAAATTTTGGGGCAACCTTAAATGTCCTTATCTACGAGTTGGTTGTTAACTTTAGGACATGTATGTATGTATAAAATGCTTAAGAAATAACTCTATTGTTTATAGTGTCAAAGCTTAGCTGTGTTTCTGGGTATCATGGAAATAGTCTTTTTTTCTCAACCAATACGCTTCATTCTCCCACACTACCTGCTGAACTTACCTGCATTTGTCTTTTGTTCCAATGACATCCACTTCCCACTTCCACCATGCCTTCTTCTCATCTGCCAAGCTGCTTCAGTTGGTACTTAAACTATAAAAAGAATAAGCCCATGTCTCTTTGGGAGAAAGAGAATCTTGGACATAAGTGTTTCTCTGTGCTATTATGTGTCTTCCACCTAAACCATACCATTATCATATTCATTTATTAATCTGCGCAAAAATGCCACAAGAAATTTGAGATGGAATTATAGCCTTGTATGTAATTTTGTAAATATGTTGATTTTAATGTTTCCAGCCAAGACCAACAAATCAGAGCTGAAAACATGCCAAGTTTGCACTCAGCAAATCTATATTTGCACCATAGAAGAAAATCTCTCGATCCCATATTTGCAATTATCCTTATTCTTGATTTTTGTTCATGTCCAAAAGAGGACTGGCTACTCTTGTAATTCTGCTGTGAATACGAAGTAATTACAAGCGACTACATTGGCATGACTAGGTACTACTGTAAAATTACCAGACCCCTATGTAGAAAATATGTAGGTCATTTACATTTATTTAGAACATGTACTAATTCCAATTAGAACACATTCTGTTTTTTTTTTTTTTTTTTTGTGTTCTCATGGATCCAAGTTAATATATGTAGTAATTCAATTTACAATGTGTACTAAATATTTGAAACGTGTACTAAATGACACATTTTTGACCCGGATGGCTACCAAGTGAGGGTGTGTGAGAGGATGTGTCACAATATAAACACCTGTAGCTGTTGACAAAGTGGTTGTGTCACTTTATAGGTACTTGTTGACACCGATACTGTGTCACTAGATACATACCTGTACCTGTCGACAGAGACTGTAAACACCTGTACCTGTGGGGAGTGGGTGTCCCCAAGGGGGAAAGCCCAGGAAACGCAGGTTCGCGTCTTGAGTGTGCGAAGTGGCCGGTCTTCACTGGAAACGTTCCGAAGGGAATGCTGCATTGGCTCTGGCGCTCACATGGGACAGGAAGGACAGATCGAGATGGACTGTTTCTCCTCATCCTATTACATCGGACCCTGCTGGCCAGGCGCCCAGTGAGCTCAGGTGGACACCTGCAGGCCTAAAAGTTGTATTTTATTTCAACTAAAATGTGATCCAGCAATGTTCTGATCATTAAAATAGATTCCAAATGTTTGAAGACACAGCAGCATACATAAATCTGTGCATTTGTTTGCAGCCATTCAAATTGTAATTTGGTGTAGTCCAGCATTCTATCCACATAAGTGATAACTGAAGTCAAGGTGAAAAAGGCTGCACACATTGAGAAAATATGGTGAAAACAACTTGTCATGTCTGTTTAAAAAAAGGCTAAATAAACTAATGTAGAACAAACAAAGCTAAGTAGCTAAGGTGGTGGAGTCATAAAGGATTATAATGAGATTCTGTTAGAGAAAAGAAAATGCGATGGAAAATTTAAAGAATGAACACAAACTTGCCGTTGGTGATGAGCCAGATAATGGCCTGACAGGATGACTGATGTCTGAATTTAGGGAGCTTGTATAAAACAACTTAAGGTCCTGTGATCAAGCTGCTGAAGATAAACAAAGCTGTGGGTCATGAAGCAAACATTTACAAAGGAGGCAAAGAGACCCAGGTAAGTAAGCAAAAATGATACAAGTCTGAGTACACTACAAGCTCAAACATTTGCATTAGAAACTGTAACTGTATGTAAAATGGACAGTTTTTTATTTGAAATAGACTCCAGGAATACAAGCACCAATAAGAGTAGCAGGTAGGTGGATTTAAAAATAAATAAATAAATGAAGCAAGATATCACGTCCCGAGTTGGGCATTTGTAGATGTGCAATGACGGTAATAGTACATTTAATTACATTTTTGTTGTTTTGTGTGCATGTGTGTGTGTATTTGTGAGTGATTTAGAGACTACAAGAGCCAGGTGTTACTATTTTCCTGTAATTCTGCACCATCAAAAACTTTCCTTAGAATGTCTCATTAAGCCATAGGTTAGAGTCCTGCACAGGTCTAATTTTTATGACCCGCTTCCGACCTGGACCCGCTACTACAGGACCCAACCTGAGCATGCAACCCACTGCAACACCGTCTTCTTACCCGCGACCCGACCCGAACCACTTTAATAAGACCTGCAACCCAACCCAAACCCGCAAGTGTTTGTCCTTTACTGCCTACTTTGTACTACTGCCTGCGTCAATTGACTCTCTCACACTCTCGCACAGATATCTCTACCATTCTCCACAGACTGAATTTACACAATAGGCTATACAGCGTGGTAGCTTTCCCTAGTGGTCTAGATGCAGGACTCTACCATAGGTTTACAGACCCCTGCATTAGTAGTATATATTTTTTTGTAAAAATAAAAAATTTGTTTGTATATATAAAAAAAAAAAAAATCAAACAACTCTGTAACAAGACTAATTATAAGTCTTCATAGCAGATGGTATCTGATTGACTAAATGATATGAAATGTGCTCCCTGGACTACCAGGTCTGGGAAGCTATTAAAAGAGCCATTCTAAGGAAAGTTTTTTGATGATGCAAATTGACAGGAAGATTGACAGTAAGTTATTCAATTGAAGATGAGTCTTAAGAACAGAAGAAGCCATTTTGAAAAGCAATATTACAGTTAACTGACAATGAACTCATGTCTTGTCATTTTCTACAACTATAAAATTGGTACAAATACAACACAGCCCGAGTGCCTATAAGATTTGAATCTTGGTTTGTACACTGAACAAAAAAGCAAGAACACAAACCATATTCTACAAGGGTCTATTAAATAACTAATAACAGAGATGCCAATGTATGATGTATTTTTTTCAAAAGCAGCTATCAATTTGTGGCTGCTGAACTCAATTCTGTACATGAAAACATACTGTCATTTCTTTTGTGATGGAAAATAGTAACACAAATGTAGCTGAATAAAAGATTACTACCATCATTTTACATCACTGTGTACCGAAATATAGTTGTATTCCTAAAAGAAACTTTAGTGGGCCTCATAGTTAAGCATTTTCAGTTATTATCACACTCAAACCAGTATGTCATCCTTAGATGATTTAGAGAAAGTTTAGGCTATTATGCATTTTACTACCACTCAAAAGTACCCTTAAACCATTTGAATGGGGAACTCCATGGCCAAGATATTCAAAAGGTCTGTGCATTGCGCAATGGGTTATGTGTGTCGCAAATGGCTGTTATGTGCGAATTCGCAAAATGTGCCATATTCAAAACTTCTTTTTGTCTGCCACAAATCAGTTTTCCGTATGCATAGCGCAATTTGGCAGGAATGGCTGACAATTTGTGAGATGCTGCCATGTTCGAAATTATACACCAAGCATAAAACCAGTTTTGCAAAGCACAAAATAACGCTTTTAAAAAGCAAACCTTAACTCTGTGCATATCACTCCAGCACTCATTCTGTCACTGAAGTGAAATGCAGGCACTTTCCGAAGTACTACAGCAATGGAAAACACCCAGTGAACTTCTAAGGTTCCGTCTACATCTATATAATGATTATGTTCAAAAGAACGATTGTGATAGCAGCATCACTAGTTTTAAAAGCTGTAAAGCTGCACTCATGATTGTTCTTTTGGGCCGAAAGGAAACTAATCACTTTCCCAAGCGCGCCTTCTTGGTGCTGAAAGAATAACTCCCAAAACACAATCAAGAGTACTGCGCGGTATTTTAGTACATACCGTCGGCATGTAACATAGACCAAGCCAGCAGATACTAAACTACCTGTATAATGCAGGAAAGCTTTACTTTAACAGACACATACAGCAGTATACCAACCCTAGATTGATCGAACAACAGTTTGCACCTCCTTACCTTGCATTCACATAGATTTCAATATCAAAGACACTGCTTATGCAATAGTAAGCTAGCTGCTGATTACTGTTCTGGTAAAGGTAATCCTTTCTTATTCCACTACCCGTTCAGCCTGTTTTATTTAAGTTGAATTAATTGCCCCCCAGGTTTGTCAAGCAAGTTATATATATATAGTGTAATATATATATATATTGTCACCAGGCTTTCACTACTCAAAGTTCGTTGCCCCTTTCAGACAGGACCCAGGACACGGAAATGGAAGCTTTCAAGCTCTTACATGCTATTTTTAATATGCAAACAAACAAACACAAAATAAACACCTAGCTCTCACAAGCACTAACTAACACACACAGTAACCTAAACTATAAACAGGACAGCTAAGCTGTTTACCTGTTAACACAAACATCACACACAAAAAGGTTTTTACATACTACCTTTTTTTTTTCTTCTTTACACTTGCATACACCCACAAGTGGGCTTTTCACACACAGCAGCCCTGAACATACTGGCTGCTTTCTTTAAATACCCTACACCTGGCTCTAATTTACAATAAACCCCAGATGTAGTGCATAACTAGTAATTAAACAATAAAACAACATACACGTACGTACCTACTCACATGTTTTTGGCAGGGAGGATTTTAACCCCCTCCCTCCCTGCCGTCTTACTATATATATATATATATATATATATATATATATATATATATATATATATATATATATATATATATATAATTTAAAAAGGTGATTCCAGCTGGATTATTAATTGTTATTGTGTGTTAACAACAACAAACAACAATTACATTTTACATAAAAGAATATTGTCTTTTCAGGGCGACTTACAGTTCTTACAAAAAAAAACAAAAACACATGAATCTCAGATCAGTCCAAACACGGAACGACAGCGTTTTGATAAGCGGGATCACAGCTAATATTGAGAAAGAAAGAAAAAAAAAACAGATGGTACTGGAACAGAAAAAAAGAAAGTCAAAAAATGTAAATGAATTAGAATAGGTAACATGTACTCATATTTGTGTGACATCTGTCAATATTATGGAGACAGAAGTAGAGAAATCATAAACTCACTTCCCAGCAGACAGCACAGCATACATACATCTGTTTGAATTAAATAATTTAAATATTTAGCTTATTAGCCATGCTAATGCATGTGATAATGATAAACATTAGATACAAATGTATGCATGTGCACAAATTTCAAATTGCCTCCGAGGCCAAATTTGAATGAAAATGGCTGTTTTGCAATAAGCTTGTCAGGCTTGCAATGTGCAGAAAGTTTCTATTACATGCGTTTGGCTAAGTGCCCTATCCTCAGCAATACTGGCAAAGTTCTGCAGTGAAATATCTTCAGCCATGTGCAAATAATAGTTATTTATACATTGTTTAAATAACATTATTTGTACATCTGTTGTAGCAGTGTAACCAAGTGACCTGGCTGTGCACAAAGTGAAATGCATCCTTTTGTCCAGGAGTGAAATTCTAAACAAAAAGGAGCAGGTACTTGTAACAGGGTGGAGCAGACCTACATGTAAACATTAAAAGACTGAGGCAATTTGAGTGCCAATGAATATATATATATATATATATATATATAGATATATATATATATATATATAGTAACCATATATATATATATATATATATAGTACAACCATGAAACTTGCACTTTTGAATACAAAATAAGCCTTAAAAAATAACTGATGAATTATAACCAATTCACATAGAGTGCCTTGGATTAGAACATATGTCCCTGTTATTTCTTTTAGTTTTCCTCATTATTTATTGTACAATAATATATGTGTGTTTCCATGCTGTGTTTCTGTTTAGATTAATTACCATGCCATGTTGTGTTTATGTTTAGATTAATTACCATGATCTATTCCAGAAAAAAAAAAATGCTCATGAAATGGCTTCTCAAAGCTGAACAAGAGGAAATGTAAATTACACATTTAGCTTGTTCAATTGATTTTTCATCATAGCATGATTTTCTTCCCCACACACTTTCTGGTAATCAGCTTTGAGAAGTCTTTTTAGGAACATTATAAAAAAAAAAAAAAAAAAAAAAAAAAAAATAGGTAGAGCAAGATTTGGTAGTCAGCACTGCAAATACTTAAATTATTTATAAAATAAAAAGTTCTGAGTTTTATAATGCTATTTTCAGATTTTACCCAATCTAATACATTATGCTTTTGATATAGATTTAGGAAAGCTACACATAGGATACTATTACATGAAATTAAGACTAAGAGCATTTCAAAAGGAATTTATTTTGAAGTACAAATAAACATGCCCCCCTTCCCCAGTGCATGAATACAGAAACGATAACACTCTACCACTCTACATTGTTAAAAAATGCAACATTTGTAGTTTATTAAGAGAATGGGAGACCAGTGGTACTCCCTTGGGTTAGGGATGCAAAACCAGCAGGGACTGTTTCTCTGCATCACGTTATATCAAACACTGATGGCCAGGCGTCCAGTGAGCTCAAAGGTGGACACCTGCAGGGCTGACCTTTGTCCTCCAGAAGTCGGTTGCTCGCTGACATCCGCTCTTGAGATCCTGGGGGAAAAAGAAAGTTCACTCGTTTTTCAGTATGTTATTTTGTTGTCAGCGAGAACATGTACCTCAATGCAGCAGAATTTGCAACGCTATGCATCCTCTGCCTCACCTGACCCACTTCTGCCATTTTTGCTCTTTGCTTACTTTGAAACATTTGTTTTCTTTTGAATATTCATGAACTGATTTACATTTTCTCCCCATTCCTCATCCACTAAAAATATTATATTTTTGTGTAAGTATTTCATTTTAGTTTTTGATCAAGCTAGTAGTTAGTACACCCAGCACTGCCACAATAATCACACTTTGATTGGCCAACATAATCAGGTGATAATGTGTTTGCGAAGTGACAGAGAACCATGTTTGAACATTATTGATCCTCTGACATCTAAAATCCTAGGACACAGTGTAGGTTATAAATCAGTAAAAATTGTGTAATTTTTTGGTAAAATTCAGAATTATCCACAAACATGGAACACTACATATACATCAGACTTACTTCCCTGGGCCATTCTGTTTTATTGATGGTTAAAAATATTGTCAGTCCTAACCCAGAAGCAGACACTAATGATCACTCAGTCTCTCCTGACCCAGGAGCAGACGCTCTCACAATCACTCACTCTCTCCTGACCCGGGAGCAGACGCTCTCACGATCACTCACTATCTCTTGACCCGGGAGCCGATGCTCTCACGATCACTCATTATCTCCTGACCCAGGAGTAGACGTTCTCACAATCACTCACTCTCTCCTGACCCAGGAGCAGACGGTCTCATGATCACTCGCTCTCTCCTGACCCAGGAGCAGACGGTCTCATGATCACTCACTCTCCTAACCCAGGAGCAGATGCTGTCATGACCACTCACACTCCCCCGATTAGGTAAAATAAATCAAAATAATCCCCTTCACGGCCTGCTCAGGATGGAACCAAATGACTGATATACTCCTTTATGAAAGAAATCTAAATCTTTATCCCACAAAAATCCACCAGAATCTAATTAAGCATATTTAAATATAAGACAAACCTAAATTAGGAAAGTAATCTGTGGGTCAAGGATATAACACTGACTAACTAATTAAAGAAAATACAACATGTATGCTAGGCCTAGTACTGAATATGAAGTATTATAGGACATTAATAATGTACTTGTGTGATATGAAATAAAATATGATTCAGTGAAGCGTGACTTCAGTTATGAAATAGCCTTTAAGGGCAAATGGAAAAGAGTTCTAGTTGTTTACAAAATCAACACCATAATTCATAGTTAATGTTCTGTTAGAAGTCCTACATTATTTTTGCCTGTTGACCTTGAAGTACTATATCCTCAGCTCTCTTGTGCTGTCACCACAGCACCTTAGTGAGTCCAAGGCTAAGCACAAATATCAAGGTAATAATCTTAAACTTGCTGAGCAGGGCTCTCTAGCTCTTAAAATAATGGGGATCACAGCAGAGGAGCAGACTATGTTTCTTCCCCTGTAATGTCACTCACCATCTAACTACGTTTAACATCCTGTTTGGTCGTCAATAATGGCAATTCTCTTGTTGCCATTAATAACCAACAAAGAACAATAATTAGAACCAATACATGCATGGCTGCTGTTTGCATTATGCTAGTGGAAATAAAAGAAGGATGTTTTATTGAATGCAATAACAGACTGTAATTAAAAAAAAAAAAAAAAAAAGTGAAACTATTATGCATATGCATTGTACATATGTTAACGTCTCTTGACCTGGACTTCTGACTATAGTATTACAGAGCAGAACTGTAGTCTATATATAAAACAAATAATGATAGTTTATGCAATAAATACTAGATTAAAGTAATAGTGGTAGTGATACAATTCTCAATAACAGCACTAGGGGTTTTTATCCACTCTGAATGTACTCAGTGTCTGACCAGTGGTGTTCACTGTTGTGCAATGAGGAGAAGTCCCTGCCAGTTTCCCATCCTTCACGCCGGGAACATCAGAGCCAATGTGACGCCCCCTTCGCAGTCCCCAGCAAAGTTGGGTCTCTTTGCACAGCCTGGACGTGATCTGGCGCTATCCAAGCTGTATGACTCATCCTGCACTCCTAGTGGCAGCGCTTTAACAGGATTAGCCACTCAGGGACCCAGAGGTGAATTCTAGTCCAGGACTCCAATCCCACAATTCACTGCAGAGATGGCATATTTCTTGGAAACAAGCAACATGAAATAATTGTATTTCAAAAGGATAAAAGAAAGGTAAGACATATATGAAATAAAATGTGAATGTTTTTTTACTATATTTACAGCAGGTTCTATATAAAATCAAACTGTCAGATTGGCATTGATAGATACCCAATAATTGTGTAAAGAAAGGCAACATAACAATTTAAAACATCTTAAAGGGAATTAATCTTGAGTGTCTGCACACCACTAATAGCTTGATAGATGATAATATATATATATATATATATATATATATTATAATATATATATATATATATATATTATATATTATATAAATATTATGTAGTCCATTCAGTTATAAGATATATTTGGGGTCCCACCCCATCATTGTGCAATATAAGTATAATTGTGTTAGGGAATGATTTTATTTTACATTTTTGGCTTAGAGATCAAATCCCGTATAGATCATAATTAACAAATCCCTTACAAATAAAATGAAAAATCAAAGAAACAAGCTACAAAAAACTTAGTGACATTTTATATTAAGGTGCTGCTTATTAATGTTTTATAAATTTATATTTATAATATATATTTATAAATGTTTTATACATATATGATAGATGCTTAATAACTATGTTATAAAGCAGGGGTAGGCAACCCTGGTCCTGGAGTGACACAATCCTGCAGGTTTTGTAGGTATCTTGTAAATCATCAATTGCTAAATACCTGGAGCACATGGTAATTATGACCAATTAAGACAATCATTGAATCAATTAGGGGTGGTTCCCAACCCTGGTCCTGGGGACACCATGTGTCTGCTGGTTTTCTTTCCAACTGAGCTCTCAATTACTTAACTATACCCTTAATTGAACTAATAATCTGCTTAATTATACCATTCTAATTGTTCTCAGCTCTTAAAAAGTTGCAGTTCAAGTTGCTTATAAAATATTATAGTTAACTTGAAATCTACAACTGTTTAAGCTCTGAAAACAAGTAAAAAGGTGTAATTAAGATAATTATTAGTTCAATTAAGCGTTAAGTATTTGAGAGCTCAGTTGGAATGAAAACAAGAAGACACATGGGGTCCCCAGGACCAGGGTTGGGAAGCAGCAGGTGCCAATTCAGCAAAACTGAGTTCTGACTAATTAATTACTGGTGTTCATTGCCATGAAACCAATTGGGTTTTATCAGTGCTAACAACTCATGTTGTACTCATCTTAAGCACCTACACATGGTAAACACTTCAGACATAACACGCAAATAACAAAACAGTAACAACAAACCCCCAACACACTGCACTGACACCAATTTTTAATAAAACGAACAAAAATAAATCTGATCCAATTCTGTATTCTTAAACAAAATCCACAAGCAACAATTTAAAGGTTACAGTGATATATTTTCCCCATTTAGTACATTTATCATCCCAGTAAGCTATCAAATTAATAAACAAAATGCTACTGGCATTTATTTAACCCTATACTGACAGACTGATAGGCAGTTAATATTGCAAACAGCTACAGTTCATATCAATGCATGTAACACCCAATAGAAAATGACATACATGTCCTCGAACACGCCCTTGTTATTCTTTGCGCTGTTTTTGACCAAAGTTCTAAACAAACGGTGGATACGTTATTTCAGAAAGAAGTTATACTGTTACTGTTTTGTGAACTGACAGTAGAATAAAAATACTAAAGAAAAGAAACAACAACTATCAATAAATGAATGTGTGTAAATATTGTTGCATTACTTTGGTATTTGGATGGTACTCTCTATTTCCCTTCTATTTTTCTTTTGAAAGGGTACTTTGCATCCCTGTTCTTTTCACGATGAACACTCTCTCTCTCTCTCTCTCTCTCTCTCTCTTTATTTTTAAAGTCAGACAGATAGAATAATTCTATATTTTATTTTGAACGGCAGTGAAGTTTGCAAACCTCGTAAATAACTCTTCTGGATTTTTTTTAATACTTCAACCATGATGAAATTCTGAAGAGGCTGTTTCTATTTTGAAGAAATTGTATTCAATAAACCTATACTTGGATTTATCCCATATGGATTCATAAGATGCCTGTGCTAGAAAGGGAACTGTAAAGCAGCTGGAACATACATTGAATTTGCAGTTTTAGTGGTTTTATCTCACAGCGAGGGACATACATGGCAGCTGTTGAGGCTGACTCTCTTGCATGAGATTATTATTGCACTTTGGTTATTTTTCAAAGGATTTGATTAAGATTCCAGTACTGTGGTCTACGTGTACCTATTGTACAGTTCAAGACGGTCGTGTCTAGGAGAGTCTAATGCCATCAATAGCAAGCTGCATCATTGTGGTGATCTTTGTTGTGGGCATTGTATTAAATAAAAATGTTGTGTTCTTTTTAAAATTGGAATGGGATATTCATTTCACACAAGTTCTGTTCCTGATATGAAGACTTAATTCATATTAGAGACTAAGATAGAGGCTGGGGCCTCCTGAGCTAAGCAGGAGTCATGTCAACTTTTTCCACCAACCATAAATATATTCAAATATAAAATTAGAGTAAAAGAAAACAAATTACCTAAGAGGAAATAAACATATATCATGTCTAATTCAAATAAATTATGTGAACAACAAACAAAGTGAATGTATAGTATTCTTTCAAAAGCATCGGTAAAGAGAAAAATAATAGTACAAATAGTAGTAATTGTTAGGTATTTTGTGTTCTGCAGTAGATGCAACTTGCATCTTTCAGGGCAGTCGGTTGACAGTTAAAATGTTTCAGGGAAATAATAAATACTGCAATCTTAGTTATGTATCAGTACATAAAACATCAATAAGCACCATTATATTGGCAGGTGCTATTAATGCTTTAGGATATATATTTACCACACCTCATGTTACCTGATGTTTCGGTTATGTATAACCCATTGTGTCTTGTCTTGCTATTAAAAAAGGATGGGGTCTATTTGATGATTAGAAAAGGATATTTGCATAGCTTATGATGTTGTTCCAATATATTTGTATTGTCTTCCGCGAGGTTAATAAAAAATTAAACCGCCACTAGTGGAAAACATCACATGATTGGTATAGATTTATTACTAGGGATGTGTCATGAATATTCATGATTGGTTGTTCTCCCTCCACACCACCCAAATACAAGCAATACACAAGTCATTTTGCTACTACTCATTATTCAGAAATCCAGGGGTTTCAGACATCAGCGTTATTGTATTGAACTTGTGGTATATTAATGTCAGGTTTAGCAGCAAGTGATTTTCAAACATAATTTGTTAATAAAATCAATCCAATAATGCTTTGAAATTGAGTGGATGAGGTTGTTAATGAATGAATTTCTCGTTAAAAAGCTTAATTGCTGCAGGTCAAGTACATCACATCCTGTCTCAATGATGAGATAAGGGAAACTTGTTAATCAATATGCATGTTAACGAGATCAAGAAAAATGAATGGAAGCAGAATTCACTGTTATTGAAAGTATTAGCATACAGGGAGGCAACTCTCCCACCAGTGAGCAGCAGCCAAATGGAAATAAAAAATAATGGGAATATCTATTTTGTGTATAATTTGTAAACTTCATTTAAATTGTGTATTTTTTCATGCATGATGTACATTTGTTTAGAACATTTCACATATAAAATGCTAATTTACAATTATTTCGTGTGTGGGTAAAAATTGGATGGATTTAAAAAAAAAAAAATACAATTAAAATAAACTTAAGCCCCACTAGTCATTTACCCTCATTCAAGGAGATATTTTGCCACCGCTTATTATATACAACTCTTTTAATGTGAATTTGATAATCTTTTTTGGTTAAAAAAATAAAAAAATAAAATGTATTTTGGATGGGGCAGGGGGGGTAAGTCATCCATGTAGGAATTTATTTTCTTATGTTGACATCTACTTTTGTATGTATTTCAGTATGTACGATTGTAGGCTATAAATAAATACATTTGAAGTGTCATTTGTGTTTGTAGTTGTTAGTTATTATACATGTATACCATGTGTGTAACACTTCGTTATATATTTATTAAGCTTTTAAAATTACGATAGAACTTCCTAACAAGGATGCATTGCAAATCCGCAATCACCTGTAAGGAAACTTTATTGTAATAGTATGCCATTTTCTATACCAAGATTTCATTATTTACTCGTAGGTTTTTATTTGTATAAGTTATCAGTTGTCATATAATGTACGTATCCAGAGTTCAGATAGGCTACAGTTGCATTGATAATTGATTGGTAGTAACATTATATCAAATAATGGTATATCATTTTAGCAATACAATAAATGTTCCGTAAGGTTACAAATGGTTAAATCAAGTGAATAATTCTCATTCGTAACCACAAGTATAGAAAAGGATCAAATATTTTCATAACTACAAATATTGAATTATCTAGACAGTCTTACAATACTGACCTGCTAGCATGCCATCTGGTGTATTGGGTCTTGTAATTTGTATATCTCTATAGTGTGACAGATTAGGGAGAGGATGTTTGGGTGCACATGTGTGTGGTGATGGAAACTGTGTTTAATGTATTAACGTGGTTTGTGGTCTGCAGTTCAGTGCCTTGGCATACTTTTATTTACACAAATCAAACAAAACACAGGGCACAGGTGTCGTTGTCCATCAAATCAACAGCACAAAGGTCACTCTTGAAATCAAGACTTACAGGATGTGCTGCAGTAAGAATACCTCTGTTTAGAAAGGGGAACACAACTAAAAGGCTAAAATATGCACAAGAACACAAAAATTGGACTATGGGACAGTGGTCAAAAGTGCTTCGGACTGTGCTTTTTGCCAGTTCTGTTGTCAATTCTACATTTGTCTTGCTTATCCTCGTTAGACAGCTTTTTGGGTCTTCCAATCCTGGGTTTGTCAATTACAGATGATGTTTCTCTGTACTTGTTGATTGTGATTCGATACCACACCTTGAATTGCTTGATGCAAGCAATTTCACTCAATATTTTTTTGTTCTTTACGCAAGTCAAGGTTGTTATAATAGTAGAAAACACTAGTGGTGGCTTTGAGTAAATTGTTGATGATTATATTGCATTAGAGCACAAAATGCAACATGTGTAAGACTTTTGCACAGTAGTGTATATATATATATATATATATATATATATATATATATATATATATATATATATATATATATATATATATATTCCAAATAACTACACAAATAACTAAGAACTCCATCTAATATTTCAGCATTGTGTTATTGTGTTAATTCCCCATGAAATGAAATACACTCAGGACAAAAAATGCAATTATAATGTCTCAATTTCAATTCCCTGCAGCAGTTGAGATGCTTCAACTAAGGAACATTAAAAGAAATATACACACTCAGTAATGTTTTCAGATCTATGCGGTCCCATGACTACCAAACAATATTTTACCATTTGCAACATAGTTCTCAAATTTTATATATGAAAGAATCACAGATTATGGTAAACTTGAATATGATTTTTAAAAACCATTTCACTCTATCTGTAATCACAAACACTTGAGATGATCAAAAGGGGGAATGCAGCCACAGTTACTGACTAGAAGTGGCAAGTAATTGGGGAGCAGCTCAAATTTGGGAGAGGCAGAAAGGCTGCCAAAGGTTATTTTAAGGAGATGTAATTTAAAAAGAAAAAATTAAAAATATGTATTTTTTACACATTTCCTGAAAAGACCGAAAAGGTTTAGTGCATGTTAACAATTATGGGAGGTGTACACAATACACTTAATTAAGTCACAAGCCAGAATGCTTGCTCACTTATTATTATTTTGTATTAAGTTTTGCTGTGATTTTGAACTCTGGGAGGTTTAAATAGCTTGTCTATGCATAGAACTAAAGTAAGAAACAAAAATTTGTAGGTGGCGCTCCTTATATAGTATATAGTTAAGCATCTTGACGTCACTGAGGTTCGATGTGATTCTAATTGAATGTGACCTGGCAAATTAAGATGACGTTGTTATTTGTTTGCCTGTCAGATGACTCATTGAGCTACTATTTGAAGTTCTGACATGCAAAAAAAGACTGTGAATCCCCAGCTGCCAGTGATTGTGCATTCAGTTGAAATACCTTTGGAACAAATATATGTCCTCTAAGTGTGTGTTTATCAAGATGAAAAGGAATGACAGTGGTGCACGGTGACACTGATTCTTCACAAATGGCAAATAACAGGTATGGAAAGTATGAGTAATACACACGTTTAAAGCCTAATACTAATATATATTAGCACCAGCTCATGGACCTACTGACAGGAGAATTTAGCAATACGCAATAAGCTACAGGTACTGATAGGTAGGATTAATTAAGTAAAAAACATTACTTTAACTGATTGCCTAAATTGGCCAGCACCTGTAGCCTAGATAGCTATCAATTGTCTCCAGCCGAGAGACATAAAAGTGCAGACCCAACCAAGACAGAGACAGAGACCAAGACTGAGACCAAGACCAAGACAAGCACCAGTGAAATCTTTGCTGGCTTTTCTACAAACAGGAAATCTGAACCCCAACACCAGCCCGAGGATTTGGATACCAGACCAACACCTAAAGGTGTGTGTGATGAGTCAAAGGGGTTTCGGTCTGCAATTCAGCCTCCCAACAGTAGAAGGCATCAAACCAACTCGGGACTTCCCTTACCAAGGTCTTGTGACCATGACAAAAGTCATCTTTTTGAGGGGCGGAACCTTGGTGAGGGGCGGAAGTACGAGTATGTAAATTCCAGCCACTGGAGTCAAGTGAAATTAAGGATACCTTTCAGTTTGGGATTGGTGATCCACTGACTACCGGGGCGGGGTTTGCATACTAAAGGGAACGTGCTACTGTGTTTGGGGTTGGTCCTAAGGAATAGAGGCGGGGGAAAAAAGGCTGGAGGGAAGTACGTGGGAGTTTGGACTGTGTCACGAACGGAGGCCTTACTAACTTGGCTCTTTTCTGTTTTTATTCCTTTTTGTTTTATTTTTGGATTTAAGCAGAGCGCGAAGAGGACTAAGAGGCTTCCGTTCCTTTATTTTTGATTACTCCAGCACTCCCTCCCTCACATCCTTCTTTATTATTTTTTCTTTTTTTTCCCTTGTAATATTAAATAAAATTTTAATTTTTACACGTAAATCACTGTCTGGAAAATCCATTTTTACTCACACGCCTCACAGTGTGGTATTTGCGAGGGACTTGGCAGCTGAATTTGTTTTGTTGTAAAAAATCGTAGTTGTTGGATTGCAACGCCATTTTGAATCAGGGCTTTGGGGAAACATGAGGTTTTTTTTGTGGATTGTTTTGTTTAAACCTTTTTGTTTTCCTTTGTATGCATGATTGTCAGGGGGTACCTGTGGTGCCAGCCGATAATAGAAAATAATTTAAAAAAAACAGCATAAAACTGAACTTCTTGACTCTTATTTCCATGCAATTTCCTGTGCCTACATAATTCATGCAATATATACATGTAGTAAATATGGACTGGAGAAGAAGGCTATAGTGGAGAATTATTGACCCGAGGGAGGACTATTGTTACAAACAGGGGGCTATAATTCCCTAAGCCGCAGGAGGCAACAATAGTCTTCCCGAGGGGCATTTAATTTTCAACTATGACCTGAGTCTGCACTACATATTTAATATATGAATCAGTCAAAATAAGAAGAGGCCATTTTAATACTGTTAGACCTCTCAGCGGCCATGATCTTTTATTGCAGAGTGTGGAGCAGGATATGGGCATCTGCGGGACTGCACTTAACTGGATCAGGTCGTTTCTGGCTGATCGCTCCCAAAAAATAACAATGGGTCCCTAATCCTCTTCAGCCAGGCCGGACACGTGTGAAGTCTTGCCTACTGTTTAACATTTATGTTAAGCTGCTGGGGGAACTGATCAGGGCAAATGGCCTGTCTTTCTACCATTATGCCAAATATACTCAGCTATATCTTGAAATTCGGGATGAGCAGGATTTTAATACTCTGTCTGCTTATCTGTCTGATATTAATAGCTGGATGTCTGGCAATTTGTTGAAACTTAACCCTGACAAAACAGAATACTTGCTGATTGGGTTGGAGTCTAAACTTGGTGATCTGAGGCACATGGCATAGTCATTAACTGTCAATGGAACTTCTCCCCTATTTGTAAATAGGACTAACAGTCTGGGTCTGGTGTTGGCCAATTTCCTGTAATTTCTTCCTCAGATAAAACAATTAGTAAAAACTTGCGTGTACCACATATGGACAATTAAATAGATTAAACTATTTCTCTCTGACAGAGACTGTGCTACCGTTTTGAATACCCTGGTAACATCTCGTCTCGACTATGGCAACGCCCTGTATGTGGATCTGCCTCGGTGTCGAACCAGATTGCTCCAGGGCATTCAGAATGCCTCAGCTCGACTCCTGACTGGTCGAACATGTCGGGATCCAACTTCTCAAACTTTACTGGATGTACATTGGCTCCCAATTAAGCTTCGTGCACAATTCAAACTACTGTGCTTAATTTACAAAGCACTCTATCAGCTACTTCCTCACTATCTGCAGGTGTATAATTCTACTAGAAGTCTGAGGTCCTCGCACACCATGTTTGTCAGCTACGTTTTAAACAAAAATGTTTTGGAGCTTGCACTTTTTCGGTCCTTAGTCTACAGATTTGGAATGCTCTGCCTGTAGAACTCCGCCTCACCTCTAAAATTCTCCCTTTCAGAAATAAACTGAAAACATTCTCATTTCACAAGATATGCTAATTCAATCGGGAGACTGTATTGTCAGATGTTTTGATATTGACATTTTATGCTGTGTGCTGTTTTTTTTGTACATGTAGTTGTGATGTTTTCTGTATATGTATATTCACATCCTGTACAAATAATAAGTATTGACCAGGAAAGAAAATAGGGAAGCAGGTTGTATTGTGTTATGGTAAAGCTAGTCCTTCTCTGTCTCTCTCAATGCCACATTATGCTACTGGTATAGTAAGACAAAAGCCCCCATGATCTGTTTTAATCTGCAGGGAAGGGAATCATCTGTATACTTCTTACACAGTATATTTGTCTGGTGTGTTTTCTGCCAAGTCAAATGGGAACTATGCATAATAGGAAAGGACTTTATTAAAATGCTTTCAACTAATTCAGTTGAATAATATCTTCTCCTGTCTCAGGACTTTTTACTTTGTAATGCAAAATCCTTTTTTGAGTTTTAAATACATTTAGGCTACACTGGTTATGCAAATTTGTACTTGAAGTGATGCTTAGCAAACATGAAGGCATTAAAAGTCTTTATTTCCTGGGTTTTAATCAAAATCAGAAATTATTCAAATTAAGTATTAGGGGGATTATAATTTTTGTTTGTTTGTTTTTTGTTTTAAATAAGATATAGGAAATTTCAAAGATGTTTAAATTACTAATTTGTTAATACAAAATGAGTGCACATTTGAAACATCTCATGTAAACTTGATTTTTTTCCCCCAGAAAACTGGAGAGATGTTGAAGGCACCACATTGCATATTAAGTTGAATGGTTTCTTGGTTATTTTATTTTTTTGTTGCTCTTAAGTTCATAGGACTGAGAGTTACTTACTTGGTTTTAGAGTTTCTTTACCTCTGGACATTATTGATTGAAATTTTTTTAAACTCACAAATACAAACAAAAAAAATTAATTAAAAAAAAACAAAAAAAAACATGAGCAATATATAAGTAAATTGGATAGCTGTTGTTGTGATAAACAACCATTACCCCTTGAGGTGAAATACTTATCTACCCTGTCAAAATATCATAACAACCAGACAAAGACCATGGTATGTAAATACAGAAAGAGTGAATGCTGCTTCAACTGTGAGAGAAAATAACAAAGTCAGGAGATAATAACTGTTCTGTGGGCTACTGGGCCTTATGTATGCATCCACTGAAAGAATGTGTTGAGCTGACGGCTTGCTTTATTAACCTAATTCATTGCCTTTGCACCCAAGTTTTTCCTACACTTCAAACCTCAACACAAAGTAACAAAACACCAAATGAACACCAAAGGTAAACCCAATAAAACAATATGTAAGGATTTCATCGGACAAGTTGATAATATATGGATATCAACAGCTCTGAAAATAATGAACAACCAAATAATATTGAAAAGGATTTATCCTCAACAAATTCAACTGCTCGTTATGAGGCAAGCCTCACTGGCAGATAAAAATGACATGACAAATAATGCTGCATCTGGAGATGGAGAGCTATACCAACTATAATTCGTGATTCATGTCAACAGTGTGAAAAGGGTCCATTAGAGTAGAAAGACAGGACTTACAGTGTCACTAAATAATTCAACACAAGGAAAGTTCAGTGCAGAAATACAATGTGTTACACCTCTATCTAAACAACCCTCCTGAGGTCTAATATGTTAACTCCTCAATAAAAACAGTAAACACGTCCAAAGTAAAACATTCATGTAATTTTCCAATAGTCAAACTTGATTTGTAGGACCATTGGACTATAAAGGGACTAATTTGATTATCTGTAGTGTTATATTTCCTGTCTAAAAAGGACATTTCCATATGGTCCTTGTATATATTTTGCTTGATTTTTTTTTCAGGTGTGAAACTTAATGATGTGCATATACACTTGGCATTGCATGTATCTCACCTTTTAGAGTCAATTGCTGCAGGTCAGGGCCTTATATGTACAAAGCATCTTATTCCAAGCTTACACATTTACCATTACTTCCATCAAAATAAATGTCTGGATAAGTACAGTATTTGAGAAGGAATAAGCCATTGCAGCTTGAGGGTAAACAATATTATTGCATAGGTAATTTTGAGTTTAAGTGTTTTAAAATAAAATATCGAACAGAACGAAATTTCAATGTACCATTTGTAATTCAGTAATATGAGAGAATTTGTCAGGGGTCCGAATACTTTTGCAAGGCACTGTATTTATATAGACACACACACACACACACATTACGGTATATATAAACAGAATTAATATTATGCAAATGAACAGCAGTATACATAGTCCTTATAGTTTGTTTGTAACACTGAAAAGCACATAGCTTGCATAGTTCAAGGTGACAGGAATTTTTAACTTGGGATGCACCAATTGTGTTTTTTGGGGCCGATCTAGATTACCAATATTCCATATCAATAAATGGCACATTTTTTGTTACCCAGACACAATTATTTAACCTTTAAACTAAACAGATTTTACTTATTGTAGGTATTTGTGTTTTCAAGTTTGACATTTTTTATAAATTGCATTATATTATTCATGTTGCTTTTTTGTTTAACTTTTCACAACTTTAACCATGAAAAACGAATCTACTCCTATTAATAATAAAATACATCATTGAAATAAATTTATATTTAAGTACCTAATGTGTATCAAACACATTTGTCAGATACATTGCCTATCAGAAAACATAACATATAAACTAGTCTGAATAATTTCTTCCCAAGATCTGTATATGTACTTTTTTATGCACTAAAACTTGTGCGTATAAAAAACAAACAAAAAAAAAACTCGACAACTGTGATGGAAACAGGCAAAAAACGGTTAATTCATGCGAGTGAACAAAAAAAATAGTTCAATACGGGTGGATAAAAATGTATCCTGTATGATAAATGATGCACACAAATACTTTCCGAGCAAATCTTATGAGATAGCGCATACTTTTTTCAGTCATATGGTGGTATTTGCGTGGTCAACGCAGCACATCTCTCACATTTTTAGGATTGATACATAATATAAAAAAACAAAACTACATCAACATAATTTAATCAAAGAAAATACAAAATGATATCGCAAATGTTACATTTTTTAATTGTTGTCAGTTTTTCGTTAAGTATATAAAAAACTACAAAGCGGTATGTAATTCAATATGTTAACGTAACATCAGCAGGTTTCATTCGACTTTATGAAGCAACATTGATTAATTAATTCTGTAGGGTCTTGAAAAACATTGCTCCCCCACAATTATAAAAAATAATTATTCTTGAATCATCTATGTTTTTTTTTTTGTAACATCAAAAAAAAGTTGTTGAGGAGCACAGGACAGAGCAGTTATGGTGATTCAATTTAAATAACACATATCAAAAACAAACTATTTAAAAAGTGTGGATATATTTTAAGTGCCACAAAATCATGTTGTCTTGGTGTGCAGTTTACATTTTATTTACGCATTGCAGTCATTTACGGTAAGGCGAGTGCCGTATGTGCATATGCACGCACTGCAGTCTGCCGCAGGTGCGGGTGAGGTGCAGAGCAGGAGACTATAAACATAGGAGAATGAATGAACAAGTCCAAGTGATAAAGAAAATAATGGTGAAAAAACATTTAAGTGGCGCTGTGACAGAGAAAGAATGAATCTGAGTTACAAATCTCCCTCCAGACCTGTGGCAATCGCGCACTGGAGGAAAATGACTGCACTCGCTAACCAAGGGGGCGTGGCTGACAGTATAAAAGGAGATGTGACGATGTGAACTGTTCCTTTGTTATGGTGGGGCGAGAACCACTGAAGGACTGAGTTTGTACCTTGAGTGTTTTATTTTGTTTGCCGTGTTAATTGTACCGTTTGTCTTTTATAGACGACTAACATATCCAGGGGCTGTCGCTTAAGGACAGCACCCAACCTGGACGTCACTGCACTCACTGAATAAATTGTATTTCACCACTTGCACTTCAGCACTCACTCTGGACTTGTGATCATGTTTGTGTTCTGTAGGAACCCTGTGTTTATTTAACTGAGCAATATACATCGTTACGTGTTGCCAGTCCTCCATTATTTTACTGTTGTCAAGTGACCGTGGATTTACAATTAAACCACCAGTTCACCAGTACTTTGTTGTTTGTCATTGTCTTGAGCACTGCATCACCCCTACACCTGTGCACTGCAACCCACTGCATGGATACAAAACTTAAATAAATATGTAAATATTATATTCTAACATATTTGGACATATAGTATGTGTTTCCAATGACAATACAAACAAAATATCGCTATTCTATGTTCATTTAAATGCTAAATCCACCTCTGCAGTAGGATCACAATAATCCTGGTATTTTGGATCAAAGTATTCCTGATGTTCTCTTTAAATTCTGAAAAACCCAATTGCAACATTTAATCATGAATAAAAGTTTGATTACCAAAACGAAAGCTGGATCACAGTAATCACGATCGAATTTTGATGTTTTGAAAAACCCAATTGCACAATATAATCCAAATGAAACGTGGAGTTTATATTGTTCAATTGGGTTTTTTAAAAAATCAAAACTGATCATGATATGTCAAAATCGAGTGCTATAATATCATATTTACATATTTATTTAAGTTTTGGATCCATGCAAGAAAAAAGGAAAACATGTATTTAGTTGTACAGCTTTAATAAAAATAAAATAAAAACAGCATACGCATATGCCTTCACATACGCCTCCTTAAACCTGGTCAGAGAGGTGCTGGACTCCCGACCGACGAGGATGACGACCTTTTTTCAAAAGTTTTATTTTTATTCAATTTAGATTTAGTTGTTTAATTTCTGCTAAGTAGGCATAAATAAAATAACAATTGTTTGCATGCGTTATACAGTATGTGCACTGACATTAAAAGTTATTTGTGTGATTTTTGTTAAAAATATATATATATAAAACAACATAAATAAAGTTGTGTATTACTCATTATTACCATGACTTTATTTATTTTCTTAAATTAGGCTATATCATAAATAATGACCTCTTAAAAATAATTTAAAAAAAACAAAAAAAAAAACTATACACTATTAAGAACTATCCCACTTCAAAAAACTGGATTTCGTAATCGTTATCTGGATAAATGTAATCCAGCAGTGACATTTTCTGAAAAAAACAGATCAAAATGATCCAGATAAAAGTAATCTCGATCATAAAATATAGGATTACAAATCACTGTTACACAGATTAAAAGTTTTGAAAACCAGGCCACTGGTGACCATGAAAGTTCTACTGAACACCAACAAGCTCTCATCACTTATACAATGCATTTATCAAAGATTAAAACCCTTGATTAACATATAGCAGATGGTTATATTAAAGAAATAAATTACTGAACAGAAGTGTAGTATCAGCAATAAAATTTCTCACAACACGAGGGACTAATGAAACCTTTGGCAGTCTTAACAATGGCAACTTCCTTGCCTGCTTAGAGTTCTTAGCAGAGCATGTCCCTTTCCTGGCCCACCACATCGAAAAGTATGGGAATGCTGGTCATGGCAGAACATCATATCTATCATCAACAATCTGTGAACAGTTCATCAAACTCATGACCAGGTAAAGCTAAAATACTAAGTACTTTTCCTTCTGCATTGATTCCACGTCGGATATTACCCATACTGATCAGCTGACATTTACTATGCACTATGTGCTTAACAACTGCACACTTGTGTAACACTTCTTGAATTTTGTTCCAGTTAAATCGCATACAGGTCTTCATCTGTTTAATGTTATCAACAAAACCCTAAGTGACAAACTAAATATAAATCTAAAGGACTGCAGAGGTCAAACATACAACAATGCTAGTAACATATCTGGCACTTATTCTGGTGTGCAAGCTCGGGTAATTGTGTTCAACCTATGTGGTGTTGCTGCTGCTGAGCCATGCACTGATGCAATTACATTTTGTGGATTTGTCCAAAAGCTGTATGTGTTTTTCTCAGGATAGAGTTATCGCTGGGGCCTCTTGCCAGATTTTCTGAACGAGGAGACATCTGAGGCCAGTAAGTGTAAACCTTTCCCAAAGCGCCTCAGTGACGCAAGGTGGTCAGCTCGAGCGGATGTACTTCGCAGTTTACAATGCAACAACAAAAGCTACAAATCTGTGCTTCAGGCTCTTGGAGCAAACATTCTGCAGAAGAGCAACACACGAGCAAGGCAAACTCATTACTTGAATCTGTGGATCAATTGGAGACTGCATTTATTACAACATTTTGGAGTAGTATCCTTACAAGAATAAACAAAAAAAGGTAACTTCTGCAGTCTGAAACAATGGACTTAGGCACAGCTGTGACACTGCTGAAGTCACTATCTGAGTTTGTTGTGGCAGCACAGTGGGAAACTTTTGAGGAATCCCGTGAATCTGCAACGTCTAAGTTCTACAGCTGACTTTCAGTTAAAGCGTCAACGTTGTCCAAAGCTTATGGTTGACGATAGTGAAGAACCTGCTGCTGTGCTGACTGGTGAAGAAAAGTTCAAAGTTGAATCATTGTATGCCATAGTTGACTCGCTTGTTAGCCATCTCAACAGAAGAATTCATGCATATTCAGAAATAAATAACTGTTTCTGTTTTTTAACAGGTGACCTTGACAGTACTGCTGTTAAAGAGTCTTTCAGAAGTGTAACTGAATTCTATTTAGATTACCTCAATGAAGTGATATTTGAAGAATGGGTACAGTGGTACTCACTTGTAAAGCAGCCTGCCTCTAAGCTGTTATCACAAGCTCTGCCTACACCACTGCAAATGCTGACCATAATGAACATGCATAATTTGCAAACAGCCTTTCCAAATCTTTATTGCACTATGCATTTACCTGAAACTACCAGTCTCAAACTGCAGTGGTGCAAGGTCGTTTTCACATTTTAAAAGGATAAAAAGTGATTTATGTGCTATAATGGTTCAAGAAAGACTTAACAATCTTACTCTGTTATCACCTGAATCTGAGATGGTAAACTCTGTAGACTTCTCCAGTTTAATTGAAATGTTGCTGCAGCAAGGCACGCCGAAAAATCGGAAGACATTTTTCATCTCTGTAAATAGAACAATAGCTACATGTAGTGGTTTTGTTGAGTAAGTTATTCACGCTAATACTTGCTATGTAATATACAAATTAATTATCAGAAGCAAGACTACTAGGAATAATGTAAATAAAATGTATTAGTTGTTTTATATTTTTTATTTTTTAAATGTTTTAAACAGTTTTAAATCCGCCCCAATTTCATACAAACATGTAATTCAAGCCCTGCAGTTCATATGAGATATGTGAAGGGTGAGTGTGAAGATTCCCTTTTAGGGGAGCAGCACACGGCTGGTGTTTTGTCCAGTTTTGGCTTTTGTTAGCTGTTTTTACCACTGTGTTTTATTTTGTATTTTTTCTTTTATAATTTATTCTATGTACACTTGTGCGTATTCTTTTTGCCCTATGGCTGCCATTGCTGGTACCCTAGTGGCAGCCACCTCCATTTGCAACTTAAACTTGTAAATTTTGTAAATAAAACCTGTGCAGCTATGTTCTGTGTCAAAAACAACTTCTCTGTCCATCTCCCGTATTTTACAACCATTCCCCATGGGGGCCCACAAATATGTTTGGCGCCAGGCCCACAAAGGGTTATCTGGCGCCCTAGGTCAGCACAGTCATGTTACATGACAGACACCCAAAATGCTGACCTGAGATGATCATATATCATATCCATTAGTATTACGTACATTTAATTATAATATAGAATAAACATACCTCATAATGCTGTGATAGCATTACTGACACACTGTCTTACTTAAACCATACAATTTAGTGGATAGTTATTTTGTTCATTTTCCAAATAACTGAATATGGCTGCAATCAGATTTTCTGCATTGCAGCCTCCAGATATTTCTGTTAGTTTAAAAAAATCTCAGAACCAGCCCTCTTTAGCATTTACAAAACGATGGTAAATAATAAGTTGCTCCTGTCACTTTGGTAATTCCTTTCATCATATATTCTGCACACAAAAATAGATCTAGTTTTGCCTCTGATTTCAGGGTTTTGCCCAAGTTCTCATTGTGTCAGGTAACAGTTTATGCACTACAGTGCAGTCTTTGGAAGGCAGTGGAATTGGTGTACATTTGTGTGGCAATTTCTTTAAAGACACTACCTGTTTTAAATTGTAACAGCTTTTGTCAAACTGTAGTTGTGGGCAAGACAACGATCATTCTGTGCATCTTTTTGGTCCAAGTTTACAAGTGCTGACATACACCTGACCCTCTGTTTTCTTTTGCTTCTACAAGCATCTCCCTTTCTGTTGCAGACATATTTTAATATTTGTCATCTTTTTACACCATTACTCTAGATTGTAATTGCTTATAACCTGACCACATTTTATGCATTCCACCCCCGGACCATACAATTTTCCCAAGCAGGATTGAAATAACTTATTTTAGGTTTCGGTGCAGTATCTGATATTGTCGGTATTATTATTATTATTAATATTATTATTATTATTATTATTACCACTAGTAGTAGTCCTATTTAAGGCCCGTTTGCCGGGACTACACCAGCTGTCCAAAGACAGCTGGAAAAAAATTCAAATTAGCACCCTTGGGGGTGCTAAAAAGGACGGACCTTAACTAATATAAAGAAAACCTGTCAAAAAAACAGACTGCAAATTAAATATTTAGAACAAAAGGGGAGGTGGTACAGAGCACGCCCCCTAGAGTCCACTGGTCGACAAATGATGCCATGTCGCCAGCAGACTCCATATGGGCGTGCTCTAAATGAATCCGAGAACGGACGAGGGCCCTGAACATGGCTCCACAGTCAAAGAGACCTTCCCTGCTCATCTTGCGCTTCCTGGTCTTGTAAATGGCTAGTTTAGCAAGAGCCAGGAGCAGATTGACGAGGAGGTCTCTCTTCTTGCTGGAGCCACGAACAGGGTGCCCGAATATGAGGAGGGTGGGGGAGAAATGCAGCCCGAACTGCAGCAGGAGGTTCTTTAGCAGCAAGAAGCACGGCTGCAGCCTGGCGCAAAGAAAATAAATATGAGCCACCGACTCATGACCGCAGAAAGGGCAAGTGGCGTCCGAGTCGGTAAAGTGACGCAGGATCTCTCCTGACGCGAGCGCTCCATGCAGGACCCTCCATCCCAGGGCAGCACTGGGGAAGTTGTAGTCATAGTAGTATTAGTAGTATTATTGTTTTTATTATTAATATAACAATGATTATGATTACATTTGCACTTGTCCAATGTTCAGTGAGGTTGGTTATTTGCTAGAGTTTATATGCTAGTCTAGCAAGTAAATAGAAAAAAATGGATGGTTATACAAGATCAAAATCTTGACAATTTATGCGATTACCATTTTTAAGCTTGTGACGTCATTACCTACAGCTGTTTGTTCATTAGAATCCAGTTTAATGGAAACCTGTTTTTGTATAAGATTTGCATATATTTTTTGTGTGAAATTTGCAAGTTCGCTAGAAATTTCTTCTTCTTGTTGATGGAAACATAGATAGTGTCCCTTGCTCATTTTGAGCGTTTGCAGAGCAATCTTTTTTCAGTCTATACACAGTATAGTTGTTTTTCTCAAAAGTGGATTCACGCCGACTCAGCAGCTCCTGAGATGAACATGCAGTGAACTGCCAAATACACAACTTAACACAGTTAAAAATAATGCATATTGAAAGTTATCACAGTAAATAGATAATGTAATATCTGCACTTTCTAAAAAAATACCTAAAGCTGGCAAACCTGTTATGCCGATACTTATATATACACATGTTCCTTCACGATGAGTAGGCTACACATATCTTTGCAAACGCGCCATAGCACTTTTTACAATGTTTGGAATGACTTATATTTGTTACCAGGGTTTTCCATTATAAAGTGGTTTCTTGTGATGTTTTCACTACATGGTATGAACTACCTCCAATGTTAATGGTGTACCCCTGGAGTAAGGGACTCCAGTTTCCACAGCCGGATATAATGCGTGTCTTCTGGGGCTTCTAGAAATGTAACATTTACACTGTCCACTCTTCACATCTCAATGGACATTCTAAACACTTCATAGCCTATAGTGTGACTCTTTATTAAGAAACCAAGGGGATACTAGTTTCCACGACTGGATATAATGTGTATTATTGCTGTGGAAATTGGTGTCTTTTTGGTGATGTTAAAAAAAAGGGGAATTAAAAAAAACTGTGCTATGAAAGAATTTGACAAATGGTCTACAGTACGTTTAGCAATGCACAATAAGGTCTGAAATATCTTTCTAATTTTTCATGTAACAGGCACTATTAAAAAATGATGTACTTGACTTGTCCATTTTAATTTCCATAGTATTCTCTGAAATCATCCCCATACTTGCCTTACCCCGGGCGCTCACCTACGACAGGACCTGGCTTTGCTACAATAGCCTTGGATTAGAATATATATCCCTGTAATTTCCTTTTACTTATTCTAATGTAATATATTCTGTGTTCTTGATGGATGTGTTTCTATTTATTTGCTAGTTTTATGGAGATCCTGTTGGTTATTGTGATGGGGTGGTGATTAATGTATACAGTTGAGGTGTGGATTGCAACTCTACAAGGTGTACTTATTATTACAGTATTTGGATATTTCAGGTGGTTATCCTGATGGGGAGGTCCCTGTTTTGTTCACTGATAAATCAAGGTTTCCTCTGTCCACTAATTATCAGCATGTTTTTGTATGAAGAGCCCAAAGACAGTACATTGGTTTGTGAGTGTGTGTGTATGTGTGTGTGTGTGTGTGTGTGTGTGTGTGTGTGTGTGTGTGTGTGTGTGTGTGTGTGTGTGTGTGTGTGTGTGTGTGTGTATGTGTGTGTGTGTGTGTGTGTGTGTGTGTGTGTGTGTGTGTGTGTGTGTGTGTGTGTGTGTGGGGGGGGGGGGGGGGGGGGGGGGGTCATGCCCCTTGGAACCATTGAAGGTCATGCTTCCAAGGGGCAGATTTATAGCTCTACAGTAGATAGAAAGTCTTTGACCCTGTAGTAAGACAATTTGTTAGTGCAATTGGCCCTGCACTTGTTCTGACGTAAGATAATGTCTGTTGTCTTACTCACATATCTTGAGCAAGAGACTATATAGTTTATGGACTGCCCAGCAAGAAGACTGGACGTTAATTCCATACAACATCATTCGAATCTTCTATGGTGTTGTGTGTGTCAGCATTGTAACCCTCCATGTGACATCAGAGAGTTTGGTGTTTGTAACAGCATGTGGCAAAGTGGTGAGTGGATACAGGTCAGTGCAGTGCAGGGGTGTTTACTGATAATAACGACAATGTCCAGAGCCCTAAGGCAAACACCTGTAAATAATAAATGTTGGAGCGATACAGAGGCATGCATCACTCATAACTGTAATCCCCGGGTTTCACCCACAACCAAAAGTCCAGGTTTTACACACACCCACACCCACGCTGAACATTGAAACACAAACACAAGACAGTGAGTGAAATTAAATGCTAGTGGTGATTACAGTACATTACAAGATGAAAATTGATGTCAGGGTTAATGCTGGCTTGTACGCCAGCTCCTGATCGTGTCACTGATAATCTAAAAAACAACAGTTACAGCCTGTTTACTCCTTTTAGGTCAAATACAACCATTTACAAAGGAACAGATTACTTTGCTACCCTCGTTCATGACTCCTTGGTTAACGAGCGCATCCGCTCCTCCAATCCACGGATGCCACGCTGTTTCCTGTTCGGGTCATTGAGTTCGGGTACCATATCAGTACCTTTTCTAGCAGGCCGACTTCCACCTACCCACGGGAATAAAGTGTCATGCCTTTTAATTCAGGGTACTTTGCTCCCTTTATATAGCACCCTCTCAGGTCAGGAGGGAGATCTAACACCAAGCGTCATTCGATCTCTGTCACACAGCACAAGAAACATCTTTGTTTGACAAAACGTATTTAAAGCAGTAACAGTAAAAAAACAGTTGCGTATTGCTTGTACTCCAGAAAACTGCCACGTTTATTACAAATACCTGTTTCTACTCATAGCTCAAGACCCTAATTTAAGTTTTGCTCCTAAGATCCAGGCAATGAGCAACAATTGTGTTTTTAAATGATCTGTAATTAATAACAGTAACAATAAAATAAATATGGTAAGTTTTTTTTTTTTTTTCTTAGAAAAATAATGTGTTAAGCTACTGGTTTTAGAAATGTTAAGGGCATCAATTTCTTATGGTGATTGATTAACTAGAAAAGAATCATTAAAAGAATATGCAAAATCAAGCAAAAAGTGATTTATGTGTTGTGAAGTTTAAGTTAATAAAGCTTAGTTATCCAGTCAAAGGCTACATCCTGTTCAGCTACTTTTAAAGGTCAGCTTCTAAAGGGTTATTATTTGAAAATGTTGTGAAATATTACATTTAAAAGGCATTAGATTTAATCAAAATATAAAACATGAAATGAAGACAATACAATGAGCAGACCTAATTTCCATTAAGTAAAGACTTACAAGACTAGCAGTATATTACACTATCAGAAAAAATGTAAACTATTACAATCTTGTACATAATTAACTTAACCTTTCAGTAATCTTGCCATGTCATTCTGTGGTAATGACAAGGAACCTTAAAGCTTTACTAAAACTGTGCAGCATTTAGAACTACCTGATGACTGATTCCAGAAAGTACACTTGCTCTTGGACAAAACTATCCTGCAGAGCAGTAGCTGTTAATTGTGTTGCTAGAAGTGTCGTTGTTGCCATATAAGGGATGATTAACAAGCTGTTCTGACCAATAGCTGTATTAGTGAATAAACGGAATAATTATCACCAAGCCCTTTTAAACTGTACTCTGGCAGCAAACAGAGGGACACATGGTGGGGGACAGCAAAGTGTAGAGCCGAGTGATAAAGAAATAAGAAGGCAAGGTACTAGTGCGGATAATTGTTTATTGTAATTTTCCAACTAAGATTGCCGCAGCAAAAAAAGCAGTCTTTTTCTCCCCATTTTAATGGCTTTATAATTACAAATACCTTGGCAAGGTTCATTGGTTGAAAAATCCAAGTGGAGAAACTCCTGCTCTGATCGTTGTCATTGTTGGATTCAAGATTGCATGGTGATTGCCCTACTTTGAAGCAAAAGGATAAGTGACTGTATGAAAAATGTACTCTGGTTTATCTTAACTTATAAGGACAATAATTTGGGTTGAGTGGGCCTTGTCAATTTAATTGACTGTAACATATCTTTATGGTTTTTAGCCTTCCCTCCCTCAGTTTTAGTACTTCCTGTCCAAAGATAACTGCATGCTGCATAAATGTAGTGTTTTGTTATTCACAATAGTTATGCACTTTTGTTAGTTTTCTTAATCAGTATTTTTATTTATGTATCCATTTATTTTTTTTAAAGTTATTCTTATATACAGTATGCTGTAAGATTGTAAGGCTGTATATTAATTGTGTCAATTTTACAAACTCTTTAGATGGAAGAAAAGGGATACATCATTAAGTCTCTCTCTCTCTCTCTCTCTCTCTCTCTCTCTCTCTCTCTCTCTCTCTCTCTCTCTCTCTCTCTGTCATTTTGAACCCAGCAAAATGTACCTGTCTATCTTGGGCTCAGGATATCAGACTGTGTCTTTTATGGTTTAAACAGCCCTTTTGTTTTCTAAGTGTTGTTTCTATACCGAGCATCAAAATAAACATATCACTATTATAACACATTTATTTTTGAAAAAATATATATAAATGATGGACATTGACAAAATGTTTTTGGTTTCTTTTTAATCACTCGATCATTCATCCTTGACCATGACACGCTGGAGTGTCTATGACTGAAGCATATGCACGTAATCACCTAATTAGTCAGACAGTTGATTGGACACTGGATATGGAGTGATTTCAGTTGTTGAATTGCAAGCTTGAATAAAAGCAATGCAGACAATTACAGAAAAAGAAAACAATATGCCATGTGTCAAGAGAGCAGGGCCTTCATGCAATCGGCATGTGGAGGCTGGACTAGGGCAGCATACTGTGACTCGTTGTCTTGGGTGCTCACTGTCAGCGGTTACAAACCTGGCGAGATGGTATAACCAGACACACTCTGTCAATGACAGGCAATGAACTGGGAGACCAAGAGTCACAACACCTGCCCAAGATCGACATATCATTTTGCAGCATCTTAGCGATGCCAGTTGTTAATCAGTACAATAAAAAAGTAACCATACCTGCTCTTTGTCATTTTTCAATCACATCTAGTGAATTTTATCCAAATATAAGTGATACGTTTATTTTGATGCTCAGTATACTATAAAAGCAGATTCTGAGCATAGGTGCTAATCAGGATCAAAAAAGGGGGGTCTGGCTTTGTTCTCTATTTAACCTCTGTAAACATGTATTTGGGCACTCTGTCACACACTCTCACTCACTGGCACTGAATGTTTTTCCATCGTTAGAGACCTGTGGCCTCTGACCTGCAGTATACTCTGTTCAAGATTTGTGCCTGCAACTTATATGTGATTATGTTCTGTAATGTTTTCTTTGGATTTGCTTTGCTCCAGAATTAAACTGTTTTGATTGAAGGTTATCTGAAGAAGATGGGATTATTATTTTTAAGAAATAAATTAACCTTACAATGCACATCATTTGTTCAGTCTAGTTCAGTTTATTGTTGGTTGGGTTATTTTTTATGTGCAGGTATGTTAAGACTTAAGAAGGTCACCAGGTAGAGGTGGTTGCTGGAGAAGAAAATTCAGTTGTATACATTTTTGACCTCACCTCCCTTTTTCCTTTCTGTACCATAGATTGTTTACTTAAAACATCTTGTTCATTTTATCATCCTTGTGTTGACTCCACTATAATAATAATGTATTTATTCTAGAATGTAATTACTGAATTGCTGTAGTCGAAATCTGTTTACTTAAATAAAACACATACAGGGATTTGAGATAAACAGAGAAAAGTGTTCTGGCATAGCTAACTCTCACGTTGTGTGCTTTTTTTTAGAATTTAGAAGTCATGTTTAATGCAATAATAGTGAACACACCTGACCCAAGAAGAAAATGAAGCTTGCAAGCATTTTGTGGAACTCAAATATTGTGTGAAATAAGGTGCAAAATTGTTCTAGCTTCATGGGAGGTCATGTTTGATGTTAATCGATTCCCCAGCCTTGAAACTGAATCATCATCTCCATTTACAAGAAGAGAGTGGTATATTGCCTTGAGTATAGCCCAGTACCGGACCAAACATTTATTTCTAAGCACTTGTATTTAAAGGAGTTGAGTGCAAAGGAAATATTTTATATGAAAGGCATTTAAAATGTTAAATAGACAACGTAAAACATCCCTGCAAATCTCTGTACAGATTTTTTGAGGCCTGCTGTATGCCAACACAAATTGGTTTAAACAAGTGACAATAAAAAAAGAAAATAAAGAATGGTAGTCAAGATTAATTAAAAAAAAAAAAAAAAAAAAACCATGAATTTATTTGGGTTTCGTTTAGAAATTTCTGTTATAGTTCTGCTTCAGGAAGATTAGGACAGAATATTCTAACATGTGTGCAGTTAATGCACCCTGCAACCCTGGGAAAGCCAGCAGCTCCGTGGAACAGCCTATTCACAGTAGGTACATCTTCCTCTCTGGGAAACTTTATTACCTGGAAGTAAGGCTGGAAATTGTCTTGGCAATCCTATGTACAATTCTGCAGGCTGATGCCTTGTATACTCTTTGTAGGTCACCAGATACTTTATGAAAATTTCCTGTTGCAAAAAACATGAATGTTAAAAGTATCTGATACAGTGAGGAAACAGCTTTATTTCTATTTGTTAGATGTTGTCTGAAATGTTCTCCACCAGTCCCTGTGCTGTATATTTTGTAAAAATATATAGTTGACAACATTCTTCTTCAGTGTATATGTCAAGAGGATTAGTCTAAATACTCTTCCAGGTCTTGTTCTCTCTTCAAAATAAAATATTTGTTCTAAATCCAATAAATACTCATCCAACCTCTAAATCAATCTCTATCCAGGTTTAACACACTCTCTTATTTACTTCTTTAGAAAGCTTACTCAGCTGTGGTGAAAGCAGACTAAGCTTAATCTGTTGTTTACTCTACTGTTTGCACTGAGAGTACCTACTCTTCAGTTATTTTACTTTTATGCAAGCCACCCTGTGTTAAGTAATTAATATGCCTGACACTGATAAGGCATTTACACAGTACGACAATGTCTTTCAAATTAAGGGTGGGTTGACTGTGAGAAAATGAGGTGTTGGACTGTGATTAAATTCTTAACAGCTGTTTCTGAAATTTCTTCAGCCACTGAAGCATCAGTGTACATATTCAATGGATCAGCAATTATTTGACAGATTTGCAGGGATGCAACTACAAGTACCTAATAATCATGTCAGGCTTTAATTAATAGATTCAACTATATGTGTTGTCATTAGACAACCAACACAATTTGATTATAAAACTCAGATATCCTCCTTAGCTTTATTTAATAATATTCAGCTGTAAAGTAAAATAATATTAGGGCTTCTGTTTTTATGTTTTTATTGTTTTTTTTTTTTTTTTGGAGCTTTCACTTTTCATATACTGTATGAAATTATTGTTTTATTATTATGAAAGTCTTGTTATATTGTTTTACTATTCCGTGCCATCATCATCCACCTCAAAACCAAAATATTTCTATACTTTACTGCGCACAGACTAGCCAATCCGGAAGTAATCTTCTTTGCTATAAATGCTCACTCACAACACCTCTAAAAGTTTTAAGTACAGTGTCATGCTGAATGTTGCATTATTTTGAGATGTGTTTTAAAAGTACATCTCATTTATAATACCGAAAGTCAACATTTAAAACATACATTAATAATAGCATAATTATATGGACAAAATGCAATGAACCACTGGCAAATGCACACATCTCAAAATAATCTCAATAGTGCTTTATGCAGCATGCAAATAGTGTTTTGTATCTTGTGAGCATGTTCTGAATAGAAAAGAAAAATAAAAATAATCTGGGAATGGGTTGGAGCAAGACTGAAGGCTGCGGGAAGAGCAGTAAAGTACCAAATTTTAGTTTGTACGAGCTACAAGAACTTAAGATGTTGTAATGTTAAACCAATCAATATGAGATGTTGTAAAATAAAACCAATCAAATGCGTACTGAGACTTCTTGGTATCCATACCAAGAGAAACACTATAACTCTTGTATCAACGACACTCATTTTAATTGACACACCCCATTTAATGATGTCACTGGCCCACCCATTCAATGAAACCCAACTGCATCTTGCTTGCTCATTGATTGCAACCAACATTTACAGTAAAAATGTAAAATACCTAAACTAAATTTAAATATGCCAACCTCAGCAAATAAATGGATTAATTGAACTTATTGAGTTCGAGTCCAGGCTATTCCACTGCCTGGATATCTCGGCTCACCGCGCACCAGCGACACCTGTGGTCTGACCAGACTCCTGCAGGCTTGCCTGTAAGTTGCCCAGACCTGTGTTGTCTTCCGACACTGTAGCTCTGTGGTGGCTGCATGGTGGGCCTGCAGTGTGTAAAAGAAGCAGTTGCTTGACAGCACACCCTTCGGAGGACAGCGTGTGTTTGTCTTTGCTGCTCCCAAGCCAGCACGAGGGTTGCAGCGGTGAGCTGGGCCTAAAAATAATTGTCTATTCCGAATTGGGGAGAAAACAACAAAAAACTTTGTTAAAATACCGGACTTCTGTCCAGAATGTCTTAGTTTTAATAAGGGTACAGTGAGAGTATATATCTATTATCATATATATATATATATATATATATATATTATATATATATATATATATATATTATATATATATGTATATTAATTATTCGGCATGTGTTCCTGTTTATTGTGTTTTTTGCGTTGTTTGTTTTTAGTTGTTTATCCCTTTAAAAAAAAAAGATGATCCTGTTTCTTAATTGGTTGATGTGCGCACTTTTGAAAACAAGAAATAGTTTCTGGGCAGGTGAGAGGAAACAGGTGAAGAAACGGGAGTAGAACAGAAAAATGTTCTCTAGCCTTGGCACAAAAACCACATGCATACAGTGGGTGAGAATGTAGTGCTGCTTGTGCTGCTAGTGCTTCAATTGATATGAAACTAGAGAACTGATTGAGTGGGCCTGTGCAAGTGAAGTTCGATAATTATCCCAAAAATTCCTTTGGCAAGCATAAATCAATTATTCTCATCTTCATTGTTCGATTGGTATCTCTTTATTGAGTAGTGTACCTGCAGATGCTGTATTTTGCTATCCCTGTAGAATTTGTTATTGTTCTTCTGAATACAAGGATAACACTTTTACAGAAAAGGGGCTGTGAGATTGGAAAAAATCAATGAAAAGCTGAACAGTCATTCCAACTGTAAGGTTCACTTGGAATATATGAGTAAGTGGAAAAATTAACAGGCAAATCGGGCTTAGTTGTTATGTCATCTCAAACTCTCACAAGATGACTGTTCAGGAAAACAGAATATGCTCGAAAAATTACTGATTTGCTGTTCTATCTTTCACGCCAAGGACTGGCTCTTAGGGGTCATGATGAAAAGCAAATGTCAGAAAACACTGAATTTTCTTGAGTTATTCTCCCTTTTTGCAAAATATTATGAGCAATTTCAACAGAAACTGCACGGTACATTTAACTTGACAAGGAATGAAGTTCAAAACAAGTTCCTCTACATTGACCTGGTGAGGAAACAAATAGCTGAGGAAGTGCAGAATGTGGGATTTTATTGTCCGATTGCTGATGAAGGGCGGTCTTTTAAACAAGAGCAACTTTCGATCTGTGTTTGTTACATATGCACTGATTTAAATGTGTACAAGCGATTTTTCTTGTTTAAAGACTATTCCCAACCATGAAATGCAGACGGAATCTACAGTTGTCTCAAAGAAGGCATAGAGGCAGTTGCAGCCAGTCCAGCGAGCTCAAGCAAGGTTTATTTTCAGTTAAAACCAAAAATCAGAACCCCTAAATAATATGCACGGCTGACCATTATTACAGAAGCATTTTTAGGTGATCTGTCAGAGATTATATGAAGAGGACTCTCCCAGCCATCCATTTTGGGATGCAATGACATGGCATAATTTCAATTAAGAAACCTTACATTGTTCATATTCTCAGCACAGCATGGCATACTGTGAAATGATTGATTCAGAATGGAAGGTGATTATAAAAAAAATAATAAAAAAAAAACAGGAACTTTAGAACAAAAACAAAAGGAAAGTTTACTGCAAGGGACTGGAGGAGCATTGAGTGTACATATAGATAACCATTGTGCATTGTATCCATTTGGACTGTTACATTCTCTTGGTTATCAAACAGTAATGAAATAATCTCAATTTATCATCCACAATGTGAATTGTAAAAAACAGAGAGCACCTACTCCCACAACTGGAAAACAGCAATGTTGTAGCTCCATTAAATGTGTTTGATTGAATGCATTGCATCATCCAACATAAAGCAAAACTAAAACTAAAAAAAAAAACAAGTAGGATTAATACGCCTTGTACTTCTGTATTGCCTTGGTTTGGGAAAACAAATTGTCACACTTGTTACAGATACTTGTCTATATACATTACTCGACTAACACCCAAATGGCAACTGTCAATGTATTTTAAGTTACAATGTTATACATGAGACATTAATAAAGAAACCTCGCATTGAAGCATGTGTCTGATTTAAATTCAGAACTGGGGGCTGAATTAAAAAGATGTACAAAAGTGTAAAAAATGTTTTATTGGGCTTGTGAATATTTTGTTTTAGTATGAACCCTGCCTATGCCTTGCCAACACCTCTGCCAACGAAATGATTACATTGTGGTGGTTTATTGGAAGTACATTAGTATCTTGTTATTGCTATATTGATCTCAGTTCAGAACTGCGCAACATCTCTTGGGTATGGGTGAAACATATGCAGCCCCAGATTTATACTTTTTATTAAAACCTTACATTCAATCCAGGATTGTTTATCCTATAAATAATATAAATCCTCACATTTACGGTTCTGGCCAATGCCCTTATCAGTGTTATGAGTCAAGCTGTTTTATAGTTTTGTTTTACCTACATTAAGAAATGTATTTATTGGGTTTGGGAAGGTGAATGTGAATAAAAAGCAAATTATTAGTACTATTAAAAAAATGATATACCAGGAGCTTTTTTGTTTTATTTAAAATCCAATAATAATTAGATATACCTTGGTTGAAATGCAATGTTTCCATTCATATCAGATATAACATTTTAAAATGACAATGGCTGGTACAATGTTGGAATACATAAAAGAATAAAGTGTATAAATTGTTTATACATTTGATTCTGTAATAACCAATGGAGTACTTTTTAACCTCCATCATTTATATTCAGGGATACAAGTAACAGTATCAAGTGATTTAATCTCCCCACTGTTGCTTTGAAGACAGGTGTTACAGAATGAATTGAGGTTCCATGGTCAGGCATGGGTATATTGGGCCCTGAGTCCAGGAAGTATACAACCCGCCACACGCATCCCCTGGAGCACAACTAGTTTTATTTCTGACCATATGTGTCTTTATTCCAGTGTGCAATATGTTTTGTATATACAAATAACAATATTAAAATGCATCAATTTCTTTCAGATAGAAATTCAAAGAAACACTAACAGTTTCACAATAAAGGATTCACAGAGGTTTTAATTTTATTTTTTAAAATATTTTAAATAAATTGACTGGTAAACAAATAATACCTTCTTGTAAAAATACAAACTTGTTGTTGTCGTTTAATGATCCTAAATCTTGGTCAAAACCAAATCTTGTACAAAATCAAAATACAGAATACCAACTATCTTATTCCCCTTGTTCTTATTTATCATCCTATTACCAAAAAAGTACAACACGACAATTTTTAAAGAAATTTTCGCATTCTTCAAGAAGATCCTTCTACAGCTCTCATTTTCAATAATCCTCCTCTAATGTCAAACAGAAGAGACAAAAATCAAGAGAGCATCTGGTCCACAGTAACATTTGGCCAAATCTGGACAGTCCTAAGGGTACGTTTCCATGCAACAGGTCACGATGTGTTGCTTTTAAATACATTCACAGCAACACAGTAGTTAAAGGAGCAAAATCCTCATTTACAATCCATGATACTTTTACTTGCATTAGTAAGGGAATAGTATATTGCATCGGCTGCATCAAATGTAACAAGCTGTATATTGGTAAAACAAGACGACGCTTAGCTGATCATTTCGTGGAACATATGAGAAGTATGCAAATTAGCACCTCTATCTTACCTGTCGCCAGACATTTTAACAGAGATGACCACACTATAGAAGACATCACAATTTGTGAGATAGTTCATTGTTATGGAACTAATGCTGTCAGGAAACAAAAAAAAAAAAAACTTATTTTCAAACTAGGCACTTTGGAGCCATTTGGAATGAACATTCTATTCTGAGATCATTAATATCATCAACATTATCAACATTGTGGAATTTTGTTTAAAAGACTACTTGTCTGTTTTTTTTATCAACTTCTTAAAGTACTGTTTTTTTGTATTCAGCCGATGAAGGACTTATAGTCCAAAACGTCCTGATAATTGATTTGTAATCAATTATTCTACCTTTTCAAGTACCTGAAATATCCTTTTCTTTTTCTTATTGATCATTTTGATACACAGCAGTCTTCCTTTTTCTCAACTATATATATATATATATATATATATATATATATATATATATATATATATATATATATATATATATATATATAGTGGCTTGCAAAAGTATTCAGACCCCTCACCAATTCTCTCATATTATTGAATTACAAATGGTACATTGAAATTTCGTTCTGTTTGATATTTTATTTTTAAAAAGTGAAACTCAGAATCAATTATTGTAAGGTGACATTGGTTTTATGTTGGGAAATATTTTTAAGAAACATAAAAAACTGAAATATCTTGCTTGCATAAGTATTCAACCCCTGTGCTGTGGAAGCTCCCAGTTTGCACCGATGAAAGAAATTGCCCAAAAGAGGACACAATTACCTTACAATCGGCCTCTACCTGTGAACCATTAAAGTTGCTGTCACATTTTCTGGATAAAAACCCCAATGTTGAAGGATCATTGGTAAGGCTGTGAATTGAAGGAAAATGAAGACCAAAGAGCATTCTACAGAAGTTAGAGATAAAGTAATACAAATGCATAGATTAGGGAAAGGGTACAAAATAATATCCAAGTGTTTGGACAGCCCAGTGAGCACAGTTGGATCAATAATCAGGAAGTGGAAGCTGCATCACACCACCCAGGCACTGCCAAGAAAAGGCCGTCCCTCAAAACTCAGCACTCAAACAAGAAGGAGACTTGTGAGAGAAGCCACAGAGAGGCCAACAATCACTTTGAAGGAGCTACAGAGTTCAATGGCTGGGAGTGGAGTAATGGTGCACCAGTCAACCATATCAAGAGCTCTGCATAACACTGGCCTGTATGGGAGGGTGGCAAGAAAGAAGCCGTTACTCAAAAAGTACCATCTGAAAGCACGTCTGGAGTTTGCCAGAAAGCATGAGAGTGACCCAGCTGCGATGTGGGAAAAGGTTTTGTGGTTAGATGAGACCAAGATAGAGCTTTTTGGCCAAAACTCAAAGCACTATGTGTGGCGCAAACTTAACACTGCCCATGCCTCAAGACACACCATCCCTACAGTGAAGTATGGTGGTGGCAGCATCATGCTGTAGGGATGCTTCTCATCAGCAGAGACTGGGCATCTTGTTACAATTGAAGGAAGAATGGATGGAGCAAAATACAGGAAAATACTGCAAGAGAATCTGCTTCAGTCCACTAAAAAACTGAAGCTTGGGATGAAATTCACCTTTCAGCAGGACAATGATCCCAAGCACAAGGCCAAAGCAACATTGGAATGGCTCAAGAACAAAAAGGTGAATGTCCTACAGTGGCCCAGTCAAAGTCTGATCTCAAACCCATTGAGAATCTTTGGAACTATTTGAAAATTGCGGTCCACAAGCGTTGTCCAACCAACCTGAACAACCGGAATAAATCTGCCAAGAACAATGGGCCAAAATCACTCCGACACTGTGTACAAAGCTGGTACATACTTACCCCAAAAGACTTAAAGCTGTTATTGCAGCGAAAGGTGGCTCTACCAAATATTAATGTGTGGGGGTTGAATACTTATGCAAGCAAGATTTTTCAGTTTTTTATTTTTCTTAAAAATATTTCCCAACATAAAACCAATGTCACTTAAATTGATATGTCACATAATTGATATTGAGTTTACGTGTTTTAAAATATAATGTCGAACAGAACAAAAATTCAATGTACCATTTGTAATTTAGTAATATGAGAGAATTGGTCAGGGGTCTGAATACTTTTGCAAGGCACTGTGTGTGTGTGTATATATATATATATATATATATATATATATATATATATATATATATA
The DNA here is from genome assembly GCF_017654505.1 of Polyodon spathula. Taxonomy (NCBI): domain Eukaryota; kingdom Metazoa; phylum Chordata; class Actinopteri; order Acipenseriformes; family Polyodontidae; genus Polyodon; species Polyodon spathula. The sequence continues at coordinate 79,188,057 of NC_054537.1, forward strand.
TAGATATATATATGGTATGCACAACGAAAAAAAAGCAATGGTCTATGTTTTACATCAATAGCTCACTGGGCACATACATGACATTATTTACATTTTAAATAGTGAGCAGATAGGTTTGTTGATTATTTAGAGTAGTATTGTTCCTTGGGATAATGAAATACTGAGCTCAAGTCTGGTGATTTCATAAAAACTCCAGGTGCTTAGTGTTTGGTATTTGAGTTGAGTTAAAATTGCCATAATTAGTTGATTAAAAATATATTGTGCATGCTCTCTTTTACCAGCCAGGCATTGGGCTGTTACAGGCTACAGGTGTGGGCCAATTAAGGCTAATGATACTCTAACAAGGGTGAAACCATAATCGCCTACCTAGCCAAACCTGCAGCCTGTTAGCCTGTTAACTTCTTGACGTTATGTCAGGCACGCATTCTGCCCACAGGTCTATCTGATCGTTACTGGTAACACCTGTGGGCTTGTACCAAGCCTGCCATGAACGCTTCCTGGTGGTGAACTTGTGAGCTGGCTCACTACTATATATATATATATATCTATATATATATTATATATATATATATATATATATATATCACTTACATCAGTTATACCTTTACTATAGTTTATAAACCTCTCAAGCCTCTCACCAGATGCAGTCAAGCCTATGAAAAAATAACCTCCTAGTACAAACTCATGGATCCTGATGAGACACTACCCCTAGCACTCCAATTGAAGCTGTTGCCCCTTTAAACGTGAGCATTCATATTAAACCTGAATCTAAATTATTTATAGCATGTCTTTTGAATCTTTGCTCATCTCCTGAAAGCCTTACTATTTTTGTAAAAATAAAAAAATAACTTGTATAACTGATTAGTGAGCAATTACCCCTCACAAAGAATATAAAGCAGTTCAGTCACAAATCAATGGAAATTAAAATTGTTAATTTTAGAGTAGTCCATTGGAGCAATCCAAATGGTTTTACTGAATTAATGTGAACATTTATTTTGGAGTAGACAAGCCAATTTCTCCCAAGGGAATTTGTTCTGTTAAAATGAGCATTTTGAAGTTGTGCATAATAGGATACTCAGTAGTTGATGAATTAAGATATGCAGCACTCGAAAATACCTGATTTGTTTAAAACGATATTTCTTTTTTTTTTTTTAATACTCTACTTACATTTTAAACCTTAATTACAGTATAAACGAGATGCACTAAGTCTATAAATCTCGAATTGTTAATCAATTAATGTATTGGAAGAAACAATATATATCAAGTTATTCGAGTAGATATGTAGAGAAAAATTTCTGCTTATATTACAGTGAAGCAAAATATATTTAACCTTAAAAACCTATGTTGTTTTTGTATTGACTTTTATTCAATCTCAATGAACAAATAATTGGTTACTAAGCACATGAGCATTGAAAAAAGGTTGTATTTTATAGCTGAAATTACAAGTACAAAAAGGTGGAAGAGTTGCATACCGGTAGTGTTACAATCTTTGATAATACAAAATCTAAAGGGACTGTGGTTTACAGTTCTGCATGAAACCCTGATTTGCAGCTCTTGCAGTCATTCCCCTGAGGTGCTTAACAGTGCCTGTCAACACTATAGATGCAGAACAATCCTTCTACTCTTTTAACAATGTGCTCAGGGATGATGGGCATCACATCAAAAGTGAACTTTTAATGTACATCTTGTAATACAAAACTACGGCTCTGTTTAAATATATATTATACAATGGTAAGAAAAAATCCTGATTGGTCAACCTTGCACTAGACCCGTGATGTTATTTCAACATAATATCACGGATCTAGTACCAGCAACCTCCTCACTGAAAACCTAGACAGACATATCAATCCGCTACAACTGTCAATAACAGAATAAATGACTCAATTCCAGAAGTGAATTTTACCTTACAGCATGACAACTATGGAAATCTTGTTTGGAAAAGAGCCTTCAAACGCAGAGCAACCAGGAGACCACACAACATGTCTAAGTGAGAGAATAAAAACCAAAAAAAAGACACTTGGAGATCGATTGTGAGGGACTAGACAAGGTAGAATCTGACTGAAATGAAGCATCCACGAAACAACAAACCAACTGGGCAGTCCAAGTTTTTTTATGACTGGGTGAGTTAGAGTAAGACAAAGATAGAATTGAAAACTGTCACAATAGAACACCTTAATACAATTCTATGACAATTTGCCTCTCAGAAATACCTTATAAAGCTGTATTACAAAAATAGTTACGTGGGCTCAGAGGAGGCTTAAACATACAGTAAAATGAACTGCTCCAGAGCCGTAAGATTAATATACTATTAGAATATTATAGTTAATCATTTACTACAGTTGTAAATGGAAAACAGAAACTAGGCGTGTTGTTATCCTGGCAGAACACTCCCTGTCATGCATTATTCCTTTATTAACATAAACAGATATTGTTGTGAAATTCTCAATTTACAACCAGAACATTTATTTAAAAAATATTACACTATATTGTATTAATAAATACATTTTTAAACTTAAAGTCGTTGTAGCCATGACCATTACATGAAATTGTCTATTTTTAACTGTGACTGATGTGATTTTTACATATTTTTACCACCCTGATCCTTAATTATGCCTGGCTTAGGGTGGGATGCCTATAGGACTTCTTGTATGTTTGTGTTAGTGTGTATACTAATTTATAAAAACAGCTATATTCTAAGGCTATTGATTAGTCAAAAGTAGAATAAAAAAGCATTGTAGCAAGGGGACTTTCCATTACATTTTTTATAATCTCATAATGCAATAACTTTGGTGAGGTTGTTACATCCTGGATCGCCCATTAAGAAACATAATTGGTCGTAGAGCACTTACATGACATCCTTTTACAGTGAGAACATTACAAAGACACCACCAATTTCAGCATTGCTATTGTAATTCGATAAGGATGGCAACCTATTTCAAATTAATTAACTCTGAGATATACAATATATGATCCATCTTCTTCAAGCCATGGTCTATAACAAAAACAGATTTTTAAAGCTGATATTTAATAGCCTTTGGTATATACACACATATATACACACATATGTTGGTGGCACATTCTCACGACAATGGGGAGAGGATTTTGGAGTGTCTAAACTGCATGGAAGCCCAGTCAATGTAGTATTATGGATACATTATATTACTCTACATCATTTAGCATATCTTATAAATATGTGTATTTGACAGGATATTACAAAGATCTGAAGATTACGATTAGGTCAAAGAAACAAAGGAAAATGGAAAGAAAAACATGTGCAGTAGGTAGCCAGTAGGATACCTTACACTTAGACTGGGAAATAGCAATTTGGACTTAAGTGCAATTTTAGATATAGATAATGCCAACTTGATTTAATTTCTTTTGGAATGAGCCATATATGATTCCAAGTAGAACAGGCATGAAAACAAGATTTGTGAATGAAAACACATTGGTGCATTTATTACTTTAACAAGAATATGTCAAGAATATGTGTGAGATTCATTGACAAAGTTTCATATATATATATATATATATATATATATATATATATATATATATATATATATATATATATATATATATAAACCACAATGATTTTCTTTTGCTGTGGCAAGTTAGGTGAAGGCAAGAAGCGTAAAAGTGTCACATATGGTCACAATGTAACAAGGCACAGTTTAAGAGCATGTATGTTTGGTAATACTTTCTAAAAACAAAAAAAAAATATGAAATTTTTGTTTTTTTTCACGTTTTCTGCGCTGCCAAAAGACGCGATATAGTAATATATATAGATATATATACTATATATAATATATATATATATATATATATATATATATATATATACACACACACACACACCGTTATAGCTCCTCGCTATACTGCGGATTTGGATATATCGCAGTTCTGGAGTTGGCTACCCATTTTTACAGTCTGCGCATACCTTAGCTGCAATATATATAGGCAATTTCACTTAAAATTGCTGTTCGTTTTATTTGGCACAGCATTTCACAAACAAAAATATACAAAACTATTAAAAACAAAGCATTAACATCGTGCTGTTATCATATGCACACGCATTGCACAATAACAAAGCAATGTTTTAGCCAACGAGTTGTTCACTTGTGGCAGCAATGCACTGGCAAAAGTTACAGGGCAGTGATGTCAGCTCCCTAGCGAAAAAGCCTCCTATATTGGGAATGGATTCTTTCAATGCAGTGGGTTTGTGCATTTGAGAAAGGAGAGGAAGCGTCATGAAATAAATTGGAGACTTAAGTTGATGTAAAGCATTTACCCTCCGCAGTACAAATTAAAATGGTGTGCAGCTTTTTATACGAAAAATGAGAAAAAGCGGGTTGCATAGAGGATTTATACTGAACACTGACACCCCCGAAAGAGGTACAGTATTTATTAGCCTATTTGTTGTTCTATGGGTCTCTCGCCATATCGCGGATATATATTGGATAGAGAGAGAGAGAGAGAGAGAGAGAGTGTGTGTGTGTGTTAAACGTTCACGTACCCCAATAGACATTTATAATTTCTAGAACTTTTGCAAAAAAAAAAAAAAAAAGAGAGAAAAAAAGTTGCAAAACTCAAAAAAAAATGCTAATTCCAAAGTATTCATACCCTGACTTTTCTTGTGCACAACCTTGTTCAGCTCATACCGATTTTCTGGAGTGTCATGACTATATAACTGCAAGCCCCGACGCTTTAGCCTGTGTATGGGTCGGAGACGGGAGGCAATGGTAAGTAACTGACTGACTTTCATTGTATTTAGTTATTGCTTCAAATGTAAAACTGTGTCATCACTGGTTTGGTGACGCTGCCTGTTTGACTTTTTAAAGTACATTCACTACGAATACATGTAAGTACATTTATTTTCTGTCTACGTAAAGCATTTTAAATGGTTTACATGGAAGATACAGTCGTTGGGAGTGTTCCGTCTATAGACAGTTTTCCCTCTTAAAAATATTTTTGGAACTAAAAAATGAGCGTGTGTTTAGAATGTGTACTGTAGGCGGGCATTGACAAAAAAATAATTTGCTTTCAGCTGATTGCAATTTACCGTGAAAAAAATACCCTTTTTCATTTTCCTTACAGTATTTCACACAGGGTGCGTTAAGTAAGAGAGAGGCGCATAAAAAAAAAAAAAAAAAACTTAACGGTTTGCTCAATTCCGCTACTGCTGAGCCGCTCAGAGCGCTCCTGAGCATTTTCATCAGTGATCAGTGAGCAAACGGAGTGGCCCACCTGCAGGAAACAAGTGGAGATGACAGACAGGATTGATAAATACGTTTGTCAAGAACGATGAACTGGTTTCGACTTATGAAGCGATGTATTAATTGGCCAAATAAGACAGTAAAAATGGTTGTTTTCGTATTTGTAGCATTTCATTTCATTTTTTAATGTAAAGCTATATTATGCGTATTAATGTAATATTTTTATGCTTGTAGTATTAATATTATTCATAATTTTCATTATTAATGTCGGTATTGTCGGTATTAGACACAGCCAGATATGAGGTTCAGTCCAAACAGAGCGCCGAACTCAGTGAGGTACAGCAGGGGACAGTAACTTCACAAAGGGCCATTTCAGAAACAAAAACAAGCAAATAATTATTATTCTCCATTTTTAAATGTTGCTCAGCGCTCTCGTGGAGCAGAGCGCTAAGTCATTTAAATCTGCTCAGTTTGGTTTCTGAGCGTTCTCACTGCGCGCGGCTCAGTTACTTAACGCGCCCACTGCGAATTCATACTTTTATCAGCACTGTGCATTTGGTCACTATGACAACATGGTCAAACAAATACCGACTTCATGACTGGTGTTCGAGTCATACTACTGTACAATGACCTAGCAAGTCAGTGATATGTATGTTACAATTTATTAATAATTTGAAGGTATCTGTGGTTTTAAAACTTCATAATTATTTCTACGTAGTATTAGAAATGTAAAGAAATACAAAAACTTGTTGTTTTGTCATTTGTAGGTTTGCATTTAACTTTTCTCCCGTGTATAAGATTTATGGAAACTGCTTCATTAGCGTGTCAACATAATTTTAAAAGGTTTGTAGTACTTAAAAATGTTCATGAATTTGTCACTCATGTTTTAAAAAATTAATTTTGTCTGCTTGTTACGTTTTTTTGCAGCCAACGCAATATCTTTGTTTAGCTGTACCTGAGAAAATGCAGTGAAAACGAAAGCAGACATATTTAGCTGGAAACATTCTCAGCACAGCTAAGATTTTAGTTTTGGTTTGAAGGCAGCAGGAGCTTAGCCTGATTTTTAATTTTTGCTTGACAGACAGGGGATGCAGGGCGACTTACAAAGGGCCAAGTTATTACAAACAAAGAAAAAAAGCAATACAGCTTTTTTGTTTGGGGATTTTTTTAGTTTCTGTTTGCGCTTTTTGTCAAATGAAATGGTTTTTGCAGTTATTGTGCACAGTGTGTTTGTTTCTGCTAGGTTGTATGCATATGTGCTTTGTATTTGTAGTGTATACGTGCAACTACTGTTATAAACTGCAAAAAATGTTCGCCTTGCTTCACTCGGCACCATACATTCTCAGTCTTGGCTACTTTGCTCTGCTCAAACCCCGGGGAGATATTTGATGATTTCAGAGTTTTAATTGATTTAAGTCATGTTTATAATGTAAACTATTTCCTGTGACGTCAGACCTTAGGTACTTGCCCGCCCACCCGAAGTTGTGGTCCACCCAAATTTCCATTCCTAATTACACCCCTGGTTTGTTTAGCACTTCACTTTAAAAAGCTGCATGTTGGAATTATTATATTATATTATAATGATTATTATAGCATCATGCAGATATGCCACTGGAACTGGTTCGCCATTTGGTGCTATTTGTATTTGTACTTAATAAAGGCTAATTTAGTAAACATTCTATATTCAGTAACTTGAAGATTGAACAGTAAAAATTAGGTTTACCAGCTTTTAAAAAAAAAAAAAATGGGTTGCTGCGCTTGGCATTACAAGTTTATCGGTAAAGCTGTTGAAATGTTTTACAATTTTACACATTTAAAAAGACTTTTGTGCAGAATCAATTGCTACAGCTTTGTTTAATCAACTGAATTTGGTTTTCCCGAATCATTGTGATAAACAAAAGCTGATTGCTCAAAGCTACAATGGTGCCAATGTGATGCCTGGAAAACTGTTGGGATTCAAAGGAAGGTGAAGAACAGATACCCTAATGCGCATTACGTTCATGCCTATGCCCACCAGCTAAACCTAATCATGGAGCAAGTTGTATCTAAAATTTCACGTTAGAATTTTCTTTTGCAATTTGTCTGGCTTTCCAGCATTCTTTTCGCGCTCTCCAAAGAGGACTGGGGTACTGAATGCCATAGTTAACAGGAGGTTTCCAAGGGGCAGGAACGCAATGGAATTTCAGTATTCAAACTTAATGTTGCCTACGAGCACAGAGAGGACCTCCTTGCATGCTTTATGACAATCGAAAGTTCAGGAGATTTCGAGTCCAATGCTATTCGCAAGGGAGGTGGTTTATTCGCATGCTGGAAGAAAGGAATTCCTTTTTTTTTGTTTTTCGTGATATAATGCCCTAAGATGACATGTTGTTATACCGTCAACTCCAGAAACGAGACATTGACAGAGTCCATGTTGAGATAGTTACTGCCGAGTTTATCAGGAGTATCAACAAAGTAAGTGAATACATTGTCGATCTGGGTTCAAAATTGCCAGCCGAGTGGCAAAAGAAATGTTTGACATAATAATTGTCAAAGCAAGAACGCTTTCATTCACAAAACATCTGGTGAGTGCAATGCTTTCCAATATAAGCATAAACCAACACAGTGCAAGCCTATCCAATGCTTAACAATGAAAGTTTCACACAATGCCACAATCCAAGAGATGTTTTTCAACTCTAAAGAGGATAAAAGATCGTCGGGCTATATAAGTAGGTGAGTAGTGTTTATTTACCGCTTTACTTTATGTAATTATACATGTGATGTTTCTGTTTTTGTTCATATATATATATATAGAGGGAGGGAGAGAGAGAGAGAGAGAGAGAGAGAGAGAGAGAGAGAGAGAGCTAATGTAGTGCATTTTTTTTCTCCCCAGTTTGGAATAGCACTGACTTGGGAGTGGCGAAAGCGAACACACGCTGTCCTCCAAAGTGTGTGCCGTCAGCCAACTGCATCTTTTACACACTGCAGGCCCACCATGCATCCACCTCAGAGCTACAGCGTTGGAAGACAACGCAGCTCTGGGCAGCTTACAGGCAAGCCCACATCCACCCGGCCAGACTACAGGGATCGCTGGTGCGCGGTGAGCCGAAGACACCCTGGTTGATCTAAGCCCTCCTCCTCCCGGGCGGCGCTTGACCAATTGTGCACCGCCCCCTGGGAGCTCCTATCCGTGGTCGGCAGTGGAATAGCCTGGACTTGAACCAGTAACAACGAGCCACTTGGGAGCCCTCTAATATAGATACATTTAATTGATTAAATTGCACAATAATAACTGAACAGACAAACAAAAACTCTATTTAAATTAGCCATGTGCGAATATATGTGGCTTTACATAACATCAAGGCATATTAATCACAGTGGAATTTCAATGGTAAGAAAGAATCGGTGTGAAAATGTCTTATACCAGGGTGGACAAACATAATTTTAGATTTTATCAAAAAAAAGATCAGATTGATTTTTGTAATCGGTTTTCATGTAACTTATTAAACATATCATAAATTCAAACATTCAAAACTACTTCTTAAATGTGTAAAAAAACCCTTTTTCCACATCAAATGTAGCTTCTTTATTTATCCGGTGGCCAATTATTATTCTGTTTTTACACCTTTGCCGAATTTGATCTTTCATAATTTAAATTGCCAATATATTTGTTCAAATCAGAATGAAGCTTTAACATCTATTCTCATGTAATGGAAATCCTGAAGATCTGGATACGTCCAGTGACTGTTGTGAATAGTGCAGCTGGCAACAAGGGAAAGACCTTGTGACAGCATGGAGAGACAGCTGACAGGAGGAAAGAGACCCAGTAACCAGCTCTTTGTTTGTCGGATGCTGGAGACACCTGCCCAAGGCTTCTAAAAAATAAAGAGAAAAATACCCCTAGAGTCTGCGAGAGCGGAAGATGGACAACACGGTTAACGACTTAGGATCTGAAATGGATATGACAATGCAGAGTACTTTGCAAAAGACTAGTTCAAGATCTGCAGTTAGCAAAGACATGGAACTCCAGGTCTGTGTCTGGCTGGAACAAGTTGAACAACGGTCAGGGGTTCGAAGATTCATTAAGGGAGAATTCATTGAGACAGAAAGGACAAGGGCCTCGCATTGATCAATATTTTTTTACAAAGTCAGTCAAGCCAATCGAATGAAATCCAGAGACGGGAAGCAAACCACAGTTCACAGGATATCAGCACCACTGTCATAGACATCAGGAGGACTTCCATGGATACAGCAAGGAATGAACCCAATGATCCTTATGAACCCGGTCAGACAAACCAGCATAAGAGAGAAAAGAACAAGCCTGGAGTTAAATGGTCAAGAGCTTGTGAGAAAACTGCATGGGACACAGTAAACACAGATCTATGTTTTTCATTGGAAAAGTTAAGTGGAACAGTTGAAAAGAAGCTGGATAAATTTGGGGACATCATTTACGCATATGGAAGCGAGAGGTTTGGAATTGAAAAAAGGAAGATAAAAGTACAGACTATTCCTGGAAAGTCTAGATGGCAGCAGGAGATTGAACGCTTAGTTTAAGAAAGGAGACAGCTGAGGAAACAATGGAGAAGAGCAGAACAAAGTCAGAAGGAGTCTGTTACAAAGGGTCATAAAAGATAAGCTTGCAACTTATATAAAGATCCAAAAGAAGACTAAAGAAGTTATTCACCAGTGAGAAAAATGGCAGACTAAAATCATCTAAGTATGAATTTAAGAGATATTATAGAGATATATGCATACAGATTAAAAAAGGAAGGCTCTTCTTTCAATTCCTTATGACATCCCAACTATCAATCCACCAGAATACCAAATGGAGACCTGTTCATCTAAGTGGAAAGAAGTAGAGCAACCTGTGAAAAAAGCAAGGGTGTCATCATCTCCAGGGCCTAATGGAGTTTCGTTCAGAGTGTACAAGAGTGCTTCAGGAGTTCTACGAATCCTGTGGAAATTGATGAAAGTTGCATGATAAAAACAGGTTGTACAAAGAGCATGGCGCTGAGCAGGTGGAGTCTTTATACCAAAAGAAAAAGATTCTACAAGCATCAGTCAAGTTCGCCCTATTTCCCTATAAACGTAGAAGGCAAGATTTTCTTCAGCATTATTGCTCAGAGATTGTCAACTTACCTATTAAGAACTGCTTCATTGACACTTCTGTACAAAAAGCAGGTATTCAAGGGCTCCCAGGATTCTTAGAACCCACCAGTGTGATCTGGTAACAAATTCAATCAGCTAAAAAGAAGAGGAAGGAGATCCATGTGACATTCCTGGATTTGGCTAATGCATATCGTTCATTGCCACATGAACTTCTTTGGGCAGCATTTTATTTTTTCAGTGTACTGATGACATTAACAAACATAGTGAATGCTTACTTTGGAGATTTGCAACTTAGTTTATCAATTTCAGAATTCAACACTACATAGCAATGCCTACTAACAGTGTCTGAGAAACCAGTGAAAAGTATTGGGAGATGGTACGACGGGGATCTGAAGGACACAGTTTGTGTGGGAGAAGTTAGACAACAAGCAGTGGAAGGGTTGAAGAGCGCAGAGAGTAGCAATTTACCAGACAAACTAAAACTCTGGTGCTTTCAGTTTGGTCTACTGCCGAGACTGCTGTGACCACTGACTGTGTACGAGGTTTCTTTGACAACAGTAGAGAAGCTGGAAGCTTTATTTAGTTCATACATCAGGAAATGGTTGGGAGTTCCACGCTGCCTCAGCAGAGAGGTACTTTATGGCAAAAGAATACTACAGCTACCAGTCTCCGATCTAACCGAGGAGTTTAAGTACGCCAAGGTCCGGCTGGAAATTTCATTAGTAGAGTCACACGACAAATGTGTAAGGGAGGCAGCACCTGTGATGAAAACTGGAAGAATGTGGGCGGCAAAGAAAGCCGTAGAAAATGCAAAGGCTGCCCTTCGAATCAGTGATATCATGGGGCAAGTTCAGCATGGAAGGGGGTCTTGGTCTCAGTTCAGGTCCTCCTACATGGCATAAGGCAGCCCCAGCTCAACGGAGGAAGCTGGTAGTCAATGAGGTACAGAAGCAGGAGGAGAGGATGAGGTGCGTAAAAGCCATTTCCCAGGCCAAGCAGGGAGAATGGATGAGATGGGAGAGTTTGGAACAACACAAGATCGGCTGGCAAGACCTATGGACAATGAAACAGAGCAGAATAAGTTTCCTCATCAGGTCAACATATGATGTTCTCCCATTGCCACAGAACCTAAACCTCTGGGTAGGAGAGGATCTCTCATGTCCTTTTTGTTCATCACCTGCAACACTAAGGCTCATTTTGACAGGATGTAAGGCAGGTTAGTAAGAGTAACATGACCAATAAGTTTCCACCAGTTCCATCAAAACATTATACACAAAAGACAACAATCCTTCGCCCAGGAGAGCAACTGCAAAGAAATGGTATTAAAACCAAGCCTTGCCAAGGACAACTGGAAGCTGCTAGAGACTGGAAAAGGCTGGCAGATGTTGGTCAACAGCTTATTTTTCCACTTGAGATTGCCACCACTAACTTTCGACCAAATATGGAGATGCAGATGGGTCACATTAGTTTACTGTAAAGCTATGACTTAGTTAGTGCTTATCTTGTCGAGAGCTGAGCTCAAATTAGCATAAAGTTTTAACATCTACTCTAATGTAATGGAAATCGTATTAAATGAATAACACCTTTTAAGAAAAAATGTTCCTCTAAGCTAAACGACTGCTTTGTATTGGAGGATCAATGTTTTATGTGTACAAGCCAGCTTCTTGAAAACTGCAGATCTCACTATGGGCAGAAGGTGGTAAGGGCATGGTACTAACACAGCACATCTGTCACAGCAAAACTGCTCTGTTGCCGTTGTCTCAGTGATCAGAGAATCAGTTAAACTTCAACAAACCTGAATGCACATCACTTAATCCAACCCACATATCTTCCAAACCCCACCTGATAGGATAACAATTCAGAGGTATGTTTTCCAGACACATAGCATTAACCAATTATATACATTTTGAGAGAAAGGTATTTGTTGTTTTCGAAATACCTGCCCAAAAAATGTTAACAGTTTTTTTTATTTTGTTTTTATTTTTTATGTTCCGACTGTCAGAATGACGAGAAAACTGGAATTCAGAAAAAATAAATGGTATTAAGTTTATTTTAAAGTAGTTTGTATGTGTAACATATTGAAGTTGGTGTTGTTTTGTTGAAAATAGGTAAACCGCAACCAAAACTTTTAGAGTGGGCGGAACAGGACGTTATCCCCTATGAGAAGGAGAGTGTGCATGAATCGTGAATGCAACAGTTTTGAAATCGAAATTCATCTACTACTTTTTGTCTGTCTTAAAATAGTTAAGTATGTTTGAGAGTTGTATGTGTACAGAGATCTAAAGTCACTGCATAAGTGCAAAAGACAATGAAACCTGTCGTATTAATTGTAATAATAATTTCTCAAAATATTATATATAGAGCCCAGTGAAATTATTTTTATTTTTTATAATTTTTCATTTTATTTTTCACAAATCTTGTTTTATTACAGATACACATTAATAAAACAACTATAATAGATGTAAATCTAATCAATAAGTATAGTAACAATCAATGTAACTAGTAATTAATAATTTATAAAACATTACTGCCTTTATTTTATCTTTTTGATGCGGTTGATTTTATTGTTCACTTATTTGTCACATAAACAGTATATTTATTAATGTCAAATTAATATTTTGTAAAACATTGTATAAATTACTGCCTTTTTTTAACATTTTGACATAAACAGTACTCGCACAGAAAAATAATTTTGTTAACATAATTTCTCATTAGCGGCAGTAACGATAATGTTACTTTTCCCCTTGCAGCAGAGAAGTGATTGACATCAGTGACAGAGACGGTATGACTGGTCGAATGTCACAGGGCAGCTCAGATAGACACTGAGGTACTGTCCCCTGACACCACAGTCGGATTGGTGCATAAAGTCTGGTTCAATCGTCTTTATCTGGAAAGACTTGGACACGAGGGTGTCCGACAACTAACAAAAACATATTTTCCGGCAACTAACAAAAACATATTTTGAGATCCAAAAGGATGAAAACGTACTAGAGTATGTGTGCCTCACTGTGACGAAGTGCCCGCCCCTGTGTGTATTTTCTATTATATGTTGCGTGTGGTGTGTTAAATGTTGGTATATAGTCATTGGTACACGGGATATAAACAGGTCTGTGTAACACGAGTGTTTAAAAATGTATATTTGTATGTAGGCACGGGATTGTACATCACTTCACATACATTTAAAGTAGTTAATATGTGAGCACGAGGTTGCACATAATTAAGTCACGTGCTGGGATTCAAGTGAATAATTAATTAGTAATTGAATCACAGCACAACAGTATATATAGATGCACGTTTTACTCACTCGCGTTTGGTTGTCCGGTAAGTGGAGAACAGGAGAGAGAGTAGGAGAGTTTGCTATTGCTATTGCGTGCTGGTGGGACCAGCGCGTTACTTGTTTATTTAACTCACCGTGTTTGTTTGTCAATCTGCTCACCGTATTTTTGTTTAGTATTAGTCCATTTTTGTTTGTCTGTTTATTTTGGCTACCAGTGCCGTGTCCTGTGTTTCTGTTTGTGTTACAACCTTTTTATTTTACAATAAACCAGCGCAAGCAAGCGCCACCATCATTTCAACTCATCCGTCCTGTCTGTGTGTATTCCTTTTCCTGGTTCTGATGCCGCCCACTTCGGCCATCTCTGTGACATGTGGTGTAAGAAGTGCGATAACAGCGCCTCCAAGCATCAGACCAGGAGAGGTGTTTTTGGTTTAAAAAAAAAAAAAATTGGGATTATAAAAAAAATTAATAAAATGGGATGGAAGGAAGGAGAATAAAGAGGTGAAGGACAGGGAGGAGGAGTGCCGCCTAAGGGCCAGACATCCCCGGCGATTTAACAAGCCATTGCCGGGGTGCTTCCTCTGCGACCAGGACCATCTGTTCGCTAACTGTCCCTTCCGCGGCCCCTACCAAAAGGGAGAGGAGGAACTGGCCCAGGAGAGGAAGGGAAGGAGGAGGCAGAGAAGGGGAAAGGAGAAGAGGAAGGCAGAATGTCCACCGCTCCCATCTCCACCAGCAGAGGATGAATGCCTGCTGGTATCACTTCCCCCACCCTCACGAGGAGAGGAGCTGGAGCTGCCTCTGCCTCCATCACCATCAGGGGGAGAGGAGCAGGAGCTGCCTCTCCCTCTACAAGAAAGAGTATCAGGACTTGATGGCATGCCTCAGCAGTCTGCTGAGGGGAGCATGGGGGAAAATGGCCCGGCCGCAGCAGCTACGAAGAGGGCCAGCACATCAGCTTGTCCTGACTCCCTGCCTCGCTTCGCCCAAGGATGCCTGCCTCGCTTCGCCCAAGGATGCCTGCCACGCTTTGCCCAAGGATGCCTGCCTGGCATCGCCCAAGGATGCCTGCCTGACATCGCCTGGGGTTGCCCGTCGCTCCGCATTGCCTGGGGTTGCCCGGCGCTCCGCATCACCTGGGGTTGCCCGGCGCTCTGCATCGCCTGGGGTTGCCCGCCGCTCCGCATCGCCTGGGGTTCCCCTCCGCTCCGCATCGCCTGGGGCTGCCTGTTGCTCCGCCATGTTATAAGCAGTATAAACCACTTCAGGCCCTGCGGTTCTGATAATATATACCACTTCTGAAGTGGAATATATCATGGGAACCACATGGCCCGTCATTGTTTATACCTTAGAGATATTCACATTACTTTTTCAGTGGCAAATGCATTGAACCCTATAAAATACTACATAAAAATATCAACCCTAATTTCTTAAAAGACAAATAAATGCATTTAAAACATGCTATAATATTTTTACGTTTCTGTATATTATAAACAAAACCCTTGCATTAAAAACTGACACCTGTGTATTTTTTGAAGTACAAACTGCATTGACAGAGTGGCTGTCTTGGTGCTGCTGACAGTCGTGGCACTGACAGATGTTTTTTTAGGGCAGGCTGTAGTGTAAACAACAAAAAAAAATCTTTCTATTTCAAATCACAATCTAACCTGGAATTAATTTTTCCTTTGAAAAGTTGTACTATTGTAGTGACAAATCTTTATTGTTATTTTTTTTTTTTTAATTCTGAAAACTAGTCAGTAGAATGCAAAATGTAAGTCCAATGTAGTCGAATTTGGTGCATAAAAAATAAATAAATAAATAAATAAATAAAACTTTTTTCAGGATTAAAACCTTTTTTTTTAATTTTAATTTCAGATATGTTTAAGTTAAGTTAAAACTATTGTTAATAGCCTATTTTTGGTTTTGTTTGTCTAAAAATGTATATTTGACCACCTGTGACAGAGAGCGAATGAATCTGAGTCAACAATCTCCCTCCCGACCTGTGAAGGCACAGTATAACAGGAACAGTGTGCCCTGGACTGGATGGTTTGACAGTTCATTCCAGGGTCAGTTGGAAATCGACCTTCCAGGAAGGGGGTGGATCCACAACACCAGAAGTCATCGCCTTGATGCAGTAGGCGATGTGTCATTCATGGATTGGAGGAGACTTGATTGCACTCGCTACCAAAGGGGACGTGACTGAGCGTATATCAGGGGATGTGGCCGAGCAATCTGTTCCTTTGTTATGGTTACAGACAGACCTGTAAAAGGAGTACAGATGTAAAATAACCGTGAGTGTTTCGTGTTTTGTTTGTTTTGTTGTTCTATCTGTCATTGTTTGTTATTGTTAGATGGCTAACACTAGTCAGGAGCTGTCGCTATAGGCCAACACAAACCCAGACAACACTGTACTACTGTTCATACTGTGTGTGTTTATACTGTGTTTATTATTTCAGGACTGAACCCTGAGGTTTCACTGTGCAGTACACATTGCTATGTATTGTCAGGGATTATTATTTACGCTCGCCAAGCGACCTGGATTATACTTATGCTGTATGCACACGTTCATTTTCTTTTTCCTATGCCTCACTTGACCCAAAGTTTGCCAGACACCACTGGATAGGGACAACACTTGCAAGAAACAATGAATTCCCTAAGTGGAGATTAAAAGACCATGTTTATTATTATTATTATTATTATTATTATTATTATTATTATTATTATTATTAGACATGGTTAATAATCATTTTTCTATAAAGTGTTTTACAGTGTTATTGGTGGTGGTGCTAGACCTGTGTATAGTAAGATTGCACATTAATTATATATTGATGATAAAACTACTAACCTCTTTTTTAAAACAAACTCTGCCGTTAGTACATGAACACAACAAACTACCTTCAATACCACAACAAATAACAATGGCCAAAAAATGTTAAGTTTTATCTGCAGAAGACAGGGTGAAATTTTTGGAAGAGAAGAATAACTTAAGTACTCTTAGAAAAACAACAAGTAACATAAATTTAGAAATGACCTCAGCCACATGGGCTTTGTGGGATGTTAGACAGCTTACACTGATGGCCCTCAGAAAGTGTTGAGGAAATCATCAAACTACACCCCCCTAAAAGCCAAGCACATTTTCTACACCGATTCTTAGTAAAAAATACATGTAGTTTTCCCTAAAGATGAAGTTTAAAATGAATGTTATGTAAATAAATAAACTTGTTTTTCAGTGTTATTTTCTACACTACTTCTTCAATTGTTTAAAATAAACACTGCCAGTTCTTCAATTTCGGTCTCTTATAGCACTGTGTATTTTTATCGTATACGGTACATAACAGACATTAATATTCACCAAAACTGTACATCATGGTTTTCTGGTGACATTGATAAATCACTCAAGCTAGAAGTCTCCAGAAACTCTTGATAGAAGTGCATCCTTACTATGCACAGTAGTGCGTATATTATTATTATTATTATTATTATTATTATTATTATTATTATTATATAAACCTTTCATTGAGGTTATGATAAGAAACATTATTTTATAGCGGTATAGCTGTGTTTACAATTAAAGTGCAGTCGTATGGATATACGCAAACAGAACGTGTGTGTTTCTTCTGTTCTATGGTACAGACCTTTACATTTTTCTATTAAAATATTTGTTAAATCATTTTAAAAACACACAATATGATATAATCTAAGAGAAAACACTGGTGCAGTGATAACAGATTCAGACAGGAAATCAAAAATCTGTAGCAACACGGCTGCGTTTGTTTTTCAGAAACAGCGCTGTCAAATGCTGATCGCTTAAACATACAGTATGTATAAAACACATGAAAGATTTCTGATGTGTGTTATATTTCTTTATTAGTGTTATTCTTACAGTCAGTATTAGATGTTACGTATACAATTTAATGAGCCATTGCAGTTACCTGTGCCTTACCTTAAACCTGCGCTCATTTAACCTGATTTCAACTTCCCAACCCCACGAAAAAGGCACCCAAAGTGGCTAGACAGAAGCTCTTGTGTTTTTTTTTTTTTTTTTTTTTTAGAGACTGTTTATTTTTTTGTAGCTTGCATATTGCAATTTTGTTTAATTATATAACTCGAGGAAATGAGTCAGCACTTGAGATCTCTTCAGGTGGAATATGCATTAATCTGGGTATAAGGTCGATTTTTGTCAAAATGTCAGGTTCAGATGATGTATTATAAACACCAGGCTAATGTATTATCTTCTCTCAGGCTGACTGCAATAACCATCTAATTTAAATTCATGTCACCTACACTCAGTTTTTTCTCAGATTCAAGTTTGAGGCTTTTTATATATTTTATAGCACTCATGAGAGATTAATTTTAAGTGCATCATCTTGGACACAGGGGATATGTGATCATGTTTTCTGTTTACATCAGTACATATTTTTTAAACACATCTGCAGTAGTAACACCGAAGATATTAGTCAATTGGCTACAGTGCTCCCTTGTCATTTCATTATCTTATATACACATAAGTTGTGAATCATTGAAGCATTCCTATACGAATACATTGTAGCTACTTGGTCTGGTAATTTTTTTTTCCTAATAATAATAATAATAATAATAATAATAATAATACTAATAATTTAGCAGAAAACATGCTTATTTTTCAATATGATCTCTGAGGTTGTCTATTTTAAAATGAATAATATTGGCGCCCAGAGTCAGTAGGAGGAGCTAAATAGCTAAGCTCCCTATCAATCTCCTTTTCTTTTCTGCATTTCTGACACTGTATGACCTTAATCAACAAAAAAAAAAAAAAAACAATGCACAATAATAACATGGCATCAGCGGGGAAAAAATGGGAGGACACTAAGCAAAAAAGCTCCTCAGTAAAACGACTGCTTCTATCTCAATTACCAACACACTCGCCTGAGAAGACACCATTTTCTTGCATTGACAACGAGCTGAAGGTGCTGTTGTTCTAAACATTTCAGCATTTTAAACAAATCATACAACAAATACAGGACGACATGAAAGAGTTTGTAAGCGAAATAAATGGACAAACAGAAGTAAAAACAAAAGTGCATAACCAATCAATAAAATAACATGGAATGCGAACAGATGCAAGGAAATTGAAGGGGATCGACCGACCAAACTCTTCTCCAAATGGCTGCCTGACCTTCTGGGACTGAAATTCGACCTTCCTTTTGAGATTGAGTGAGCACACTGTTCTCTTAAACTGCGGCCTGCGACGGGAGAAGCCACGGCAGTCATGATCAGGATCCAACGATTTCAGCAAAAATAAATGGTGCTAAAGTTTGATTAGCAGTGCAGGCCCTGTTGGAAGACTCAGCACTCACCGACATTTGGAGAATATTACACCTGTGGGGCTAATCACATTCGTTTGTTTGACAATCAATTTAAAGAAATAATGTGTTAATGTGTGTTAATTAACCTGAATGAATACTATATGACCATTCCATTTTAGGTCACCAACTAAATAAAAAATCTATTCATTATCAATTAAAAAATCGGAATATTCATTCACGTTAATTAAAACCACATCATCATAATTTGTATTTAATGACTTGTATAAGATTGAGGAATTACAATGAACACACAGAACACCCTCAGCCACAACAAGGTAGATCTAAAATATAGTAGCAGTTTATTATATAATGACACTAATGATACAGAAAGGAAAAACCTAGGAAATCATGTGAACAGTTGAACATACACTCCAATACAGCATGAGTAAATGCGACTTCTTTGGATAGATATAGTTCCCCAAAAATGCATTCAAATATAGTACAAGTAAAATACTGTTATCTTACTAGCATTAAGTATAGGTTAAGCACTTCATTCCAACTCAGTACACATCAAGTATACCTTCAAAACAAGCACTTCATATAATATGAGTTAAGCAGCTTCTAGTTACTTTTAACAATGTTCAAACTCTGAGGTTTTTCATACACACAAGTGCAAATTAACATAACTATTTAATCAAATTTATCTGTTTGCAACTACAATTAATTACTTTAGTTTCATAAGGGAAATATACTGGAAATACAGAGAAGTGCAGACCCAAAAGTTTGCAGAAGGAATCTTTTGTTGTTCAGTTTTTCACTTTGTGGCAACACATCTTCAAACCAAAGCTGGGGTTTTGCACACTTCCTGTGTGTTTCTTCTTGTTGAATGCTTCACCTGAAGGCCGACACTGTCTCAATGTACTGTGGTGTCACTAAAGGAAAAAGAAGCTTGTTTCAAAGCCGGGAATGGTTCTTCTTTTGTTGCATAGATAAACGAACTCGCAGACATCTCTTTGTCCTATCAGCAGGAGTCCTAACACGGAACTTTCTTTGATGTTCGTTTATTGCAGGGTACAGAATCTTCCCGCAGTCCAGAGGTATAAAGCTTCAAGATAACTTGAAGCCACGTATTGCAGGCTCAAAACAAATCAATTTCTAATTGCAAATTACTAGTTTATATAGGACGTTCAAAGAGAGACCTATCCATTATACTATAAATGTCTTCCATCGTGTTTGGAATGGATTTTCTGCTCTCCCTCCAGCTTCCCTTTTCTCTATAAATCCTGGTCGGATTCCTTCAATCCATTTGCGATAATGTGGAGGCCCCTTTGTGCCGGGTAAATTTAAAGTCCACTAGGCAAGAGCTCTATAATTTCTCTTGTGTGCTGTGTGCATGGAAAAAACTTCAGTCAATTGTTCAGCACTCTTTTCTGTTGCTGGATGCTCAAAAATGAATCAAACAGATTAGTCCTGATATACCTTTATATCAAAAATAGTTATTAATTAAAGGCAGATGTTCTTACACACCCAAGGGACAGAGATTATACTTTCTATGCCCCTGTGCACAGCACATATTATAAACTGGCCTACTTCTTAATATTGAAAACCCTCATTCCTAACATAATACATTCTTAAATATATAATATTATAGTCTCAGACCATTCACCATTAAAATTGCTATTAACACAGAAATAAGCACAGAAACTTTAAATGGAGATTTGATCCTTTGCTGTTGAATGATTTGAGCTTAAAATAATACTAACATAGAAATTAAAGAATTTATGGAAATTAATGTAAAGTCAATTGATAGTCATATTGTTATATGGGATGCCCTTAAGGCTTTTATAAGAGGCAGAATTATTTTGTATGCTGTATGGAAAAGAAAAGAAAAATTGAAAACTGGAAAAGAAATGAAAAGGCTAGAAACCTTACATGCTACAGCAAAGCACAGGTCGATGAGATATACCGCAACTTAGTACAAACTAAATATAATTAGAAAACGATTAAGTGCGAACAGCCAATCAGCTTCCAGATCTAGCGGGCTTCTATCTTGCATAGATACCCACTGGAACGTTGACGTGCTTAACTGAATTAAATTTTAAATCAATCCGTGCATAAATACAGAGTTTTTCCCTTAACATTCTAATCTACAACTAATCTGATAACATAAAAAGCTACTTAAACGTACTTTCTGACACTAGTCTAGAGACAAGTGAAATTATGTCTGTGACAGGATACCTTAAGGAAGGCTCATTTCACAGCTACTGGACAGCAAATCAACAGGGAAGACACGATTTTCCACAATTCCAGCCAATACACTCCCTTCCTGCTTGAATGATGCTCCGCCTCCAACAACAACTTTCAAGTCAGACTCAATACTATATGGACTATTCTATTTTTTTAGAGAGAAAATAAAGAAATAAATTGTTTTTTGATAGCGATAGAATCCTCTCGATGCAGGCACTACTGTGTGGTAGATGACCTTGACTTTCGTTAGCGCCCTCGCCTTCTGCTCAGGACGCATATCTCCAGTCACGGTCATCTACCACATGGTAAAGCCTGCATCAACGGGCTCTATCACTTAAGTGGAACATGCTACAGATAAAAACTTTGGAATCAGTGTTAGCTAACTCTAGGTTGACATATTATGAGGAGGGAGATAAGGCAGGGAAATTACTGGGAAAAGAATGATAAAAAAAATCATATCATACATATAAATTAGAAATTACTCAAGAATTTGAAAAATATTATGGTAAGTTATAGAGTTCAGAAGCATCTCCTACTGAACAAAATCAGATTTGTTTTTTTGGAAAACTAACTCTTCCAAATGTGTCAGTGGAGAACAAGAAGCTATTAGATGCACCAATAACTTTTGAAGAAATAGGGAAGGCCATTTCCAAATCGCCTGGAAATGATGGCCTGCCTTCTTAATTATTTACAAGACCCTAGAAATTACCCTTTCCCCTGTTCTCATAAAGGTGTAAAACAAGTTTTGCAAGAATAGTTGCATGAGTGGCACTATGACAGAAATGTTGATAATGTTGATGCCTAAGCAGCGTAAAGACGGAACATATTGCTCCAACTATCTCCCCATAGCCCTACTCAATGTGGATTTTAAAATGATCTCAAAGTTATCAGCAACCAGACTTAAATATAATATAATCTTAATATAGTCGGATCAAGTAGGTTTCCTGGTAAACAGGTAGCAGATAATGCTAGAAAGTGTCTATATATATTATTTTAAAAGCATAATTAATGAATACTCTAGTTGCTGCTCTTTCCCTTGATGCAAAAAAGGCATTTGATCAAGTGTAATGGAAGTATTTGATATATACATTGAACCAGTTTGATTTGGGTCCCTCTTTTTTAAGATGGGTATCTCTTATCTACTGCAAACAATCTGTAACAGTGATTACAAGTGCTATGATTTCTCCTTACTTTCAGTTAGAGAAGTACAAAACATGAATGCCCTCTATCCACTCTATTATTTGTTTTGGCTCTTGATCCTTTAGCAGAAGCTTTAGATTATACCCTTAAATTATAGGAATAGAATCCGGAATAAACTTGCAATATATGCAGATGACATGCTTATTTTTCGAAATAATCCTTTGCAATCACTAACTCCCATATAACAAATAGTGACTAACTATGCTGCTATATCAGGATTTTAAATAAACTGTAATAAATCAGAGTTATCTCCATTAAATTATTTTGTACTATATGTTTAATTTGATAACCTTGGTTTTACTTGGGCCAGCAAGGGTTTCAAATAATTGGGAGTTTTCTTCCGATCTGATGTTGATTTTATGATTCATTTCCACTAGTGTAGAGTTAGTCTAAAATTAATTTATTCGCTGGTCATCTACTTCACATTCAAAGCGACACTAGACATTATTAAAAAATGGGCTATACCCGAAGTATGGTACCAGTAAAGATACCGCTTCCTTTTTTAAACAATAAAGAAGGCTATTCTCTACATTTATTTGGAATGCTAAACAACCAAGAATTGCTTTAGAAAAAACTAATGTAGCCCAGAGAAAAGTATGTATTTGATTATACGTTTCTTTACTTCTATGTTAAAGTTTTATTTTCATATTTTGGTATAGCTTAAAGCACATGTAACTAGCTAAGCAAGACATTTGCAGTCTCTCATATCTTGGAGTCTGGGCAGAGAGCCAAAGTCAGCAGGAGTCTAATCAAGATATATGGAGGAGTGGAGACACAGTGTGAAAACACAGTACCACAAACAAAGGACTAGTTTGAAACAGTTTCTAACAGATTAGGTTAAGACAGTCTTTAAAATGCTTAAATGTGATGCACTATAGAATGTTACAGATTTGTGCGAGTTTCCACCCTTACCAGGAGGTGTGTTGAAGGTGTGTGATAGATTGGAAGAGGAAGAAATTGGGGGGAAATGCTAATATATTCCTAGTATTTAATGTAATGTTTTTGTTTGAATTGTCATTCAATTGTTTGATTTGACTCCACTGACATCTGTGTTATGATACAAAAGTATACATTAGGGCATGGTATGACCTGTGCGTCTTTGCTTGTTTGTTACTAACATTTATATGATTAAATTCCTGTAGATCATTTTGACAAGAACAATATGTATTGTCATAATTGTTGTTATGTACAAAAAAACTATTTCATGTTATTATGATAAGAAATAATACTATTCTACTGCTGCTGGGGGCTTAAGGAGACCCCCAGCCCCCTGCCTCCCCATTTTTGTGGGCCACAAGCCACCATTGGTCAGTTACCTTTGTTTACTTTATGCATGTCAAGGGGTATCATAATGTAAGAAATTGATATAAGGCAAAATTGGTTGATGAAATGAAGAAAACATCTGTAAAATGTAAACTTATTTTATATTCTTATCTTAGCCTAACCAGCTCTGGGCCAGATCATTATCAACCATTTATAATGTTTATGATGCCAAACATGGAGCAATGTCACCTGGCCCATGAAATATGTTATATATTTTATTAAATAGGATAAAGGTAACAAAATGCAAAAAAAAAAAAATCGTACTGTGACAAATATCCAAACTAACATTTTTAATATGTATTTGATGTAGCAGGCACGGAGCAGTGGAGGAAAAGAAACGGAAAGAAAATACATTTTTTATATATTTATGAATGGGTAACATGTTAAATATATATGAATAATATATTTATAACCTTACCATATTCCAAATGCACCAGATATTTTTACTGTATTATATAAATATACATTACAAATTAATTTTATTTAACTGACTAAAAATATATTTTTTACAATATATTTGCAACAAACTTACCATATATTTAAAATATATTATGTTTTTACCTGAAATAGTATTATTATAAGAATATACGTAAAAATTTATATAATTTTTATATATATTAAATCGTTTTTTAACCACATTTAAAAATTGGTGACTTATATTTTGGAATTCTTACATACAGTATTCAAAGAGACTTTACACATTACTAGATTATACACTCGGCGTAATGGAAATTGTAATTAATATATTATTTATACTATTATATATATATATATATATATCTATCTCCCATCTATATATCTATTCTATATATTATTAGGATATATAGTTATATATGTTTAAATTCCAGGCGTAGTGTATATAATACTAGTAATGTCCTATTGACACAGTGGCTCTCAAAAGTATTTATCCCCCTTGGACTTTTCCACATTTTATTGTGTTACAACATGGAATCAAAATGGATTTAATTAGGAGTTTTTGCCACTGATCAACACAAAAAAGTCCATTATGCAAACCAAACTTATATTACTTCTATTATAACAATTTTACTTACAGAAAAAAAAAACATGTCTTGATTTAAACATAAAACTATTGTAATATTCTTTATAAAAATAAGGTTGTGCTGTAGGAGAGTGGGGAGTAAAGATATAATAAGCATGGAGATGAAAAGTGTCATTGTTGTCTTTATTAGTGCGAGTCTCAATCCAACTGAAATATTTTCATCCCTGAAATTTCCACTTATTAAATACTTAATTCTTCTGAAATCACCTACTATGTATATAACAAACTGCTAAAAGGAACATTAAAATATTAAAAGCAAAGCAAAACACAAAAATCCAAGTGCTTAAACAGAGTTTAGATGCACTGAATTACATAACGCTGTGTTCAGTTGCAGGTCTGCTGTCCTTCAGCTGGCATTGAAGCACATTGTTTTTTCTGTGTATAGTCTTCACAATATCCCCTTGTTTAGTGCCAGGAAATTTCCTCTTTGTTGCATCTAGAACAGAAATTAGTAGGGAGTAAATTAAATTGTTAACAGAAACCAAGTTCCCTGGGTTCACAGTGACTGATAAATGAAATAAATGGTAAAAAAACGACTGAAAAACTGTAGTTGCTCTCGCCCATTAAACACTTCACACTTTATCTGGGTTTATTTGGTTCCCAGATAATCATTGAAAAAAAGCTAATGTTTTACAGACATGCTTCTTCATCAGAATATATGTGTTATTGAACTTTATTTGATCAACTGTATTATTTGCATAGTATAATTACAATAATGGGAGTGTATCATATAATATTAAATTACAACTATAACAGATTCCAGATGAAGATCAAAACATTTGCTTACCAATAACAGCATTCAACTTTTTTTGGTCCAAAGCTTTTTGTTGTTGCTATGGTGTTTTCTGAAAACCTCCAGTTAATTTGAAATTGATCTAGATGTCAGTTGGAAATAGCCCAAGCAGCAGATACAAAAATACAATAAAAGCAACATTGTCAGCTGAATTACCAACCTGATAACTGTTCCTTTATAATATTGCTGCAGTAATTACATAAATATGAAAAATTATTTATTTTGTAACTATATACATTTTTGGATTTACAGTGATTCATTATATCAAACTTAGAACATGCTGAAAATATGCATGGAACATTAAGTTCTAACAACTCCAACGGAATTATATAAATTACAATTATATAGTATCAACAGCATGAAAACTAAGAACAATTACAAGTCACTTAAAATAGTAACCCCACTGTTTTTGCCAACAGTGTCATCTGAACTCGATGTAGAACAAAGTGTTGATGTCACCAGGCTTGGTGAAAAACGGGGATTCTGCGATTCTGATTCAACCTTTCTGAGTAGTTTGAGTACTATTCGAATATCTGAGAAGTTAGAACAATATAATGAAGTGCTTATACAACCAAAACATTTGACACAGGAAACACTGTACTCAGAATAAAAGCTTTTACAATTATAAAATATATTACTGGATGATGCATACAAGAGCACATAGTTCAGCACTTGCTAGATTTGTTCCATGGGATGCTAGTGTCTAATGGTTTTGTTCCAGCTGAGATCTGAAGTTCTTTGTTGAACCTACAACTGAAGTAGTAATGTGTTTAATTAGACCATTTACATTATATTATATTCTGAACTTGGAGATTTTTGCAAATATATATTTTCCAGGTTACTTAAAATCTGAAACTTTTTTGGAGCTTAAAACAATTGAAGAGGTCTATAAATAATTAGGTCTATGAATAAAAAATAAAATAAAAAAATAAATGCAAATAAAAACATTGGGCACAGGTGTACCAAGGACCACAAATTTCAACTGTAAGCATGTATACTCTACATTATCATTTAAAGGTTAATACCACTTTTGTTTTCAAAGATCAACTAATCAGTTATAACTATAGGTTGCTATTACACATTGCCATTACACTGAGATAAATGAATGCATTCCTATTGTATTACTAAACCACATATTAACAGAATAGGTATTTAAAACAAACAACACACACACACACTAATTCACATAGTTATGCTCTATGCCAATAATAAAGCAACAGTACCCATTTACCAACATTCTAATATTGGGTATACCTTTTAATTAGTTGTAATTATGTACCATGACAACCCTATTACAAGAATGTCATCATTACTTATGCATTACTTAACTAACATTGTATAATGTATTTTTTCATCTGTTTATTTTTTGCTTCCAGAACCCTTACTTTGGACTCAAGGCTGAGTATGTTTCTGTGAAGCTTTTCAATTTTATAACTGACCTGGCTCAGAGATTATACTTTCAAAAGTGCTATTAACATCTTCCTCGCGCTGGCCTCTGCTCTCCTTGTGTACCAGTTGTGTTTTGGCCTTCCTTTTTGTTACATTTGATCTTTCTGCCTCAATTCTTTCATCTTCTTCCAGCTGTTTTTCTTTGGACTTCTATAACAAGCATCATCAATAGAAAAATTGAAGAAATCCTATCAGAGGAAATAACAAAAAAGTCTGTCTAACACTAATGGCTGTTTGTGGTCAACACTATAATTAACTGTTCATTTAAAATTACAAATTAATCAAACATTGATTTTTACTATTAATGATTATATTTATAATAACAATATTATGTATTAATACTTTGCTGTGTACTTACCGATTTGTACGAGGCAAATTTGCTTTACCTTTTTTTCGAAAACCCGTCTGTAGCAGGGGGAGATCTGTGCTGACTCTGCTGGCGTGTTCACGGTGCTGCAGGAAGAGGGCGGCAGTCGTCCAACAACCGCCTGTGAGTCATGGCAGTGACACGGGGAGGTGGGAAAGTGGGTGTGTGGACGTTCCCCCTCTCTGAATGGCTGAGAGGCGGGTCTTGGGGAGATTGTTAGCCCTATAAGTTAACGCACTGTTGTTTCCTCGGGTCTGCCCTTTTAAACGAGATGAGAGTGCGGAAGCGCTGGTCCAGGACCGAGAACCAGTCAGGAGAGAACGAAACTGAGTGTTTCAGAGTGAGACAGTGAGGGCGGGGAACCCTTGGGAAGACCCCTGAATATTATAGTTAGCCGGCAGCATAGGTCGGTGATCAGGGTCGCACGGGCAGCGACGACCGGGATATCGCTGCAAAGTGCAGCACCTTTTCTTTGTAGTTTTGTTACTGTTTTATTTTCCCTTTTTCTTTTTGCCTTCTATTCTTGAATTATTGTTTGAAGCACCTGCGAGTGTGCTTACACCCTGAACTGTTTACCATTATTTGGTATTCCCGTGGTTCTGTTTACCATAGTTCATAAGCAGACCACGGACCAACAGCGCCCTCTGCAGGCTAAAGAAACAAAACACCCTTGAAAATAAAAGTGGGCACCTGTGTGGTGTTTTCAAGTTCACCTGTCTGTCTCCTGAGTCAGTGAATTACCCACCACCCTTCCACACCGTCTTACAAGAAATCAAAATGGTAAACAAAAACTTTCCACTTGAAATAGGTCTTACACTGGCTATTTTTCTTGACCTGGAGAAACTGTACATCAACACTGAGACAAGTTGTAAAACCTAGTGTTTTTTGAGTGAATAATGAAAAAAACTCCCAAATTTAGATTTGAAATCTTCAAGCATGTACCTGTCTCCAAATGACATGGATCTTGGAATTACATTCTAGCAGAAAATGGAAGTCAGCAAACTGGCACAAGCTCACAAAAATGAAATAACAGCAAGGTGCATTGAGTTCGCCAGACTACAAACCCAGTATCAATTATGACTGCCTGAATCGATGGATATGCTCAGGAAAATGTCGAGTGTGGAAAAGGGTTGAGTGAACTGCCAGTTTTTCACAAGTCCAGTCTATGCTATTGAAATATGATTGATTTCCAAAGTTCAAAGTGAACGAATACACAGATGCAGGTGGAAATCACTGCTTCAAAGAACTGGCTTTTGGGGCCATAAAGCTAATTACTCAGCCAATGTCTAATGCACTTGTGGAGAGAGCTTTCTCTCTCTCTTCTTAAGGACGATACCCGAAACAGAATGGGATTTACAGTGCTTTCAAGCAACATGTTCATACGGTCAGGATTGACCAGGAATGGATGGACCTCTGCATCTTTTAATCCTCCCCAGGAACTGCTGGGCAATTTTGATTCCAGCATGTACAGTAACTGGCTGATACTGCTGGAAAATTGGTGAGACTTTTGTGACAAAGTGGATTGTATACAGTTTAAGTTTTCAAGTTCTCAAGTTCTTGTTTCTAGAATGGAATGCTGATTGCCAGTGCTACAAGGACCAGAGCAATAGGTAAGTGTAAATATTTAATGTATTTCTTTGTTAATTGCTGGTTACTGTTAGCAGTAGTATTGGCTGTGGCTGTGTAAAAGCAATGTAACTAAGGTGATCACTACCCACGTCTCCTGTCCCCCCACTGTGATTGGACTACTTTTGGGAGGTTTTCTTTTTCTTTAGTCGGATTCAGGTATAGTTGCAAGGTGTGTCGGATTTTGTTTTGCTTGAAAATTGTGCAGAGGATACATTACAGTACTATAGAGATTTGTTTGGAACTTGTGAGAAGCTAACCGTTTGAGAAAAGGAAAGTAATCTCCCATAGTAATATAGCTACTGTTTGTTTTAAACCGATTGTTTATTGGATGGCAATCAGTGGCAGAGCAATAGCAGGTAAACCTGCACTCGGGCCCCAGAGGGGTGCGAAAGTTTCTATTTGTTTATTTATTTATTTATTTATTTTTGAACAATGATAATCCTTCATGGTGTGGTGCAATTAAATGTTGAGCAAACAACCCAGATAAAGCTCAGTCATTTGGGATTTTTGCTACTGTTTTCTTTGTTTTTTTCTGTTATTTAGAATTTCTGCTCTGTACCTGCAGGGTGACCAGGCTTTTTTCATTGACCATCGTTCCTTCCTTCTCCAGAAGAGGTCAATTGGTTATTATTATTATTATTATTATTATTATTATTATTATTATTATTATTATTATTATTATTATTATTATTTATTATTGTACACCCTTGTCATTCAGAGGGTGTTTTTTCTGTTTTATTTTGATCCTTTCACACCCTCACCATTCAGTGGGTGTTTGGGTTATTAATTTTTTTTTTTTTTCTCCCCTCATTGTCAAATTCTTACCAAACTTTAAAAAAAAAAAGTATAAATAAAATTTGCTTTAACTCTACCTCCTTGGTGTTGATTAACAAACCTGTGTTTTTATTGTGAGGTACTGTGTTCCTATTTAGTTAATTAATTCTAGTCCTGGCTCTTTTCACCAAGTGTCGTAGTCGACGACTATATTTACTTAAGGGGACACTGTCAAAGGCACACAGTGTGACACCTGTCCTTTTCTGGCATAGCCAGCAGGATCTGTAATTATTGTGTTGGGGCTGGACAGAGGTTAACATGCTTGGGGAAGACGTACAAGGTAGGCAAATGTGGATGGCAGCACCATTTTTCATGGGCGCTCCTTGGGTTTCAAAATATGGTGGTATGGGATCAGATATTAGATTCAGAGAATGGAAAGCTCAGATAGAGGCTATGTTGAGGCTAAATGGGAAGTACTGATACTTGAATCAGCAGACAGGTCTACCACTGATCAGATCTTTAAGGGTTTGGAGGATCTCTATGGGGACAAAGTTTCACTTGCTTTGTTGAGATCTATGTTTTTTTTTAGTACTAACAGAAGCCAGGAGAGACCATGAGGGCCTTTGCTCTGTGGCTGAGGGTGCTGTTCCACGGGGCCTCAGAAGCTTTGGGCGGACTGACCGGATTCCCAGAGACTAGTTCATGCTTCTGCTGCAAGAGGGAAACCTGCGCCAGGAGCTGAAGTGCCAGGTACGCCATGAACCTGACTTCACCTTTGATAGTGTGCGAAAGGAAGCCCTGTTTTACAAGGAAGATTAGGGATGGCAGGCGCTAGTGTATTCTGTTGGGGAGAGCAGGGCAAGGCCCACTGTGCAATATACTGAGATTTGAGCTGCGAGAAGGATTCCAGGCACAGAGGGTGGAACCTCAGGTTTCCTGGACCATTAGGAGAGCGGTATGAGGTTACCAGGCAGAAGGTTCGAACAGAGGTTATCACAGGAAGTAGGTGGGAACCCTGGAATATGGAGAAGACCTCCAGTAACTAGCAGACAACCAGTTTACCAGTGGGTCACCCTATCTGTAGAAAATATGGAAGAAGTGGGCATATAAGTAGGAATTGTGTCATTAATGTTTTTTTAAACTAGAGGGGCCAGTGACCATGGGTCCAGTGACTGGATGCCCTAATGCTGACCCCCCTATCTCAGGATCTACAAATATATTAGGAGTGTGTGGAAGTGTTATTTGAAGGGAATCTTGTATGCTGCCTTCTGGACACCAGATCACGAGTGACCCTTATGTCAGAAAGCCAATGCCAATGGTTATTTCCGGAGTGTGGTGTAGGTCAGAGAGGGGACCTATCGTGGCTTACTTTGTGGGGTGCCAATGGGCTGGAGATTCCTTATGTGGAGTACACATTTATTGATGTCCAGATGGGAGCCGTTAAGCTCCACAGGATTGGAGAGGTGATTACTAAAGACAAACATGGAGAGCTGCCTTTAAAGATTGTCAGTGGGTCCAGGCAATGCCTGCAGCCCCTTTACTTCGAGGATTCTTGTGATCAGCATATAGACACCCAGTGTGGGTGCCTGCCAAGAGTGAGCTGACATTATGGGTGGGAGTACCCTTAGGAGCCAAAGGAGGTCAGTGTGTATTGATCGAACCCCTTGTTGCACCAGTTATGGTGTGTGCAGCGTGAACGATTGGAGTTGTGAGTCGAGGCCGCATATCTGTGCGAGTGAGAAATCTGAACCCATTCCCTGTGTCCTTGGGCCGATACCATGTGTTGCTACCATTTCCTGTGAGTCTTTGAAAGTGTGGAAACCAGAGGACATTGTCTTGACTGAGATGAGCCCTGGTGGTGAGGTTGTGCAGGAAGTCAGTTTTATTGCTAATGAAATTGTGGATGTGTTGGAGACGTTAACCATGCAGAGAGTAGGCCTTTCGAGAGAGTAAGAAGGCAGGCTGTCTGATCTCCAGGAATGGAAAGATGACAAACTCAATGCGGTGACACACAAAGATGCGTATCCCCTTCCTCAGATTGAAGAAGGCCATCTATTATTCAACGATCGACTCGACCAGTGGGTACTGGCAGTGGAGGTTGAGCCACAGGACCGAGAGAAAACTGCCTTCACCACTCCAATGGGCCTGTTTGAATTTGAGCGCATGTGGCGCCCCACTAAGGGGGGCCCACCCCCCAGGTTGGGAACCATGGCTTTACACAACCCTTCAGCCTCTACACAGGTGCCAGTAAAGTGGGATTAGGGGCAGTGCTGGCTCAAGTACAGGATGGACAGGAGCTGGTAGTGGGCTATGCTAGCCGTAGGTTACATCCCACTGAACAAAATGATGCTAATTATAGCTCATTTAAACTTGAACTCTTGGCTCTGAAAGGTTTAAGTCAAGGTTTATTGCTTATACTGATAACAACCCTCTGGTACACCTGCAGAGTGCTAAATTAGGAGCTACAGAGCAGCGCTGGGCAGCCCAGCTTGTGAATTATGACTATGAGGTCAAGTACCACCCCGGTATGGACAATGTGAATGCTGATCTGTGTCTCGATTTCCTATAGAGGATGAAGCCTCCCCAGACGTGGCGAGTATACCTTATACAGCACAATATAGAAAAAAGCATTTATTTTTTCTGTCTTCGGAAGCATCATTATGAATCCTTCCCCAGACCGAGGTCCAAGAAACGTTTACAATTTAGGCTATTATTTGTTTCTAGTGCCTATGTTTAGCAAGCAGTCAAGGTGGCAATATTAACCTGTAACCTCAAATCCATTACAAGAGTTTATTTTAGAATTATAACTTTAATTTGCTTAAATGCTACAGAAATTGATTGACAACTTCTACTAAGCAAGAATTTACTTATATGGAAAATAAATATCCTACATTTAAGTGCTTAAAAAAAGTATTGTAAATGATTATGGAAATTGAAAAGCCATTTTCTGTTTGGATATTCTATTGCATGGTTCTATTAACCATGACCAATTGTTGAAATAACAGTTCAAGGGCAGGTTAGCAAAGTTGTTGAATATCTATTTAAAATGCAATTAGTATAAATATGGAATATTGTCAGGGAAGAAAGATAGAATGGATAACGAGATCTGTCAGACCTCTGAAATCAGCTTTTCTTTATTATCTCAAAAAGGGGGTCCTCTACAGTAATGTCACCCTCACCAATAGTGATGGAATGATTTATTGTGTGGCTGTCAATTAATATCTCCTTGCTTATCAGCAATATCTGGCTGTGTTTATATTATTTTAAAAATTAAATGTGATTAAATATTAACCTTCCTTTCATTACTGGCTCTTCCCATAAGAGTGAATTTCATTGTTTGGAGAAAAATGATGGCAATTTAAAAAGCCAAGAACCAGGACACATTAAAAATGGTCTGTTTTATTTTTAAGAATCCATCTTATTTCAATATAGTGCTCATATCACTATTACTGCTGCACAACCCCTGCCCCTTCACGTTCCATATCGTGTCCAAGTTTAAATATTACCACGTGTTGCCTTTTGTAATAGGTTAACCAGTCCAGGTTTAAACAGTAACCTCCTTACAGCAGTTGTCACCCACTCTGTACTACATGCTTCAATGGTCGGTTTTAAAACTGAAACCGGCTGCAGCCCACATTCCAAAAACAGCCTCCTTGGTCATTTTAAAACTAATACACATGCATTTGCAGGTCTTAATTTGCGTGGGGTTTTTACAAAGGTTTTTATCCAAAAAAAACAGTCTTTGGGAAGAAGATCTACACACACATATTATTCACGTCTTCACTGTACTAAACAAATTGGTATTTTTGTAACCCTTACACACCCAGGTAAGTAAAATAACAGTCCAACTACCTTGCTGGCATAAAGTTGTCCTCCTTTGTTTGTCGTGTTGTATCATTCACAATCACAACCCACTCACAGTAGCTGGTGTCTCTGATACTGCGTCTCACTCTAACACTGTCTATTCATCAAAGGAACACACCTGGTTTCACTCTCCTCCCCTCAACACAAGTAACCCACCTCTTATATAACACTCCCTTCCTCCCTTACCAGCTGCTATTAATTAATTAATTTGCACCCTTGGGAAGTGGAGTCCTGTGGCAGTTCAACTTATAGGATTTTTTTTTGGTTTTGTTTTGTTTTTTTTTAAAACACTATAGAATTTTTCAGTGACAAATCGATCTGCAACAACACAACCCCAGAAACCCAACCTTTCTAGGTTATATATATATATTTATTTACGCACTTGCTGCTTCTTTCTTAGCAACATCTACCGAATCCATCCTACTTATTCCACCCAACTTCTGGTCCAAGCTCTTGTACTCTCCATACTAGACTACTGTAGACAACTCCTTGCTGGTCCCCCTGCTTCGGCTATCTGCCCCCTTCAATTAATTCGAAATTCTGCTGCTTGTCTCGTATACTCCCAACCTTGCTACTCTCATGCTACCCCTCTGCTTTGCAACCACCATTGGCTACCTATATCTTCTCACATTTCAATTCAAGACCCTTGTTCTTGCCTACCGCTCTCTTCACCACACTGCCCCCTCCTACCTCCAATCCCTCCTGTCTCCCTGCACCCCTTCTTTCTCTCTGCTGCTCCTCTACAGACAGACTGGTCATGCCTTCCCTCCACTCTCCATCTTCCTATGCCCTCCTTCTCTTCCCTAGCTCTTCTGTGGTGGAACCAGCTACTGGAGAACTTCAGGACTGCTCCGTCTCTCGCAGCCTTTTGCCGCCTCCTCAAAACCCACCTGCACTTGTAGATCTCTTGCTCTACTGCTCCTATTATGCACTGGATCCTTAGCTAATGCATTGTCCTGCACTATTGCACTACTATGTCATCGTAAATGTAACTTGTTGTAATCTTAACTTGTTGCATCCTAGTTCATATTGTATTTTTGTGGAATTATTTGCACTTACTGGTCTATTGCTTAACTAGGGTGTGACAAGGTGCTTGTGTCATGTGTGTGGGTAGCTGCTGCTTAAGCAATACAGAGACAGTGGAGGTGGAGTTGAAACACCAGCACAGGCGCACAAGATTTATTCACAAAAAGAAAGTAAACAAAAGGTGGTCCTGTGACGTTACCAGCGATGGTAACTCACAGAGGTCACATACAGCAAGCTATACAAAAGGAAAAATAAAGCACAGTAACCGGCTACACAACGTAACCCTCGCTATACATTACTTGGGATCACTATCCCCTAAACTAACTTACTCATGAGCCGGTATTCATGCGACGACTCCTGCTGCTTCATACGGCCTTGGCTGGGCATTGCCTTCACAAGCACCGCTTGCAATTTCAGGGTTGCGTAGCTGTCATTCCTGCAGAGCGGACCCTCTCCTCCTGAGTATACCCACTCTGATCTCTTCTGTAGCATGGCGTTGCAGTCGCCCCGAGCCATCTCCACTGGATGTTTTTATTCTGACGGACACTCTGTCAAGACCCGCCCACCTGTTGATTGTGGACCAACACAGCCAATCACTTGCTGCCCTTCCCCTCAACCAAGCCTACCAGGCAGCAAGTCTCAATCGCGCGCTCATCTGTAAACAATAATTCTAAATCAACTCCAAAAAGACACAATAAACCAATTTCCACACACAAATTACACCAACACTAACTCCCCACTGTGCAGGGCATTCACCCTGCCACACAGGGTATTGTTAGAGTGGAACCTGGAGCCCTTGTCAAGATGGCCACTACAACCTGACTACAGGCCTATTGCCAGTTGCATCTTGCTAAAAAGTTAGCCTAAATAGCACCTCCGTCTGTAGGGAAGCCACACTTCACTCCTCCTAATAACCCTCACCCTGCCACAATTATATTTAAGGTGACTAAAATATAAATGAAACATGTTTAAAACCGATATGCTATTGAGTTTATAAGAATGCCAGACAGGCTTTATCAAAGGAAAATGTGCACCATCTGAAAAAGATACCTTAGGAAAACTCTCAAGCCTTTTATCCTGAAGCACTGTTCCCGGTTGAACGAAGACGCTAACTATTGGACTGAAACCAAATAAGTTTTCTTAGCGCTAAGGTTTATGGATAGATCGAAGTTACCCAGAGCAGTTCATGATGCCCAAAAATCACTGAAGGAGATGGAAAACAGCACAGCACGGTCCAATGTGTCTTACATGTATTGTGATAACTTATATGGACATGACATTGGCTCTTCAAGGTAAAGTATAAAATAGGTCAGAAACTGTTTTCTTTTATACTGAAACTTTATGTACGCCACTGGAGACTGCAGTAACACCAAATGCCATTTGAATCTTAATTACATTTCAAAACATTGATTGAAATAACTGCCACAATCATTTAACTCCACTAACACCCGTGATACCTTTTTAAAACACCTGTGGCTGGGGCCTCATTAACCATTAACAATTTAATTATGGTCCCAGCCACATTCCCACCTGTTTTCTGGCAGGGAGGAATTTAACCCCCTCCCTGTCAAACCAATATTCTCCACACCTACCCATTACACCGGCAAGGCTTCCACCCTGCCACACCAAGTAAGACTAAAGGGACCAGCTATATAAAGATGTGATATAAGAACATAAGAACATAAGAAAGTTTACAAACGAGAGGAGGGCATTCGGCCCATCTTGCTCGTTTGGTTGTTAGTAGCTTATTGATCCCAAAATCTCATCAAGCAGCTTCTTGAAGGATCCCAGGGTGTCAGCTTCAACAACATTACTGGGGAGTTGATTCCAGACCCTCACAATTCTCTGTGTAAAAAAGTGCCTCCTATTTTCTGTTTTGAATGCCCCTTTGTCTAATCTCCATTTGTGACCCCTGGTCCTTGTTTCTTTTTTCAGGCTGAAAAAGTCCCTTGGGTCGACACTGTCAATACCTTTTAGAATTTTGAATGCTTGAATTAGGTCGCCACGTTGTCTTCTTTGTTCAAGACTGAACAGATTCAATTCTTTTAGCCTGTCTGCATATGACATGCCTTTTAAGCCCGGGATAATTCTGGTCGCTCTTCTTTGCACTCTTTCTAGAGCAGCAATATCTTTTTTATAGCGAGGTGACCAGAACTGCACACAATATTCAAGATGAGGTCTTACTAGTGCATTGTACAGTTTTAACATTACTTTCCTTGATTTAAATTCGACACTTTTCACAATGTATCCGAGCATCTTGTTAGCCTTTTTTATAGCTTCCCCACATTGTCTAGATGAAGACATTTCTGAGTCAACAAAAACTCCTAGGTCTTTTTCATAGATTCCTTCTCCAATTTCAATATCTCCCATATGATATTTATAATGTACATTTTTATTTCCTGCGTGCAGTACCTTACACTTTTCTCTATTAAATGTCATTTGCCATGTGTCTGCCCAGTTCTGAATCTTGTCTAGATCATTTTGAATGACCTTTGCTGCTGCAACAGTGTTTGCCACTCCTCCTATTTTTGTGTCGTCTGCAAATTTAACAAGTTTGCTTACTATACCAGAATCTAAATCATTAATGTAGATTAGGAATAGCAGAGGACCTAATACTGATCCCTGTGGTACACCACTGGTTACCACACTCCATTCTGAGGTTTTTCCTCTAATCAGTACTTTCTGTTTTCTACATGTTAACCACTCCCTAATCCATGTACATGTGTTTCCTTGAATCCCAACTGTGTTCAGTTTGCGAATTAATCTTTTGTGCAGGACTTTGTCAAAAGCTTTCTGGAAATCTAAATAAACCATGTCATATGCTTTGCAATTATCCATTATCGATGTTGCATCCTCAAAAAAATCAAGCAAGTTAGTTAGACACGATCTCCCTTTCCTGAAACCATGTTGACTGTCTCCCAGGACCCTGTTACCATATAAGTAATTTTCCATTTTGGATCTTATTATAGTTTCCATAAGTTTGCATATAATAGAAGTCAGGCTTACTGGTCTGTAGTTACCTGGTTCAGTTTTGTTTCCCTTTTTGTGGATCGGTATTACGTTTGCAATTTTCCAGTCTGTCGGTACCACCCCTGTGTATCTAAAAAGTGAGCCAAGTTAAAGTATATACAATGAAGGGTCATCCCTGTAAAAGATATGACGTAAAAGTGTATATATTTAACACACAATTGAGGCAACTTGGCACCCAGCAACATGAATAAAAAGTGGGGGATAAGTTTGACCCAATTGTGTATATATAGATATTGCACCTTATATGGCTGTCTTTTTTGTTACTTTGTATATGCAATCACATACCCATTGTCTTCCAGAGGTCGGTAGCTCGCTGACATCTGCTCTCGAGTTCCTGGGTGAAAAAGGAAGCTAGCTTGGTCATGGGATCGGAGGATGCCAATTGAATCTTCAGGTCTCCTGAGCCATGTGGAGAATTGCTGCGGTGAGGAGAAAAGCAATTGGATATTCCAAACTGGGAGAAAATCAGGGTGAAAATTATAATTGGACAGACTAAATTAATAAATAAATAAATAAATAAACCATTCAAACAAAACACTAATGTCAGGCTGGGCATTCACCTTCACTACTCAATATACACATAAATCAACCACAAATGTTCACTCACCAACTTCCTCCCTCAGACAATGGATTTCTCCTCTCCTATATACCATGTGGCTGGAGCCTAATTAACCATCAATCATTCAGCCACATACTCACATGTATTCTGTCAGGGAGTCATTTTACCCCCTCTTTACCAACCCAAATATTCACCCCACACACATCATATATTATACATTTCCTGTGACAACAAATTATATTTTTTCTGCTGATCCTAAACTTCCAGAAGAACATATTGAATCATGATGTATCAAACTATAATATATTTTTATTTTATCTTAAAACAATTAATGAAAATGATGATTTAAATATTAATATCAGAACAAACCTCTATGACACTGTGTACTTTGTAAATGAATGGTTATTCATTTATGGAGTATGGTACAAGATGGCCTCAAAACATTTGGTTTATGGGTCCCTCATTTGGCAGTCTGGATGATATAATAGTCCCCCCCCATGGGGTAATTTAAAAAAGGTG
This sequence comes from Polyodon spathula, assembly GCF_017654505.1. Lineage (NCBI taxonomy): Eukaryota > Metazoa > Chordata > Actinopteri > Acipenseriformes > Polyodontidae > Polyodon > Polyodon spathula. Next base: position 79,226,760 of record NC_054537.1, read on the forward strand.
GCAGCGTGATGTCCCTTTTTAATCCACAACCCGGCATATTTCTCAGCTTGGAAAGCATGACGGTTGAGGCCGTTAATTGAAATTGAGTGTGCAGACACACATTTGGCTTCTCTACTTTGTCAGAATAAGTTTCATCGCACTAAACCCATGTTCACATATAGCAATGGACACAGGAATTACATCAGCTGTGGTGACCAGTTTTTTCAGGTTATCCCCCATATGCTGAGTATCTTTGTACTCTCTGAATTATTTTATGGTTAGAGGTCTTGAAATGTTTATTTTCATAGTTTTAGACAGATTCATAATCATCCCCAAACATCTTGCATCCTCTTCTACAGGCCATGATGAAGGGTTGAGTACGACTGCCTCTTCTAGGACCCCTTTTTCATCAAACCTTTTTTTCGATGTTGTCAACTAAAGCTTGGTAGAACTGAAAGTTGAAACCTGTGTATTTCATTTGTTGGACTTCAGATGGCTCTGATATTGGGACCCCTTTAAATGCCTTGGATCTTGAGAACTCATCGTTCATGGTATTTGTTCCACCCCTGTCCTTTATAGCATTTATAGCCTGTATTTGTGTTTTTGTGGTGTTTAGAGTGGATGTGAGTCTTCTGTGTGAATCTGAGTGAATGAGTTTGTGTGAGGAATGTGTGAAAGGTGCTGCAGCTGATGAGGTGCAAATTGCAGTTGTGATCTTTCTTCACCGTTCTGTATGTTGAAATCGGTCACTACGGGGGAAGAAGGCAAGTCAGCATGAATGTTGAAGTCACCTAGGAGAAGGATAATAAAAGTAGAGTTATTCTTTGGTGGACGGTAGATAACAGCAAGGGTGAGGTATACAGGGAGAGAAGCTTGATGGTGAGATGATTACATGAAGAAAAGGCAGGCAAAGCAAGAACTGAGGAAGTGAGCACAGAATTAGCAATAACAGCAGTGCCCCCGCCTTGGCTAGTGAGGTGAGGCTTGTCAAAGAGGGAATAGCCATTTGAGGTGGCAAGATGTAGCAAGCGCATGTCGTTTACGGAGTGCCAGTTTTCAGCTAGACAGAGAAGATCAAGATTGGCATCAGTTATAAGTTCATGGAGAAGCAGAGATTTGTTAGTCAGACAGATTTAAGTTTGTGGCAGACAGTGTAGAGGAAAAGGAGTTAGTAGCAGTATCTGGAGCAGATACTTACCAGTGTTCTTTCTAGGACAGGAGAAAGAGTGAGCATGCTTTGTCCAGGGGATCCAGACATTAGGTGGCAGAGTAGGAATGAGGTCTCTAGTAGCCATTGGGAGAGATTTGGAAAAGGTCCTCGCTCTACCTGCCACAGCTCAGACTGCCCTTGCATGTGTGGCCCTTAGACTCGCTGGCGCTTAAGCTGGATCCACACCTGAGCGATCAGTTGCATGCAACCTAATTGGACATCCCTGAAATCCGTTGCGAGCAGATGAGCAACCAGTTGCTCGAAGTAGAGCAGTTCTCTACTTTCCAAGCAACCGTCTGAGTGACTTTTAGTGACGTGGGTGATCACACGGCAATTTGCGAACTCTGATTGGCTGTTATAATCCTGACGCCACTACCATAAAGAAGCAGTACATTAAAAAATGTTTCCAATAAAATTAAACTAGGGAGTGGAGGCCCTCAAGCGTTTGGTAGAGTTATTACAAGAGAGAGGTTTTATGGAACATTAGTGAGAAATCATATCACAAAAAACCTTTATGGGACACTGCAGTGCAGGGGATAGTGGAGCAACTCGGTTTAATCGAGTCCTGTGTGACTGCTGAACAGGTAATGGCAAAGCTACAGTCTCTCCACACTGTTTACACAAGGGAAGCAAAGAAAATCGAGGAAACAAGAAGCAGCAGCACTTCCCTGGACGATGTTTATAAACCGTCTGTTTGGTGGTTCGATCTTTTTTCATTTTGGAAAGATCAGGGAACCTGCAAAATAACAGACTCCAACCTGGTGAGTATTATTATGTGTAAACTTCCACTGGTGTGGGGCACATTCACCCCCTGCCCACCACCTGTTTGACCCTCACCCCTCGCCCCCAACATTCCCCCATTTCAAATTAAATATGTTCGTACCACATAAGCCTATTTTTTATGTTATTCAAAACATTTTATATAACACATTGTTTGTTATTATTGTTAATTGCCAGATATGATAGAATAATAATAAAAGCCATTTAGTTGATTTGGGAGAGTCAGCAGTGCTCTCAAGTAGCAATCAATCAGCACTTGTCTGCATGAAAACCGTGCTTTTGGTAACTATCCTTTCTACACAAAGACGGCACAAGCACACAGAAAAATGTTTGTTACTAAATTAAGTTTGATCTACAGTTATGCATTAAATTAAATATTTGATATTGTCACGAAACCTCTGCTATAAGCCTATTATTTACAAAGTAGCGGGTTCCATAATGATGTTGGTAGAAACAACATTGTTTAATTTCAACTAGATTTATTCATTGTTGCAATGCCCTTTTTTAAATTAAATTGGACCAGAAGAAGGCTTACAACAAACAAACAGCTGTTCAATTGTGTGTTATTAATGCAAGAACCACAAATAAAAACAATTTAAAAATGAACAATAGTTCATTCATAAAAAGGTTAAAAAAGACAAACGGGAGCAAATAAGAACATTAAATGATAACTGCTTAGGCAGTAATTAAAAAAAGCTATTAATGTATCTGTGCCTGAATACATGTAGGCCTAGGCTTTTTATATCATTCCCCACTGCCAAGAAACAGCCTCCTCAGAAGTAAAATAATCTGTTACTTCATCCCGAATTTCACCAGTGTTGGTTGTTGAATGTTGCTTCCTTGCTGTTGCAGTGGAATCATGCCTGTGATTTCCTTGTTTCCCCAAGGTGCTGGAGTGACATTCATTGAATCTGTGTCCTCAGTGTCCACAGATTGTTCCAGCATGTACAACTGGGCAGAGACTGTGTCTCTTGTGAGAAAATTATGTAGGGCACATGCTGCTTTTGTGACAGTCTTTGCTTTCTCAGCAGAAAGAAGTATTGGTCTCTTGAAGACCTGGAATTGCACAAGAATCCCAAATGCATTCTCCACCACTCTTCAGACCCGGGAGAGTCTCAATTAAATAATCTTTACACAATTTTTATATAAATAATCTTTAGACATCTTTTCTGGGGTATGGCTTGATGATGTAGTTTTTCAGTGGAAATGCTTCATTAGCAAATAAAAAGCAAGGAATTTGAACATCGCGATCAGGTAGGACAGCAGGGTCACATAAGGTGATTTTTATTAAAGCAGTATATAGGCTTGAATTTCTGAAAACACCACTATTTGAAATTCACCCATGGCAACCTACCACTATGAATAGAAATCTGTAGCATGAATCTACCACAATGAGTAGCACAATGCTATAGGTATGCTTCTAATTCTACATTCTACAACGAGGACTATCTGTATAGACGGGATGGACTGCATTTAAATAACAAGGGAACTAGTCTACTCGGAGAAAAGATCCTCGAGCAGGTTCAGAAGCATTTAAACTAGAAAGGAAGGGGGGAGAAATCAACAAAAAAACAGAAGGGAGACCGCATCAAAACAAGAACAACAACTCAGGTAAGACAACCATTAAATGTATTTATCTAAATGCTAGAAGTATCAGAAACAAAATTCTAGAACTTGAAGCTACTGCACTAACAGGTAACTATGATGTGATAGGTGTTACAGAAACGTGGTTATCTGAGAGTGATGGGGACGAATATAATATTTGTGGGTATACACTGCATAGGAAAGACAGGCAGGACAGAAGAGGAGGAGGGGTAGCGCTATACATACGAAACAGTCTTGAAGCCCAGGGGTTAAACCTGGACAAAGAAAATAAAACCGAATCAATATGGGTCAGAATAACAGACAAAAATTCAAAAGGCATAATAATAGGAGCATGCTATAGACCGCCAGATTCAGACGGTGAGCACAATAATCTGTTATACAATGACATTAGAAATGTGTGTAGCAAAGGAGAAGCCATACTAATGGGGGATTTCAACTTCCCCCAAATAAAATGGGAAAACCCGGTGGGTAGCGCGAAGGATGAAATAGAAATGGTGGAAATGACAAATGACTGCTTCCTAACACAATTTGTGAAGGCACCCACTAGAGGGGAGGCATGCCTTGATTTAGTCTTTTCAAATAACGAAGATAGAATAACTAAAACAGAGGTCAGAGAACCACTGGCAAACTCAGACCATAACATGGTCTCATTTGAAGTGTTTTTTAAATCCCCAAAAGTAAAGACTAAAGTTAAGGTTTACAATTTTAGAAAAGCAAACTATGAAGGTATGAAACAGAGACTAACAGAAGTAGATTGGAGTAAAATAGAGAAAACACCCACAGAAGAAGGATGGTTGTTCTTCAAAAATGTAGTACTAGAGGCGCAAAACAATTACATCCCTAAAGTAGACAAATCTAAATGTAAAACTAAATTGCCAAAATGGTTTAATAGATCAATTAAAAAAAATATTCAGCGAAAAAAGGCACTTTACAGAGCATTAAAAAAGGACCGAAAAGAAAGTACGCAGAAAGAGTACACGGAACTGCAAACGCAAGTCAAAAAGGAAGTTAGAAAGGCCAAGAGAGAAATAGAAATGAACATTGCTAAGGGAGCTAAAACCAATTCCAAAATGTTTTTCCAATATTACAACAGCAAGAGAACATTCAAAGAGGAGATTAAATGTTTAAGAGATACAAATGGCAAAATCGTAGAGGAAGAAAAAAAAATAGCAAATATGTTAAATGATTACTTTTCACAAGTTTTTACAAAGGAAGATACTGACAACATGCCCCACATGTCATCCAGTTCCTATCCAGTTTTAAATAACTTTAGCATAACTGAGGCAGAAGTGTTAAAGGGACTAGGAGCTCTTAAAATAAACAAATCCCCTGGGCCGGATGAGATCCTCCCAGTAGTACTCAAAGAAATGAAAGAAGTAATTTACAAACCGCTAACCAAGATCATGCAACAGTCTCTTGACACAGGGGTGGTACCGACAGACTGGAAAATTGCAAACGTAATACCGATCCACAAAAAGGGAAACAAAACTGAACCAGGTAACTACAGACCAGTAAGCCTGACTTCTATTATATGCAAACTTATGGAAACTATAATAAGATCCAAAATGGAAAATTACCTATATGGTAACAGGGTCCTGGGAGACAGTCAACATGGTTTTAGGAAAGGGAGATCGTGTCTAACTAACTTGCTTGATTTTTTTGAGGATGCAACATCGATAATGGATAATTGCAAAGCATATGACATGGTTTATTTAGATTTCCAGAAAGCTTTTGACAAAGTCCCGCACAAAAGATTAATTCTCAAACTGAACGCAGTTGGGATTCAAGGAAACACATGTACATGGATTAGGGAGTGGTTAACATGTAGAAAACAGAAAGTACTGATTAGAGGAAAAACCTCAGAATGGAGTGTGGTAACCAGCGGTGTACCACAGGGATCAGTATTAGGTCCTCTGCTATTCCTAATCTACATTAATGATTTAGATTCTGGTATAGTAAGCAAACTTGTTAAATTTGCAGACGACACAAAAATAGGAGGAGTGGCAAACACTGTTGCAGCAGCAAAGGTCATTCAAAATGATCTAGACAAGATTCAGAACTGGGCAGACACATGGCAAATGACATTTAATAGAGAAAAGTGTAAGGTACTGCACGCAGGAAATAAAAATGTACATTATAAATATCATATGGGAGATATTGAAATTGGAGAAGGAATCTATGAAAAAGACCTAGGAGTTTTTGTTGACTCAGAAATGTCTTCATCTAGGCAATGTGGGGAAGCTATAAAAAAGGCTAACAAGATGCTCGGATACATTGTGAAAAGTGTTGAATTTAAATCAAGGGAAGTAATGTTAAAACTGTACAATGCACTTGTAAGACCTCATCTTGAATATTGTGTGCAGTTCTGGTCACCTCGCTATAAAAAAGATATTGCTGCTCTAGAAAGAGTGCAAAGAAGAGCGACCAGAATTATTCCGGGCTTAAAAGGCATGTCATATGCAGACAGGCTAAAAGAATTGAATCTGTTCAGTCTTGAACAAAGAAGACTACGTGGCGACCTAATTCAAGCATTCAAAATTCTAAAAGGTATTGACAGTGTCGACCCAAGGGACTTTTTCAGCCTGAAAAAAGAAACAAGGACCAGGGGTCACAAATGGAGTTTAGAAAAAGGGGCATTCAAAACAGAAAATAGGAGGCACTTTTTTACACAGAGAATTGTGAGGGTCTGGAATCAACTCCCCAGTAATGTTGTTGAAGCTGACACCCTGGGATCCTTCAAGAAGCTTCTTGATGAGATTTTGGGATCAATAAGCTACTAACAACCAAACGAGCAAGATGGGCCGAATGGCCTCCTCTCGTTTGTAAACTTTCTTATGTTCTTATGTTCTTAATTATAGTACGTGGACCCTGATCTCATGGGAACTTGAAGAACAATGTGCTTGCCATCCATTTCTCTTTAGAGCTAGGCATATGTGAACATAAGAAACATAAAATGCCGACTATATTATAAATTTACAATATAATCGTAAATCTCGAAAAACTACTCACTTCTAAATCTTTTGTAGTCATTTTTGTATTACCTCAGTATAAATACATGTTAATTTGGATTCATATGTTGTTTTCTTCTGACTTTATGTGAACGAAAAGACACAAAAGCGCCCGTTTTCAAATTGGAAATAGTGATATTTTTAAATATCAATGTCCTGGTCACAAAAGCAAAGTTTGTGGGGAATAATAGCCATTTTCTATACTTTTGAGGCATAAGCAATTAGGAAATAACGCTTACTAACCAGGAACAAAAAAAAAAAAAATTGTTACATGGTGTAATCACAGCCAGGGCTTGTTTTGAGATTCTGTGCATATATCCTAAACTTGTGTAGGTGTCATCTGTAGCTAGATATCGCAGGGTCACCGGCTGTCTCTCTTCTGCCAGTATAGCCACTCTGAAGAAGGTATCTTCTTCTTCAATTAAAGGTTTGACCAAGTTTAGTAATAGATCGAATGATCGGGTGTCCATCCGTAAAAAGTTCCGGTACTTTTCTGTGTTTTCTCATCTCCTGTACAAGGGAATGATATGCCCCATGCTTCTGGCGACATCTCAACCACGTTTTCGTCAATTAATTGCTCAGATGTGGAAACAGCAATTGCACGTGATTTCGGGAGCGATTGCGTTGCACAACTGATTGCTCAGTTGTGGACCAGGCTTTAGAATGGCTGGCGTTCTAAGACACTGTTTGCCAATTTATACTGTCCTGCAGGTCTAGAGCTGGTCCAGTTTACATGCTATCAAAAGTCACTTGAGTCTACCACAGCTCTAAACACTAGAAAATTAATTACTTCAACCAACTGTCCTTATGTCTATAATTCTTCTGTAAGATTGTGACAAAGTGCCCGCCCCTGTGTATATTATCTGTTATGTTGCGTGTGGTGTGTTTAAATGTTGGTGTATAGACATTGGTACACGGGATATAAGCGGGTCTGTGTTTCACGTGTGTTTAGAAATGTATATTTGTATTTAGGCACGAGGATTGCACAGCACTTCACGTGCAAGTAAAATGTAATAATATGTGAGCACAGGGAATTGCACTTTATTAATTCACGTGCAGTTGTACTGAGACTCCAATTGAATGATTGATTAGCAATCGAGTCTTGGTACAGCTGCATACAAACAGCATGTTTTCACTCACTCACGGTTGGGTGTTCGGTGAGTGGAGAACAGGAGAGAGAGTAGGAGAGTTTGCTATTGCTATTGCATGCTGGTGGGACCAGCACGATACTTGTTTATTTAACTCACCGTGTTTGTTTGTCAATCTGCTCACCGTATTTTTTGTTTAGTATTAGTCCGTTTTTGTTTGTCTGTTTATTTTGGCTACCAGTGCCGTGTCCTGTTGTTTCTGTTTGTTCAACTGTTTTATTTTACAATAAACAGGCGCAAGCAAGTGCCACCATCATTTCACATCCGTCCTGTGTCTGTGTATTTCATTCCTTTTCCTGGAATCTGACGCCACCCACTCCGGCCATCTCTGTAACACAGATATAGTAAATGAATACATTGTAGACTGCTAAGCCCCAGGACTTCAACCTGCCTCCCCAGCTTTCAGTCTTTGCGTCTACTGTGTGTGTGCATCATCATTTATAGCAACATTGTTTTATATGTACACATTATTATTTTAATTTCCTGTAAACATTCAAATAAATAATTGAAAATGTCCAGTCTAACAATTCTGAATATTTATCAAAGTTGCTCTAGTTGTGGCATCTAATTTAAGTTCAGCTCTTTATGAAAAGTTATCCTTAGAATTATAGACATAGGTTAATGAAGGTGTAGGTGTGCGGTGCTGTTTTGTGTAGACCTTTTATTTTGGCCACTGGGCCTTTTTGTTTGGTAATGTGTTTTGTTTGCTGTTGTCTTCTTAAATAAACGTGCACAATCACGCTACCAACCTGCAGCTTCTCAGGTATGAGTCTCTGGCCCTGACAGCAACAACCTTGCCACTGACGCTACCCTGCTCTGTACTAAATAAGATTTTACAGAAGCTTCTCACACTGACTCAACTGACTATTTACTGTTGCTCAGAACAATGAACAGACTTCTGCATAAAACACAGCAGCACTGCCGTGCTACTTCCTGGATATACCATCTTAGTGGAAATACTTGTCACATTTACCGATATGTGCTAAAACTACACAACAATGCTACTAAAAAGAATGACGTACTATCACTAATTTCCCGAACAACAGTATGTACTTATAATATGTAACCACCACAACAAAAATATTGATTGCTTGCTTTTAATTTCAACACTTCCAATTCTGCCCCCCCCAGATATTTTCAACTTGTTTTTACCAAAAGTAAGTTAGAAAATAAAATAGCACCCTTATCTGACCCATACTTCCCACCATTTCACTAATATTGTCAAGTGAATATACAAAAGGGTGCGCCTTAGAGTCTGCATATAACCCAATTTTACTCAGATTGGGGCCGAATTAGGCTTTTACTTGTAAATTGGTAACATCATTAATATTCTACTGGATTAATGCACTGATTTAGCACTGGCAGAAAATGATGTAAACAAGTTTTACAAAATTACCTACACTTAAATGTTAATTAATACTCCCAGTATGTGGAGAATTGCATTATAAGAGTGGGAAGTGCTTCAAGATGAAGTTTATGTTACATTCAGTAGCTGCATAGGGGCTAATTCATTTATTATACTCTCCTACAAACCATTTAATTACATACCTCTAATATATCACCCCCTTGTATTTACTTAGCAATCTGATGTCTAATTGAACAGTCTGTTGTATATACACCAGTATAGTGTGGATTGTTCAAGTTGACACATCTGACATAAGGATATTCTGTATGAAGTCTACATGATAGTAAAATTAGGAATTCTCTTTTTTTTTCTTCTTTAGAACCCAAATTATTTTTGCGTTCGCCGCGCTGTGCATATTGATGCAGTCAAATATGAAAATGAGAGAAAAAGGTTTGTACCCAGCCCCCAACCATTTCAAGCTAAATGTGCTTTTTTTGTGCTATACTGCCATCTACTGTATTTAAGGACATGCAGTTTTATTGAAAAACTTGCCCAACAATACTGAGAGTAACAGAAGGGAAAAATAAATTGGACCAAAAATTGGTTAACTACTATACCAAGTATTAATTATTTAGGAAGAGAGACCAAATAATGGGCTTTAGGTTTTTTTGTTTTTTTTTAAATACAGCATGCAGTATCCAACCCTCTGCAACCCCTACTATCCTATTTTCCTTCTCCTCCTCCTTCTTGCCCTTCTCGGACTCTGATCTCTGCTCCCTGCTCCAGAGCCATAAACCCACTACGTGCGCTCTGGACCCCCTCCCCACTCACCTCTTCCAGGCTGCTGCCCCTGCTTTACTACCCTTCTGCCTTCTAAACAAGCCTGCATCACCCCTGTCTTAAAAAAACCCTCCCTGGATCCCTCATCCCTCCAGAACTACCGTCATGTCTCCCTCCCCCCATTCCTCTCTAAAACCTTGAAGCAAGTGGTACACTGCCAGCTCTCAGCTTTCCTGTCAACACATTCCCTGCTTGACCCTCTCCAATCTGGCTTTCGCCCCACACATTCCATTAAAACTGCTCTTCTCTCCGTCACAAACTCTCTATTCTCTGCTCGTGCCGCCTCCCTCTCTTCTGTCCTAATTCTCCTCGACCTTTCTGCTGCCTTTGACACAGTTTACCACTCTATTCTCATGTCCTCCTTTGCTGACCTGGTACTCTCTGGCATTGCTCTTGCCTGGTTTTCCTCCTACCTCTCCAAGTGCACGTACCAGGTTTCCTGGCATGGCCCACCCTCTGCCTCTTGCTCTCTTTCAACAGGTGTCCCCAAAGACTCATGGGACACTTTCTGTTTTCTCTCTACACCCACTCCCTGTGTCATCTTCCATGGCTTCTCATATCACTTATGTTGATAATGCCCAGATCCCTCTCCTTTCCCACCTCTGTCTCTGACATTTCCTACCATATTTCTACCTATCTCTCGGCCATCTCCTCATATATGCACTCACATCATCTTAAAATCAACCTCTCCATATCAGACCTCCTTTTCTTCCCCCCTTTGTCCTCACCCACCGCTGATCTCTCTATCTCTATTCCACTTGAATCCACCATCCTCTCCCTCCTCACCCACCAAGAAACTTGGTGTCACCCTTGACTCCTCCCTCTCCTGCTCTCAGCACATCTCAACTCTGGTACGCTCCTGTCACTTGTTCCTCAGCAACATATGTAGGCACTAGTAGTGTCCCGCCTTGAATACTGCAATTCTCTTACTGGCCGGCCTCCCTGCCTTTGTTACCCGTCCGCTACAGCTCATTCAACTCTTACGTTGACTAGGGTATCCTTGGCTCGCCGCGCACCCGCGACCCCTGTGGTCTGGCCAGGCGCCTGCAGGCTTACCTGTAAACTGCCCAGAACTGCGTTGTCCTCCGACGCTGTAGCTCTGAGGTGGCTGCACAGTGAGTCTACAGTGTGAAAAAAAAGTGGTCAGCTGATGGCACACACTTCGGAGGACAGCATGTTAGTCTTCGATGCTCTCGAGTCAAAGTGGGTGAGCCAAATTGGGAGAAAATAATAAAATTATTGTCGATTCTACTAAAAAAAAAAAAAATTACTTTCTCCTCTCTGTCATTAGATGGTTCCAATATTAAAGTCAGTTCTAGTATTAGGAACTTGGGTGTTATTATGGATTCCTCCTTACGAACCTTACGAACACAGTATTGTTAGAACAGTCTTTTTTCATCTCCACAATATTGCCCGTTTAAGTCATTTTCTATCATCAGTAGGTGCAGAAAAGTTACTTCATGCACTCATCAGCTGAATATTGGATTACTGTAACACTTTGTTCTTTGGCCTTCTTAATAATACTCTTAGAAGGATCCAATATGTCCAGAATGCTGCTGCTCGTGATCATTTTCACCTGTACTATTTCAACTCCATTGGTTGCCTGTTAACTTTAGGATTGATTTTAAAATTGCAATGCTAACTTATAAAGCTCTAAATGGCACTGTTCCTTCATATATTGCTGACCTGCTTACTCCCTATGTCCCTGCTCACAGCCTACGTTCCTCTGAGGCTGGTCTGTTGGTTGTCCCCAACTCCAGGCTTTGCACTCAGGGTGACAGGGCTTGTTCTGTTTATGCACCCAGACTTTGGAACTTCTTGCCAAATTATATTAAAAATTAAGACTCTCTGGAGTTTTTTAAAACTTCTTTAAAGACTTACTATTTTAAATTGGCTTTTAACTGTCCTTTTTATTTTTAGTGCCTTGGGATACTTGCTGTTGAAAGGCGCTATATAAATAAAAAAAGTTGTTGTAGTCGTCTATCGCTGTCTTGAACTTTCTGCTCCATCCTATCTCCAGACTATCATTTTTCCCTCCCTACAACCCTTCTCACCCCCTCCGCTCCTCCACCTCTGGCACACTAGCTATACTCCCCCTCCACTCCCCTGCCTCCAGAACCTGCTCCTTCTCCAGCCTTGCCCTTCAGTGGTGGAACAACCTACCCACGGATATCAAGACTGCTCAGTCCCTGACCACCTTCCGACGCCTCCTCAAGACACACCTGTGAAGACAGCCTTTGTAAACCTCAACCCTCGACTATACTGGACTATATGGCACCCAATTGTACCAGTTCTTGCATCAGCTTGTACCTGCACTGAACTGCTCCATACCTTGCCACTACTGCTCCTAACTAACTGTATCTCTTGTTTGATTTTACTCGTATAGGTAACCGTACTCAGATTTTTTGTATTTGCTCTTATTTGGAAGTCATTCTCATCAATTTATCATACTTACTACATTTTCTTTCTGGATTTTACTCATATAAGCAAATATTTACTGTAAGTTATAACTGCTCTTAGTAAAACTTGGTCTTATAATTTACTGTAAACTTTATTTTGCCCTTGAATTTGATCTTATTGTACTTTCATAACTGCTCTTATCTGTATTATGATATTCTGTAATGTGATATTTTACAATGTGATAATGTGTAATGTGATATTGTATAAAGCAATACTTTGTTCTGTGATATTTTGGAACAACTGTAAGTCGCCCTGGATAAGTGTGCTGCTAAGAAATAAATAAATACACACATACATACATAAATAAATAAATAAATATCCCAAAGACAACACTATAGTAGGAATTTTTTTTTTTTTTATTATTTTTTTTTTTAATTGACATAATTCCACGGTTAGCACTCTTTAAGCTTATGGGTTATTAAGCATCAAGGTTTGAACTTTTCAGAACTTTCATTTTTTTTAAGTACCACAAAAACCGTAAAAATAATCTTGGTGGGCCTTTCCAGACCAGGTCTTTGTTCCAACCATGATCTTAATTGTGTATTTGAACCAATAGACACCCATCTTATAAAGCACTTGATTAGTTCAATACACCTGTTAAATCTGTAATAGAATTGCACACCCCTGTTTTAGAAGATAGTATTTGTTTTGAGCTGACTTGGGTTACTCATTGAAACATCATGAAACTTTAAAATTGTGCAACAAGTTTCAGACTTTGTCAGCTTACAGCAGGGGTTTTCAACTGGGTGTATTTCTAAGGGTCATAGGCATGGGGAACTACATGTCGGTAGATTAAAAATTAAATAAATTAGTCAAAACACAGTTAACTATTTAGGGATTTACCTGCTTATGATTCAGTTTGAATTCCTTTATAACTTCTGGTTGATAGGCATTATTCACAAAGCACTACATAATGAGTTGCTTCAAAGTCTGTTTTAAGAATGCATTTAATTAAACTGCTCTGTGCATCAATAAGACACGCCTTCACCCCCCCACACAGGGATTTTTTTTAATCCAAATTAATTGAAATGCCGCTCAAGCTGATGCCAGTTCATTACATCAGCTATTTATACATACTGAGACAAATTCTCAGAGCTTTTTACTCTAAATTGACATTAGCACAATTTGTTTGGAAAGAAAAAATGCAAAGTTAGCAAATCAGAAAGTTCCTTGCAACCACCCTCTGTTCATCCTCTCTCCCTATTGGCTCCATTCAAATATCCACTCCTCCAATCTCAGAGCTCTTTAGTAGTCAGCACCTGTATTAAAGCTGGCTGATTAGGCCTGGAGAGTGACTCCCTTTCTTTGAGGAATCCATCATAATGGATAGCATTATAAATGTAAATCTCAGTGAATCCTTTGGTATTTTTAGATTAGTCCAGTGCAGTTGTTCTTTTTTATTGTGTCCTGCACTTTGTCTAAACTCTTCTTTTTGTTTTCAATGTTACTTGTTTAAGGTTAGCTGTTTTTCAAGGTCTGTGTTCAATCTCCATTTTTTTACTGATCCTCCTGATTTTTTTTTTCCAAACAACTGTTTGCCATTCAATTCAGCACTTTGGCACAACCTTCACAATGACCATCATTACAGGACTCTGCTGGACTTCCTTATCTGTTGGTGAGAATTCCTTTTCTGTATGGATTTTTTCTACTTTAATTTGATACTTTTGTTTCCTGTATTTTTTGGTTTTGTATTTTTGTTACTTGGTTTGGTTTTCAATTACATTGCTGCTCTGCTGAACTTGTTAGGCCTAACTTTCATGTGCCATCCATATTATTATTGTTACCACTGGTGATCTGTCTGTATATACATTGTTTCTGGGTTAATTTGTGGCCCACTGGACACTGCATCAGTTTCTCTTTTGTTACTTTTTGGCCTTCTGTTTTCTATTTACCAAGTTACCTGTACCATTTTTATATTTGCATGTTTTGTTAACCTTTTGTTTTTATATTTCATTTGTTACCATTATTGGTCACAGTAATAAACCAGTTGTTTGTGAAACTGACACCTCTAACGTCACTCTTGCTGACTTATTTAGTTATATAAATACGGCCAGTAGTATCTCCTTAGGGAGGACAGTGCAACTGCTTTTCAGTTGTGCAGAGTGATGGTTAGTCTGAGTCATGGTAGTTTTGTCTTTGTCAATTCAAACTTGTCTGGTCATGGCCCTAGACTCTTCTGTAATGTAGTTGTTTTCACTAATTAATTATATAGCTCCAACTCTAAATCTTACAATGCAGCCATACTTGGCCTATCTTAACAGTAGAAGGACTGGAGATATACTCATACCTAGAAGCCCTACAGCAGTCTTTCTGACAGCTGTATTCAAAACACTATAAATAGTACAATGAAAGGAGAAACAGTTGGATGTAATTTGTTTATTTTTTGAGTATGCCACAAACATCTGAACAACTGAAGTGTATGTGTATATGAACATTTATTTTATGAATCAAAACAAGAAAATGTAAATAAACATAACTGTACATATTTATAAAACTGAAACAATAGCAATACATTTTTTACTTTTCAACAGGAATTGGTTTATTATCAGATGAGCAAAAGCAACTGAACAATGCAGATAAATAAACATTTTACAGAAGTGCACAGCACAAGAAGTTATAAAAGTCTTTTTTAACCTTGAACCTAAGGCTGTTCACAATCGACACAGATGATGCGCTTCTCCACTCCACCTTTCTGCACAGGGCACAGCTGTCTGAAGTCTTATTTTTATTGGACTTGCCAACCTGGCAACAGGGTTGCCAGCTTCAGCTGTGGGTACACGCTTGGCAGTCTCCCTCTGTTCCAAATGCTGCTTGCGAAGTTCCTGTGCTAACTGTAAAATTTGTATTCTCTCCTTGGTAAATTCTTCTCTGTGCATTCTTTGTAAAGTACCCAGGAGTTGATGGCTGCTAGGCCCAATACCTTTAAAACACATGAACATCAACTCCATATTTTGTTGCACAATAGAACTCCACAGTCTCTCTGATATTTGCTTTTACTAGTTCTGATGCTAATTGACTGACCAAAGCAGCACAGCTGGCAAGCAGGCACCAGCCTTTCAAAAGACTGATTTAAAACAACAGACTGTCAGTCATTCACTCAGGCAGAGAGTAGAGACTAATCTGATTACAGCTAAGCAGATTGCGGACTGGTAAATAAAAAATAAAGTAGAATACCATTCTGTATAATCAAAGTACAATTGTTTTCTGTGTGGCTGTCAATGTGACTGCTCCCAGGGGTTTTAGGTATAATGTAATATTTCTGCACTCCCAGTTTTCATGCTTTGTGGGAATATTTAATAAATACGGACAGAAAGGTACATGAACACGCAGCCCCATATGTGTTACGACTGGAAAAAATTACATTTTAAAACCAAAAACTGCCAAAATGACTGCCGCAGGGCTTCTAGCGTTAATAGTTGTCTAGCATAACTACAGTTATTCATTATATACTAATTCCTTATTGTGCTCTTTTGGTATCACTTTTGACTAATTAATGCTACTCGGGTTTTAGACTTAGGAAATTGTATTCCCATAGCTCACACATTAATCATGAACTAAAATAACAATAAATATTTGATCAGTACTGGCTGCATACTCAAGTAAAACATTACTGGCTATTTTGTTGTTCATCCAAACATAAAATATTTGCACAAGGACTAAACTAAGATTTTTTTTTTTTTTAAATGTTTTTCATAATAAATAAAATAAAATATTTGATTTCAGGAGATAACAGGAAAGTCTCTGATCTTCAACACAAACTGAGGACAGTCTGATATAATGGACTTCTCCTTTACACATTATATAAGTGAGAAAATGCAGTCTGATGTAATAAAAAGCTGTTAAAAGTAAAAACAAGTACATTTCATGCATTAAAAAAATGCAAATTACATACTGTTGCAATTTGAAACTGCTTTTCCTAGAACATAAGGACTTGGAAAATAACAACCCGTTAGAGCGCACCAGGCCTTAATGCAGTACCTTTTGAATCCTTGTCAATTCACAGGCAGCATTCAATAAAACAACTTTGTTGTGTAATCTATTGGCTTACACCCCTGCTGCTTCCAACAGTCAAAAAGTCACATACTTCCTCCTGGTATGACTTGTCATGAAAAGGAATTCCATTCTGTAAAGTATTGTTATGTAGAGTAGATTGACATTCAGGATATCCCTAGGCTCTACTATAATGAGCCATCTGACCTGTCATGACTTCAAGAGGTGTCATCTCTCTCAGAGAAGACAGTCAGGTACAGTATCAAAAGAACAGACTTGTAGAGTTGCAGGAAATTTGCCAGTGAATCAGCCTCCTTAGATATCACCATTTTCCAACTCAGGCTAGTGCAGATTATATCGGGATGAAAAAGTGGTGGACTGATCTAAACTATTTGTCATTGCATACACCAGTGTTAAGATGTGCCTTCCCTTGGGGGGGGGGGGACTGACCAAAATATCAAAACATCGCATTATACATTGAGGCATTGCTAAATGTCTTTTCAAATTGATATTTAGTTTTTGTTCTAAATGTTCAATTAACCATATTTCACCTGAAAATTGGCTTATGTTTTTTATGCAAGTTCTAGCTGCTTTTATTGTGCCTGAAAAACACAAGCCAAATTAGTAGAAACAATTAGTTGTGCCTATTTGCTCTGCTGGGCAAGGTTGGGTGAGGAACAGCCAAACTCTGGTAACAAGGTGAGGTTGCTGAAGACAGTTTACTGTCAAAATTCATACACCATGGCAAGACTGAGCACAGCAACAAGACACAAGGTAGTTATACTGCATCAGCAAGGTTTCTCCCAGGCAGAAATTTCAAGGCAGACAGGGGTTTCCAGATGTGCTGTCCAAGCTCTTTTGAAGAAGCACAAAGAAACGGGCAACGTTGAGGACCGTGGTCGGCCAAGGAAACTTACTGCAGCAGATGAAAGACTCATCATGCTTACTTCAATTCGCAATTGGAAGATGTCCAGCAATGCCATCGGCTCAGAATTGGTAGGAAACAGTGGGACCCTGGTACACCCACTACTGTCCGGAGAAGTCAGGTCAGAAGTGGCCCTGATCTCAACATCGAGTCTGTCTGGGATTACATGAAGAGAGAGAAGCAACTGAGGCTGCCTAAATCCACAGAAGGACTGTGGTTAGTTCTCCAAGATGTCTGGGCCAACCTACCTGCCAAGTTCCTTCAAAAACTGTGCAAGTGTACCTAGAAGAATTGATGCCGTTTGAAGGCAAAGGGTGGTCACACCAAATATTGATTTGATGTAGATTTTTCTTCTGTTCACTCACTTTGCATTTAGTTAATTGATAAATATAATCTATTAACATGTCTTTTCGTAAGCATTCTTACTTTACAACATTTTTTTTCACACTAAAACTTTTGCACAGTACTGTGTGTGTGTGTGTATACATAATATAATTTTTCTGCAGGCAAATGTTCCCTTTTTAAACAGAAATAAATAATTTATTTCACAATAAGTGCGTTCCCTGGTATGTATATATATATTTTTTTTTTTTTTTTGCGTGCAATGTGTATGACTAGTCCATTTTAAAATATCAGTAAATCATTGAATATAAACACAGATGTCAAAATAATGCATTCCCTACAATATTTCCATGTTGACAAAAGAAGTTAATTGTCATTAAACTCAGATGTGTGTCTCTCTCTCTCTCTCTCTCTCTCTTATATGAGAGAGAGAGAGAGAGTGTGTGTAATGTGTCTAAGTGCTTGGGGTCTGCAAATATCGGGGAAAAAACCAAAAGGACATATTCACCTTACTTTGACTTATTTCTCTTACAGTATGACAGGTATTGACTTTTTTTTCTACATTTCATCTAAGTATTGGGAACTACAAATAAGTGAAATGGTGCTTTTGGTTGATCTTACTTTTGCTGCGTCAGTACCCTGAAAACACGTAAACTATCCTTGCTGTATAGAGTATGCAGTTCTTGAGCTTTGCTGATAACTTGGTGCGAGGAACTCTGTGCCTCTCAATGACCAAGCCTTGTTATGGCAATACCTGTACCATGAGGGAGCTCCCCTAAATATATAACCACATAATTGGAAAATAGCCAACAGAGAACTTTAAACCTATGCCCGATGTTTAAAACTGGCTATGCTAGTAAGATTGGGGCAGGTGCTTTTGTATGGCTCATTTAAAGCTTGGTAATCAACTGTGTTGAAATCTTATGAGATTTATTTTTTAAATCGGGCCTTCTCAATGACACTCTACATGCATTTTAAGCTTGGATAGTGTGTGCTTTGAATAAAGTAAAAGATTGTGTCTCTATTGAATCCCCAAGGTTAATGTGTTTCTGATTTGATTATGAACTATTGTTCAACAATTTTAAAATTACATTTTTCATAGACAGGGATAGAAAGTATGCAAAAAGTAAACTTAAAGGTAGATACCTATATACGATTACCATTTAAAAAATAGTTTGCTTATTTGTACACATTTTAACACGCCTGTCTCATTATCATTGTTGTAATATTGACTAATGTTAAATGATAAAATAAAACACAATGGTGACAGAGGCGAAAAAAATGCTTATAGTCCCTTTTCAAATTCAGGTAAAATTATTATTTTTTTTTTGCAGTGGTATGTAACTGATTAGCATTATTAGACTTTATTTGACCAATTCGATTGAGATTTAAATTACATGGAAAATCATCCACCACTGAAACATTTACCAAAAATCGTGTTAATACATGGATGGTGACATAATAGAGGCTAAGTAGATGGTTATCACTACCTATTATGCCATAATATCCGATCTGAAAATGTATTATGACACAATATAAATATCTAATCAGTTTTTTATATGTATTTATTAACCTCTGGAGTCATGTTAATGAGTACTGTGTAACCACTGTGAAAGAAAGAAATTTAGGTCTCATTTATCACGCCATAAAAAAAACAAATTTTTATATATGTGTATATATATAGAGAGAGAGAGAGAGTCTATGTATGTTTAAAACCAGCTCGGCTAATGCAGCTTCCTGTTTTGATGCTTGCAACATTAAAATAAAACCTTAGAAAACAAAGACTTCACGTGGGTTAGAAATCGAGACCATTCCAGATATGGTCTTCAATAAGATGACTTTAAACAGAGTCCAACATTGCAGGCATTCAACATTAACTTGCTGACTGTTTCCTCGCTGCATAACGTGAGTACGCCACAACAAGCCGCTCGCTCTTTCCTTACCGAGAATGAAACTGAGCTACTGCCAGCATGCCCCACATGTTGATCTGTTCCTACCTAGTTTTAAATAATTTTAGCGTAAGAGATAGAAATGTTAAAGGGACTAAGAGCTCTTAAAATAAACAAATCCCCTAGGCTAGATGAGTTCCTCCAAATAGTACTCCAAAGAAAAATTGAAGTTATTTACAAACCGCTAACCAAGATCATGCAATATTCTCTTGAGACAGGGGTTGTACCGACAGACTGGACAATTGCAAATGTAATACCGATCCACAAAAAGGGAAACAAAACCGAACCAGGTAACTACAGATCAATAAGCCTGATTACTACTGTATGTAAACTTATGGAAACTATAGTAAGAGCCAAAATGGAAAATTACATATGTTCTCAAAATGGAGCGAGTTAACCAGTGGAGTACCACAGGGATCAGTATTAGGCCCTCTGCTCTTCCTAATCTACATTAAGATAGATGTAGATAGATTCTGGTATAGTAAGCAAATTTGTTAAATTTGCAGATGACACAAAAATAGCAGGAGTGGCAAACACTGTTGCAACAGCAAAGGCCATTCAAAATGATCTAGACAGCATTCAGAACAGGGAAGACACATGGCAAATGACATTTAATAAAGAAAAGTGTAAGGTACTGCATGCAGGCAATAAAAATGTGCATTATAAATACCATATGGGAGATACTGAAATTAAAGAAGGAATCTATGAAAAAGATATAGGACTTTATGTTGACTCAAATGTCTTCATCTGGACAGTGTGGGAAAGCTATGAAAATGCCAACAAAATGCCGGAATATATAGAGAAAAGTGTTGAATTTAAGTCAAGGAAAGTAATGTTAGAACTTTATAATGCATTAGTAAGACCTTATCTAGAATATTGCGTTCAGTTCTGGTCAGCTCGTTACAAAAAATATATTGCTGCTCTAGAAAGAGGGCAAAGAAGAGCGACAAGAATTATTCCTGGTTTAAAAGGCATGGCATATGCAGACAGGCTAAAATAATTGAATCTATTCAGTCTTTAACAAAGAAGACTGTGGCAATTTGATTCAAGCATTCAAAATTCTAAAAAGGTATTGACAATGTCAACCCAAGGGACATTTTTGACCTCACACAAGAAACCAAGACCTGGGGTCACAAATGAAGATTAGATAACAGGGCATTCAGAACAGAAAATAGGAGGTGTTTTTTTACAGGAGGTAGTTGTTTTTTACCTCCACAAGGGTGTAGTTGAAGCATGACACTTGTTGAAGCTGACACTCTGAGATCCTTCAAGAGGCTGCTTGATGAGATTCTGGAATCAATAAACTGTCAACCAAATGAGTAAGATTGGCCGAATGGCCTCCTCATTTGTAAACATTCTTATGTTCTAAAAACTATGATCAAAACATTCCCTCCAGGAAAAAATATCACAAACTCTTACTGATTTGCTTTTAAATATTGTATTTGGTTTCACGAAGTTAACAATAAATGCTATTTAAACGTTCTACTTATTATAACTTCTACCCCTTGATTAACCATTTAAGTATAACCTCATTACATTTAGCCTCCCTCCCCCCTCGTTCCACAACCAAGGGAAGAAAAACAAAACACTTCTAACCTGAAGTGAAGTTTTAACTTGTGAACTATTGATTCAATAAAGTCTCAGTTAAGTGTTTATTGTAATTATTAAAGTCCCAGTTCAGGTTCTTATTAATGCTTGACAAAGTCTCTGAAATAACTGGGGGCCTTAAATCGTGCAAACACTCTGTGTGGCCTTCTCAGTTACAGTCCTTCCTGGTTCTTGGAGCAGGGATGCACCTGGCTGGAAGGTAAGAAAGAGATGCCTTGTCAGACGTCTGGCCAGACCTGGGTGGGGCAGCATATGGCAAATCAGAAATAGTGTCCCTTGGAACCACTGCGGAACCTGCAAAGAAAGAACTGGTAGTAGGTGGGGGATTTGGGCAGGGAGGCCTTGTGGAAACAAAGTGTATGGTTGGCCTTGGTGATTGTTGCTCTGCAGCTGGTCACAGGTTGATCCTAGTGTGAGGACTGTCCATTTCCGGTGTTTGTGTCGGCCATGGTCACAGGTAAGGCTTCAACTGGTTTTAATGAACTACTTTAGAAGTAGCCCTTGGATCAGCTGTATTAACAACCTCATAGTCATGGTCCATACACCTGATAACTCTAAAAGGTCCAAGCAACTTAGGGGCTAGTTTCTTGTGTGTGAGGTGGCTTGGTGGTCCATTGGTTAAGAAAGAGTCTTGTTATTAGGAGGTTCCCAGTTCAATCCAACCTCAGCCAGACTCACTGTGTGTGACCCTAAGCAAGGGATTTAACCTTCTTGTGCTCCGTCCTTCAGATGAGACGTAAAACCGAGGTCCTATTGTAAGTCTCTGCAAAACCAAAACAGATAGACAAACAAAACGAACACTAAACAAACAAGTACCGTGCTGGTCCTCCTGCACGACATAGAAATTGCTTATTCTCTCTTTAAAGCTTACTTTACTACCCTCACTCTCTCCTGTTCTTTTGCCCTGAACACACAATCCTGAGTGAGTAAAAAAACGTGCTATATTATATATATATATAATATTATCTATATATATATATATATATATACACACTGTTGTGCCAGGATTCAGTTATTAATTAATTATTCAATTGAATCCCAGCATGTGAACTAATTTGTGCAACCCCATGCTCACATACTATTAAATACTTTAAATGCATGTGAAGTGAAGTGCAATCCCTGTGCCTAAATACAGCTATATATTTTAAATCGCTCCTCCTACACAGACCCATTTATATCCCATGCACCAATACCTATACACCAACATCAACACCCCACATGCAACACAACACAAAATCCATACATGGGCAGGGACACTGCCACAGTGACAAGGATTTTTGCTGTTATGCACGTAAGCTTTGGAATAATCGTCAGCAGATGATCAAGGACGCTAACACTGTTATTAAAAAAATTGAAAACGCATCTCTCTATAGGAAAACCGCTACCTAAGATCATGCAATAATCTCTTGAGACAGTGGTTATACCGACAGACTGGACATCATGGTTAAGCTTATGTCCCTGTGCAATGTTTTATTTTAAAATATGTTTTACTTACAACTATATACTGTGTATTTGTTGTTTGTACTTTGTTTTGTTGTTTTTAGTGTTGTGTGTTATTAAGGCACTATACAAAATAAAGATTATTATTATTATTAGCGATGATTAAATAGATAGATAGCTCCCCAAACTGACTAAACAAAGAAGATTCTATAATATTTAACATATGTTATGACTTCCATGTTATTGATGTATGGCAGAAAAAGTTTCCAAATACAAAAGCATAGACCTGGAGTAATAATTATTAAACTGCATTCTCCCATATTGACTTTTGTTTAATTTCTGCAGGTGTGTCTGACAACGTTAAAATCGGACCATCTCCTTTAACATATCATAACTGTATTTCTATTGAGGTATCTTTGGGGCTTCACCAGTATACAAGGTTCCAGAGACTATTGGAAATCTAATAAGAACTCATTAACATTACCCTCACATTTTACAACCCGGAGTTCAGAAGCTATTGATACTTCAAAATGAGCTGGGTCTTATATTTACAATTAAAAAAAGCAAAGGGGGCCGCTATTAGATCAAGGATGAGGTGGCTTGAGGAAGAAGAGAAAAATACACGCCATTTAACATAAATGTATTAAATTCAAAATTGATTACCAATTATCAGAGGACCCAAGAGTTATTTCAAAATGTGTTTCTAGATTGTATCAATGGGGGAGTTTCCATGTGTTTCCATGTGTGGCTAGGTACATGTGAAGTAATGATGCACTTGCATGTCTGGGAGAACAGCTCGCCAGGATCAGGTCTGTGGCTGAAAATAACGGACATAGAGAGGGATTGGGTAAATCTAATTTACCCGTGAACATGACATAAAACAAAAACCTGCAGTTCACTGCTCCAAATCTATACAGGTTTGGGAGCATACGTGGTAGGTGCCTGACACAGATCTCTATAATCCTAGCCATGGTGATCTGCAATAGCTGGGTTGGACAGTTTCATTATATACCTCTGGATTAATTATTTTCTTTTTTCTTTAATTAATAAAATGTGTGATAAATTATTTGCAATATTATTCACTACTAACAATATGCCACCCCACCAACGGACATTTGAAAAACAATTTGGGCAAGAGCAGTAAAGCACATTATTAAACAACCAGGCATGAGGCATTTACAAATCTCAGCTTTATTCCATGAGCTTAACATGGTACTTTATAGTCTCACTCAAACAAGATGTCACCTGACAGCCATGGATTTCCAGGTGAAATTCTCTCATGCACCTGTTCTCTGCGCACGGAAACCACATTTTCCTGAACTGTCTGCGAAAACAGCAGGAGAACACTAGGCATGGCTAATTTGCATATTGACCTCCACCTTTCCCCTTCATTTGCATGACGTCGGGTGAAAAGAGGGTCTTTGAGTAAAATAAACTGAGCCAGTGGAAACCTGAAATGTACTGGGTCATTTTTAATTTCAAGAAAAATTAGAACACACATAGAAACTCCCCCCAGTCTCTTTATAATTCAACTACCCCAGAAATTAATTCAATCTGCTATTTACAAAAAATAGCTGAAAAGGTAGTTACTATTTCAGAACTCTTTAAAAAAAAATATTGCGATTCTGATTTAACCATACTCAAAGTAAGAGATGCACGTCATTTCAAAATTAATACAAATTCTACAGTTTTTTTTGTTTTTTTTTTCCTGAGGAAAGGTATTCAGATATTTGATAGGAATATTAAAATCAGTCAGCTAGCTGATGTCACCACACTTTTAATTAAAGATGAAACACAAGTAAAAGTTGCCATTGGCATTATTGTTTCATTCTCTAATGCTTCAGGCTTGTTTCCTAACAAAAAGAAGTGTGACTTGTACCAATTAAACCGTGTCGACTTACTGAAATTGAAAATATCCCAGTCAAACATGCAGTAATTTATTTGATAAAAGATAAAAATCCCAAGTCTAGGTCAGTATCAGGTCAGTGCCTGCTGTGAATAGAGCAGCTGGCAACAAGGGAAAGACCACGTGACAGCATGGAGAGAGCTGATAGGAGGAAGTAGACCCCATTGGGGCTGGCAAGGGTTAACTACCCTTGTCGGCAGTATCCACCTCTATGTTTTCTAAGGTAAACAGGATACTGGAAACATCCGCCCAAGGCTTCTAAGAAATTAAAAAGAAAAATACCCCTAGAGTCTGTGAGAGCAGGGGCGGAAGATGACTCAACGTTGGATAACACGGTTAACGACTTAGGAACGGAAACGGATATGAGAATGGAGAGCACTTCACAAAAGACTAGTTCAAGATCTACAGTTAGCAAAGACATGCAGTTTGTGTCTGTGGCTAGAGCAAGGTGACAGTGGTCAGGGGTTTGAAGATTCATCAAGGGATCATGAAATGCTTCAGGGAGAAGGGCCTTGCATTGATCAGTACTTCTGACAGGGATCCAAGGGACACAGTTCATGTGGGAGAAGTTAGACAACAAGCAGTGGAAGGGTTGAAGAGCATAGACAGCAGCACTTTACCGGGCAAACTGAAACTCTGGTGCTTTCAGTTTGGTCTACTGCCAAGACTGCTGTAGCCACTGACTGTGTACAAGGTTTCCTTGACAACGATTGAGAAGCAGGAAGCTTTAATCAGTTCATACATCAGGAAATGGTTGGGGGTTCCACGCTGCCTCAGTAGAGTGGGGCTTTATGGTAAAGGAATACTGCAGCTACCAGTCTCTGCTCTAACTGAGGAGTTTAACTGTGCCAAAGTCTGACTGGAAATGACATTAGTAGATTCACATGCCAAATGCGTAAGGGAGGCAGCACCTGTGTTGAAAACAGGAAGAAAATGGGTGGCAAAGAAAGATGTGGAAGATGCTAAGGCTGCCTTCGAATCGGTGATATTATGGGGCAAGTTCAGTATGAAAGAGAGGATCTTGCTCTCAGTTCAGCTCCTCCTACATGGCTCAAGGCAACCCCAGCTCAACGTAGGAAGCTGGTAGACAACAAGGTGAAAAAGCAGGAGGAGAGGATCAGGGGTGTAAAGGCCGTTTCCCAGGCCAAGCAGAGAGAACGGATGAGATGGGAGAGTGTGGAACAATGCAAGCTCGGTTGGCAAGACATATGGACAATGGAACAGAGCAGGATCAGTTTCCTCATCAGATCAACATGTGGTGTTCTCCCATCACCACAGAACCTAAACCCCTGGGTGGGTGAGGATCCCTCATGTCCTTTATGTTCATCACCTACAACAGGAAGGCAGATTTTGACAGGATGTAAGGTGGGTCTTAGCCAAGGACAGTTTACTTGGCGCAATGACCAGATGCTGCGATGTTTGGCCTTAGCATTGGAAGACAAGCCTAACCTGACCAATATGTTGCCACCAGTTCCATCAAATTATTACACACAAAAGACAATATTCCACCGTCCAGGAGAGCAACCACCAAGAAAAAGTGTTAAAACCAAGCCTCGCCCAGGACAACTAGAATTGGAAGATGTTGGCAGATGTTGATCAACGGCTTATTTTTCCACCTGGGATTGCCACCACTAACCTTCGACCAGATATTGTCTTGTTGTCTGGATCAGCATGCCCTGTTCATCTGGTAGAGTTAACAGTGCCATGGGAGGATGCTGTAGATGAGGCGTATGAGAGGAAGAAACTTCGGTATGCACAACTAGCTGCTGAAGCGGAACAGCAAGACTGGACAGTCCGAGTTTACCCACTGGAGGTGGGTTGTCGAGGATTTGTGGCACACTCTACAACCCGGTTTCTCAGAGATGTCGTGTTCAGTGGCCAAGAGTTGTGTTGCACAGCAAAGAACTTATCTGAAGCAGTAGAAAGGAGCAGCAACTCGCTGTGGTTGAGACAGAAATATTCTGGATGGTGATCTCAAGCACAATAGAAAGAAAGTAACACTGATGTACTGGTAAATAAGCTGGGCTGAGTTGAGTGGGGGACGGAGGAGGGTGATGCTAGGAAGCCAGAGTCACTGTTGAGCCCTCTTGAGGTGTTGTGGGCTAGTCGACGAAACACAGAGGACAGAAGGTGCCCTTTTGACCCCAGAGATGTACCCTACTTAGCTCAATCCAGACAGTTGTCATGCTGATGCACTGGGAAGATCGCACTGTGGTTGATCCCCGGAGCCAGCATCACTGCCGTTGTGTGTGCTGATGCGCTGGGGAGACAAAATAAGCTGGTCCCTGGAGCCAGCATTACAGTTCAGTCATCAACACCAGGCAGAAGGATATCTACATCAACAGATGGAAAGAAATGCAAATGGATGGAGATGCAGATGGATCACATTAGTTTACTGTAAAGCTATGCTTTAGTTGGTGCTTAACTTGGCAAGAGCCAAGTTCAAATCAGCATGAAGTTTTTAACATCTACTGTCACTTAATGGAAATCATCCTTACAGGGCAGGATATTATTGTCCAAAGCTGATGGTATATCATGTTTTACCTATTTAGTATTAGCCCTTGATGTAAATAAAGACATTTGCAGAATCTGATACATTTTTTTTTTTTTAATTCATATGAAAAAACAAAACGTTAAAATAAATGTTTAACTAAATAGTCTTGCAAAGGGTGGTTTGAATGCTCTGGATTTGACTTAACATTTTGCCCAAAAATAAATGGTTAAATAACATTAATCCTGATTCTGGTTGGAACATAATCCTAACATTCTTATTTAACAAATGAGGTGGTAATTCTTCACCAACAGGCATTGTTATCTTGGAAACTGATCTACACAACTTTTTTCCCCTACAAGTATATCATTTGGAACAACAGAAATTTAAGATACAGAAATACATCTATATATTTTTAAAACTGGGTGGAAAAAAAAAACAATTTTATGTTAACCAATTGGAAGAGGAAGGGTTTCCTTTATCTTACTCAAGATTTATAGAAGAATATGCCATTGTTTTTGATGCTCAAACAAATCTTTATCCTTCTTTAATCTTGCAGCTCAGGATCAGATACCCTCCCTACCTTTGACTCCAGCACTATATATTGATCATGTTAAATGTTATGACCCCCATATAATACTTATTAAATAATGGGGTAAATGTAAGTATAGGTGCAATGCAAATAATTCTGGATGCAAAATTAAAATTGCATTTTGACTAGGCAATTGTTTTGCACTGTGCCCTATGTAAGCTTAAGAGCAATGCAAATTACTCAACACACACAAATAATGATCCACAATTATGATAATGAGGGTCTCAATGAGTGCATTGGTCTATTTAGTGGACGCACTTGCAGAGTTAGGAGTACAGAGTCTAGTAGTGGCTGTATTACATTTGTGGTGAACGAAAAAACAAACCCCCAAAAAATATGTCAAAGTAAGGGCATCAAAGTCTGAGAAGGAGCTGAGAGTCCTTATGGCTGAGGTCAGTAGGAAACAGTGGTCTGGAAAAGCCTCAGCCAACATCACTTATGCTAGTATCCTTAGGAAATGATATGTATTGGCCTACCCTTTTTAGCATGACATCCAGAAATGTGTTGAGCACTCAGGAACCAGAGGCTAAATAGTGCAGAGAACACAACACTTTTCCATGTGCAGAGGTAGCAGTCCCTAGATTGGGTCTAGCTTATCCCGCAATGGGTCTAGGATGACCTGCAGAGTGAGACGATAGCGCTTTACCACCGCATCCTCCGGCAGCCCTGGGATTTAATATGCAGGGTCTTCCTTGTCTTGCCCTTCTCCTAGGAATGTGTTCCTCCTCAACAAGAGCCAAGTGTCACCGCATCAGGAAGTGTGCCACAGCAGCCATCCTGAAGTCAATGACAGGTCTCTGCAGGTGTGTACTTTTATACAGTTCTTAGTTACTCGCTTCTGCAATGATTTGCACCTTGTAAGAAGAGGTTTATACTTTTTGGAGGGTCAGCAATTGCCTAAGTGCATGGCAGAATCCTTACATCATATTATAATGTTTGCGCCCTCTTACTATCCAGATCCCATCCAATTTATGTTCCTCTTCATTTGAATGCATTTCAAATGCATTTCATGATTTTAATGGATTAATGATGGCAAAGTGCAAATTTGATAGCGGGAGCAGAACGCCAGGTGAACACCGTTCTTTATGCCACATTTTTAGCAGCTGGTAAAATCAGACTTTTCAGCGGCTAAACATGATTTATGGCAGCATTATGGGGGTTTTGCGCCCAAAAATCACTCTGCATGTATCCAATATGTTCTAAAGCCCTCTTTATGTTATTTTCTGTTTTTAATTTTGATGTTTCAATGTATGTTTTTGTATGTCTGTTTTTCGCATTAATACAAATCTTCTAAGAGAAGGGGAGTGTTGGGCAGATATATTGTTGATTAACAAATCCACAGAAAACTTTCAATTCATTAATGAAACCCAGTGAGTCAGAACAATTCAACAGAAAAGTGAATACCATTTTATTACACAACAATCATTTCAACAGTTACTTAATTGGTATTACACATTTCAAATGTAACACTAGAAAAAAGATTTCAGTTTAGCATTTTATATTGTTTGCTAAAAGCAGGGTAATACAATTCTATATTAACAATGTAAAAAAAAGTTTTCATAATTGCAAATTATGATAAAGCTTCTTTATTTACAGTAGAACTTTGAACACAGTTCTGGGTTCCTGACACATCTTTGGTGGATGAAGCACTCTCGACAACAAAGGATGGGTTTAAACAGGATGATACCTGTATTTGTATGTTTATTGCACTAATCTGGTTTACTGACTGCATATATTATTCACAAATCACAGATTTAATAGACAATGTTTTAATGTACATTGTATTCAGGTCTATACACAGGTCCTTACCATCTCACAACTATCCTATTAATGCCTGGCTTGTTAAATTACGAAGAGTTGTATTAGTTTAATTGATGGCCAGTCAATCTGTGTTCTGGGATAGCTATGGCATTCTGGGAGATGCCATTTTTCATTCCTCATTTTAAACAGTGTAACAAAGGAGAGATGACCAAATTAAAAATCATTTGAATCTTGTTATCGAACAAGTATCAAATTAAGAAGAAATGTTTTAAGTGGCATAAACAACGCAGTGTTGAATCTGTAAAAATAATTCACTTCAGTTTGAGTGCCGGCAGGCACGAGAAACTATGGATTCTTATCTTACCGACTTCTCATCTGAATTTTTATATATCCGCCCTTACTCTGGTCCCAGCGCAGTCGGATACGTGACAGACTACTGTATCAGGTGCAATTTTCACAAAATCTGTAGAAGCTGGTTACTTTGATTAATATTCAATAATTGTTTAACAGTAATAACCAATTTTTTGTAATGCACTATCAAGAGTAACTGCCTTTAAGATGCCACAAACACAAATATAACTACAAAAATAAATATTATATTGTACTTGAACTCAAAATGTAAAAAGAAAAAAAAAAAAGCAAGTCTTAGAAAAATATAGTGCAAAACATGTCAATGAAATGCTTACATAACCGGCCTCAAACTTTATTATCCCACACTACTACTAAGGCAGATGATGTGCCAGTTCAAAGCAAGCTGAAACAGTGCTGAACAGATTTTTTTTGGTTCAGACACATATTTTCAGCTTCAGGGCCAACCCATCTAGAAATCAGTAATGAAGTCACGCCATGCAGAAAATGAACTGTAACAAGCAGCCAAAAAGCTATACCCAGATCAGTTATCATAACATATGTAGACAGTACTGTCTAATTTCAGAAGTGGCACAGCTGTCATACTTGCAGGGAGATTCAATCGAATTATTATATCTATATGTATATTAAAATATTTCAACTTAACATTATTTTGTCAGCTCTACTGAGTTTAATTTTGACATAAAACCATATTCCAAAAGCCTTAAGTTTTGTAGAATGCAAGGAATGCCTACATGTAAAAAAAAAAAAAAAAAAAAAATAAACATAAAAATACAAAATACATTTCCTTCTTGTAAAGCTTATTAGGTATCTAACCTACCGCTATGGCCAGAAGTTTTGAAAAATATATTGCAAAAAGAGAACTTGCACACACAACAAAAAAGCAACATAAAAAGACTCGAAACCAAAAAAAGAAATGCCAATCCAAATAGCGCTGTTATCAGTTTGAAAGTCCTGTAGAAGGGAGTACTTTTGCTCTGAATTGCCTGTTGTCTGTCTCAGGCATGTATTCTACAAATCAAAAGGGGACTGTGCAATAGTGGTAGCCCACTACATGAAAGACATTTTTTCGAGAAATAAAATCATTTTTCTCATAATGTACTGTAGGAAAAAATAAGCAGGGTACTAAAAGGAGTGCAGTAATCAAGTAGTGCTGGAAACTAATTGAAAATTGACTACACAGTGCTGAAAAATGAATCTGCAGGGCTAAATCAATAATTTTAGGAGCTGTACTGTTTTTCTTCATCTATCCCAGCTCTCCTGTAACTCTCAGCACACTACTCTGCAAGTAGACAGGAGTTGCATGTGGTAGCCTATACAGTGTACATTATGAAAGACGCACTTTTCTGCAATTACCTGAAGATGGCTGCTGTACTGTAGCAGGTAATAAACAGAAAATTATAAAGAATGCAGTTATCAAATACAGTGCTCGAAACGAATGTATTATACACACATAGACATAGATGTCTTTACATCACCACCCAGGGATGCCTTATTGTCACCGCCCGGGGATGCCTGCCTCGCAACGCCCATGGATGCCTGCCTCGCACCACCCAAGGATGCCTGCCTTGCTCCACCCAAAGATGCCTGTCATGCATCGCCTGGGGTTGCCTGCTGCTCCACCACACCTGGGGAGCCACCAGTTACAAAGTACAAGGGAGAAGTGGAGCTCCCACTGCGGCCTTTGTGGTCAGGGGCTCCCCTCCCGAGTTCA
The DNA here is from genome assembly GCF_017654505.1 of Polyodon spathula. NCBI lineage: Eukaryota > Metazoa > Chordata > Actinopteri > Acipenseriformes > Polyodontidae > Polyodon > Polyodon spathula. The sequence continues at coordinate 79,258,222 of NC_054537.1, forward strand.
TCTCCCGAGGGTCCACTACCGCCGTCGCCTCCCGAGGATCCACTACCGCCGTCGCCTCCCGAGGATCCACTGCCGCCGTCGCCTCCCGAGGATCCACTGCCGCCGTCGCCTCCCGAGGATCCACTGCCGCCGTCGCCTACCGAGGATCCACTGCCGCCGTCGCCTACCGAGGATCCACTGCCGCCGTCGCCTACCGAGGATCCACTGCCGCCGTCGCCTCCCGAGGATCCACTGCCGCCGTCGCCTCCCGAGGATCCACTGCCGCCGTCGCCTCCCGAGGATCCACTGCCGCCGTCGCCTACCGAGGATCCACTCCCGCCGTCGCCTACCGAGGATCCACTGCCGCCGTCGCCTACCGAGGATCCACTGCCGCCGTCGCCTCCCGAGGATCCACTGCCGGAGCTACCGCTGTCTCTACCTTTTTAGGAACCGACGCTGTCTGGGTGTCCAGAGCCACCGCTGCTAGGCGGTCTGAAGCCGTCACCTCCCAGGGGTTCTCTGCAGCCGCTGCCTCCCAGGGACCCACCCAGGGACGTGCTTCTACACAGCTATGCTTTGCCTGGGGTCGCCGGCTCTGCTTCGCCTGGGGTCGCTGGCTCTGCTTCGCCTGGGGTCGCTGGCTCTGCTTCGCCTGGGGTCATCAGAACTGCGTCGCCTGGGGTCACCTGTTTGTCATTGCCTAGGAACATCTGCACTCATCCGCTGGGGGATGCCACCTGCATGCTACTGGCCAAGGTAGCCAGTACGCCACAGCCTGAGTTGCCACTGGGAGGCAAGAGGAAGCCTCCATTCCCACCCCAGAATGTGGACTTGAAGTTTTACGGGTGGAGGTCGTCTTAGCTGCGCACAAGGAGGGATGAGTGTGACGGGATGCCTACCCCTTGTGTGTATTTTATTATTTATGTATGGATTCATTTGTTGTTGTTGTTGTTATTATTATTGTATTTGTATGTGGGCGGACGAAGCTGACCGTCCTAATCATTATTATTGTGTATATATGCAGGCGGTCGAGTACCGTCCATCTTTTATTATTTACTGTTTGAGACCGGCGAAAAAGCCGGTCTTGTAATGTGTAGTTGGTGGGGATGGGGTTAAAACCCCTTCCCTGGAACTCTTGTGGGAATGTGACTAGAGCCTTAATAAGGTAATTTATTAATAGGTAATTAAGGCTCCAGCCACGAATATAAATGACCCACTTTCAGCTCAGGAGGAGAGTGTCAGAGGAAAGACGTGAGTTTGTGAAAAGCATACTACTTGTTACTGTGTTTGTTTGTTTGGCCCTTGTGCCCTTTTTGTTGCCGTTTTGTTTTGCATAAATCTTTATTTTATTTAATAAACGCGCTGAATGCCGTTGTGCTTCAGTTTTGCCCCGCCATTCCTTGTTTTGACTCCTGCTTCATGAACCTGACGTCACCACCCACACGCCACACAAAGCCATATGTGACAGCCCCCCTTATAGTAGAATAAAGAACATGACTATGGTGTACTTAGTAGGTGAGAAGGATCTGGAAGATGGAAACAAGCCAGTACTGTAGTGGTATCTCAAGAGACAAATATAGAATTGTTATAAATGGGACCCACTGAGGTATTTCATTAATTCATTGTGTTTTCTGTCTCTATAATTGCATTTTGAGGCTACAGGTTGATAAAGTTCCACATGGATACTGTCAGTTCTGTAGAAAACAGAAAAGTATTGCTTCTCAGTAGAAAATAGGTGTATTGATTTGTTTTACTTTTGAAAGCCACAGTTACATAAAAGGTACATTTTAAAGATTGTGAGTGACTATTGCTCTTTTCATCACAGAGGTTTAATATAAAGCAGTAAATAATGGGATATAATGTGTAGCACCATTATCTAAGTATGAGCTTGCTGTATGTTACTATGCAGATCCACCTCAACTGATACCCTAAGCATTCCAGCATGTGTGACCTACAGCCACAGTGCTAACTGTAACACTGTTACAGACTTTGTTCCTTTCTGCTACATTCAATAAGCAAGTATTTATGATAACAGCATAAAAGCACTTGTCAAGCTCACTACAACTTACATGGATGTATTTGAAGCAAAGTCAGTCAGTGTGAGTGTATGACGGGGTACTCCCAACCATGGGTATAGTTTGGGTTATGTAGCAAGGGTGATGTAAAATGTATATTTGTATGAGGGCACAGGGATTGCACAATAAGTTCACGTGCAGACTGTAGCGGGGCCAGACTTAATGATTAGCAATTGAGTCACGGCACAGCTGTATATAAAGAGGCACAAATCACTCACTCGGGGTTGGTGTATTTGCAGTAGAGACTGGGAGAGAGAGAGAAGAAGAAATAAATTTAAAAGCAATAACAATTGCCACTCATACTGGAAGGACCAGCACGATACTTGTTTGGGGTTTGTCCACTGTTTGGTTTGTCTAAGTATTGTCGTCAATGTGCCGTTTGCTTTGTGTATAAGTGTTTTGTTTTGTTTAATTATTTACTTTATAATAAATCTGCGGCACCAGCACATTAACTCGCCATACTGTGTCTCTGCACTTCCTGGTCTGACGTCACCCACAAGCTATCCTGTTCACAGAGTGCCAAAAAAAATGTATTGCCCCTATTGGATGCAGAAGACTGGCTTGGAAAAATGGTTCCTATTACCACACACCACTGTTAAAGGCAGATGATGTGCCAGTTCAAAGCAACTTTAAACCATACCGAGCAGATTTTTTGGTTCACACACACACACACACACACACACACACACACAGCTTCAGGGCCAACCCATCTAGAAATCAGTCATGAAGACTGTGACAGTTGAGCCATGCAGAGAATTATCTGTAACAGGCCATCAGCAAGCTATATCCAGATCAGTGATCATAACTTAGGTAGACAGCACTCTGTCTAATCACAGAAGTGTTCATTTCACAGCTGTCATACTTGCAGGGAGATTCAATCGAATTATTATATCTATATGTACATTAATATATTTCAACTTAACATGATTTTGTTAGCTCTACTGAGTTTAGTTTTCAAAATCCATGACTTTTGTAGACTGCAAGAAATGCTTACATGCATTTATTTAACCTTGAGAAACAGGATAGACAACAGTATCTGGGTATGGGTAAAAGAAAAGAAAAACATAAATAAAAAAAATGCATTACCTTCTTGTAGAGAGTCTTGGGTATCTAACCTACAGTTATGGGCAAAGGTTTTGCATCAGCCTATAGAATTAATTGATTTTGCTTCATAAGGTCGGCTAAAACCTGCTGAATGTTACATTAATTTATTGAATTACTGTGGTAATTAGTGAGCAGGTGTAGAGCAGGTGAAGTGCAGGTGCAGTAATCCAATGAAACAAACAGATGACCAACCAGTAAATAATAAGGAGCTTGCAATACACAGCGAAGTGTATTACACAGTAATAATAAAGGGTTGCAGTCCCGTAAATAATAAGAACAGTACCAAACACAATTAGTCTAAGTGAGTGCTGTAGCGCTTGTGGTGAGGTACAAGTTATTACGTGCAGCAATGGTGAATATGTAGTGCAGTGCTGTCTGGGTTTAGTGCTGGCCGTGGGCAACAGCTCCGGATAGTGTTAGCCGTCTAGTCTGGTGAACAATGAACAATCGCAGTGTTTTTAGACAGCTAGACAAAACAACCAAAACACTCACGTTTCTCTATCACAACAATACAGGTCCTTCCATTTTCGGCATGACCATAGCAAGGAACAGATCACATCACTATGTCCCTTTTATATACCGTCAACCATGACCCCTTGGTTAATGAGCACACCCGCTCCTCCAATCCGCGGATGCCACACCATTAACATTCTGGGTCGATGATTTAGTGTATCATAGCTCAGTCCCCTTTCCAGATGGCCGACATCCGTCTAACCCTGGGATTGAACTGTCAGGCCATCCAGTCCAGGGTACTATGTTCCCTTTACTCAGTGACCTCACAGGTTGGGAAGGAGATCTAACACCAATAATCATTCGATCTCTGTCACAATTACATATTGATTTATAGTTTTTCCCATGCAGTTCAGGGAAAACAAATATTTTAAAAAATGTGACATAAAATATTGTACTACTTTTATGGCTTCCAGTAGACTTTTGCAATATAATTTTGTAGTTTCTTGGATTACAAAATGTTAAATAAAAGATTTAAATTATGTTCACATAGTTGTTGTTTTTTAAATGATGTTTCAATACTAAAATTATAGGTGATGCAAAACCATTGGCCATGGCTGTACTTTACATACAAATGCACCCAGGCTTCTAACAATATTGTCTCAAAATATTAAAACAGACTTGTTCAGAAATACTAAATGTGGTTATTTAAAAAGTTCTATACAAGCCAGTTCTGTTGAAACAGACTTAAAAAAAAATAGTAACCAGAACAGATGGTATTGTAACTGGTGCATCCTCGACAGCCTCGGGGTTACTATTGTGGTTATGCTGCATGTATAAGAGGCAATTTTCTGTACTAAAGTGCCAGATGCTCAATAGTTGGATTTCATATTGCTTCCTAAAACTCGAAAGCAAACCCCATTGTAACATTGTCACAAGGGTCTATGCTCACAAACAATAGATACAGAAACTACAGTTTTACAAATACATTTGATCAGGTTATCATAAAAAAAAAAAAAAAGATTTTGAATCCAAATTTAATCTTTTTTTTACAGTATGTGCATTCATGGCTGGATAGCTAAGACAAATGTTTTACAGGACTATGAGTTAACATTAGAACTCTTTTTGATAAAATATTTTTAAAATTCTCAAGGTAAATATGTTTACAAAGTACGTCAGTGACAGGGTAGCATCACGGCCTGGATGTTATCGGCAGGGAGAGAGAGACTTAAGCACAGAAAGCTTGCAGTGAAGAGCTACTGCACACATTTAACCCTTTGCAATCCTATGTCGGACCAGGTCCGACATTATAATTTTCCCTTTCCTGTCCGACATCATCAAAAATATGTCAAGCATAGGTCTCTAGTCATTTTTTCTCTAGAAAAAGCGTAAGAAACCTTTCAATGGCCGAGTGAGACCAATAAGAACCGAGAGAAGCCGAAAAAAAACCCAAAAGGGGCGGATTTGAGCAATACGCATGGTCCTTACACCACAGACCTAACACAGATATAAACAAACAAGATAGCTGCTTCCGCATCCAGCGCTCAGAGAATATCACAGACATTTGCAGAGCTTTTTGAGATGTTATAGTAATAAAATAATGACTTGGGTTGCATTATTGAGGAGTTTGGTGATAAAACGAGTGATCAGGAGATTATATATCAGTATGCACGACTATGAAGAGGTATGTGATAAATACAGCGAACAAGTGGTGGGGCAGGGCTGGAGATGCAGTACTGAGTGTTTACTTTGAATAAAATTACTTTTAAACAGCGCACGTGAAAATAAATTGGACCTGACATGCCTGACAGGTGCTGAATAAATGGACCGCTAAGGGTTAATAACAAAAATAAACAAACATAACACTGACAGAAACTCTAGACAAAACACATTAACAAAAAAAATGGTTATACAAAAACTCACAAAAGTAAACAGACAGCACAGCCTGGAACACAGAACACGAATCATAACCCTCCACCTCTATCACCAACAACAATCCTATCCTTCCCCCTAACACCTGAGATCACCCTTTAAATACACTCACATGTTTTCACAGGAAGGATTTTAACCCCTTCCCTGCCATTTGCTGGCTAAGGTAGTCCATGGTTAGTGCTAATCATTGGATGTGAAACTAGCCCTTAGTGTTTTAATCTCTTGCCTCAGAAGTATTCGACTTTGTTCATTAAGTTCTTTAAAAATAAATTATCATTAAGGAGTTCTAGGAGTTTTTTCAACATGTTATTTTGCAGTTTATTTCAAAACAGCTAAGTGGGTGTTGTATGAATCATGTTGCAAACACATAAACAATGAACATTTCTCCCAGAGGTAGTGACAGCAACACCAAAACTTTTGAGAGGTAGGCTTTTAAAATGAGACATCAATTGGGAAAAAAAGGGTAGTGTTCAAATGCAATAAAGGTTTTACTTAAGCAATAGAACCCGAAGGCCTGCCTCATGTCTTTAAATTAATTAAATTAATTTGTGGTGGTAATGTAATAGTTTAGTTTAGTGATATAAGTTGTTTTTTCTGAAAGCATGTCATACTTGCATGTCAGAAATTCTACTTACATGGAGCTGTTCTTCAGATACCTGTTTGTTTTATTAAAACATGTAAAAGTACCAGTAACTTTTTTATTTTTTAATTAGGATTTGAGTGCAAGTTTGTGTATTTGTGTACATTTCAGTATTTAAGTTACTTTTGGGTCCTAAAATTTATTGGTGACAGTGAAAAAAAAAAAAAGAAATATTTTAATAAATAAAAATATCTAGTAGCCTATTTGTTAATGCTGATCATGCTGTTTGTTCATTTACTTGTTTACAATGTGTTTATAAAGTTTATTCAAAGCCCTGGCTTTGTTATTACCATATACTATATGCCAGCTCAAATAAAGTTGAAAGTAATTACAGACTGCATCCAGTTATTTGATTTTTCTACAACTTGTCATTCAAACAGGAGACAAGGTGCTAGGGTTTTTATCATCAGTTAATGGCATTTCTATTTTCTGACTGGCTAATGATTTTGATCAGGTGTATATTATTGAACACATATGTAACAATAGCACCTCTGTCAATATAATGAAAAATCCTGTTTTATGAATTATTGCATATAAAGTACACTACCTTACACAAAGTAAATATCTTACAGAGATATGCAGCCTGAGATTTATAACTGACTAGAAATACTCATAAAAAGACTGGAAGACTGGAAGACTTTAAGAAGAAGTTGTGCTTCAGACATTTAAGAAGCTTTGCTGTGCTTAATGGAAATGCTAACTGCCACTGATATGCATATTAACAAAGCTACTACGACCTTTGTCACTCTACATGTTCTGTTTCTACATGTGAAACGTCTCTAGGAGATTAAAAACTCAATATTTAAAGTCATTGTTATCCCAGTCCTCATGCATGAAGAGTAAGAAGTATACACATATTAATTAACATTGTGACTACAAATATGCCCTTTAGCAAAAGGCACAGACAGAAGTCAAGGTTTAGTGATACATATGCATTTTTTAATCCGACTTATGAACCTTCAAGGCACAAGATCAAAATGGTGAATTGGCTCCATTAGTACAGAGGAAGAATCTGGACTGGAAAATTGTGCCTGATTATACAGTGTGGTGGATTACAGAGGTACTGTAAAGAAATCAAATACTATACCTAAAAAATTTAAAATGACAAAACTATTTGAAAGCTTAAATACACTTTATTACTGTACATACACAGTATAAAAACACAATAACGCCTTTACAAAATCTTTGCCTGTTTAAACCATTCCTACAGAAAAACATTCACTTGTTCGTGCTGCACTGCATGCAGGATTCAGGGGCTTTCGGCTGGCATTCAGGTTTTCTCTGTGTTGCTTTAAGTTGGCATATTTTCTTTTCAGAATATCTGAAATTGTTTGCCTTGCAATTTAGAATTTTTTACTTCACTGTCACATTTTTTTTGGTTAGTTTTGGTAAACATTCAGCTTTCTTGATAAGTGCAAATTTGCTTTCAAGAGATAAGCTCATTGTGTGTCTGTTTAGTCATTTGTTTCCTGTTCAACAACTGCACATGCAGGGACATGTGAGTATATATGCAACATTTTGTTTTTGCTTAGTTTTTTATACTAGTTTTAAAGAAATCACATGACCTGGTGCCAGACTGTGCAGTCAGATCTATGTTGATTTTAGGTAGAAGATACTTAAAAATCATGCCAGATTCCAGAATAGACAGGTTGCGGATTGTAGAGGGTATTGCACCGAAGGGTATCGGGACCCAAAAATCTTGCCAAACTGTACAGAATGACTGTTTGTAGAAGAACTGGATTGGAGAGGGTATTACTGTAAAAACACAAACCGAACGGCAAAGTGCTTTACGTTTGTGCTGGTGTAACGAGGTACTCCCCGCCCCTACGCATATTATTTTTTGTGTTACAGTATTTTGTATTACAGTAGTTGTATTATTATTTAAATGTACTGTTTTATGTATTTAAAACATGTCATTTTATTATTATTGTTTGACAGCCTGGATGGGGTTAAAATGCCCCATCCAGATAAAATGCTTAGTCAACAGTGAGTGCTTATTAATAAACTGGCTGTTGACAACCCATGTAATAAAATCAGTGCCGAATGTGGTTGAGGGGTAAATGAGGTAATTGATAGCCAGTTGACCCCTCGGCCACAATATAAAAGACCTGCAGCTTCAGCTGAACGGGGTGGGTTGTCCAAGTAACAATCGATCTGGAAAGTAAACAATTGCTACTCATGCTGGCTTTAAACCAGCAAGATACTTGTTTGATTTAGTGTTCACTTTGTTTTGTGCTTTGTCTGTTTGGTTTGGCCAACGAGTCGTTTTGTTTTGCAAAGTGTTTCGTTTAATAAAGAAACAAGTGCATTTGCATCTCGCCCTGCAGTACGTGCCTGTTGTGTGTGCCACTCATTTGCTGGCCTCACATCTTGTCACAGCTGGATTGCGCCGTCCCCTTCATGTGACTCGGAAGGGATTTTGAGCTGGGCGCTGGTGGGATTTCTAGTGCTGGCCTGTGAAGAAAAAATGGGAGTCAGAATCGACTAGAAAATCAGAAGCAACTATAAAAATATTGATCAACAAAAATCTACTTTACTGCCATAGCATCATTTGTTAATGAAGTACTTTGTCATTTGTTAATGAAGTACAGTACTGAAGCTGTCCTAAAAATCAATATTGCTACATTGTAAACAGCTAACCTTTACTAAATTTGTGTCCACCTTACATTTCTCTTATAATTCAATAGTTCACTTCGGATTGAAAAAAGACTCGATTCCCATTAGTGGGTGGAGCTGTGACCCTTCTTATAGAAGAAGGTACTTACATTTTTCCAACATTCTGATCATTTAATAGAGTGAGTAGAACAATATAAACCAGTGATCTGTGAATACTACACCTCAGAAATTCATAAATCATGTATTATTTTGTTTGTAATTAATTATAATTTCTGTTTTTGTCTTAAAAGTGAGCCATGTAATAATAACAGTGGTGAAAAAAGGACAATGTCCATATAGCATATACAGTCAAACCTGCTTAATATTACTCCAAAGGGATGGAGCCTAAATTGTGACAATAAGCAGAGCTGATATTATCAGTATATTATCAATAACCTAATAAATCAAACAATCATGTACACATTTAAACCAACTAAAGTTTTCTTCTAGGTCCTCATACCTGTCTGAATACATTATTTTAGTAATAGAAGCCACTTGAGTTGTGATGATAGGCACTCAGAATTGCATTCCTGTTAAACAATCTTTGAGCTCATTGACGGGTGCAAAAAACATTTGTAAACAAGAAGTTTTTTTTTCTTCCTCTCCTTTGTGTAAAAATAAAAATAATAAATAGGAGTCAGTTTTTAATGTTACCATTATGTCATTTAAAAAAAAAAGAAATAGATTTCAGGGCTGATGTGAATTTACATCAGTTACTGATCAGAGTTAGAATCAAATTCAGTGTCATTAACAATGATTTGAACTTTGTAAGGATTTTGACAGCAATCTTTATTCGTGCGTTCACTTCGGTCCAGGTAAGTCTGTTCCCAGTACAACTGCAGTTACTTTTGCACTCAGGTTCTCTGCACCCACATGCAACAAACTGTAAAAGTGTACCAGGAGCTGCTTGCTGTGTTATTAATATAAATTATCCCTCTGCCAGCCATGACCAATGGCCAATGGTATATCAGGTAGGGTCACCAAAGCATTATGCCAGATGTCTAGATGATAGTTGGCCCTCATTACATGCTGACATAGACTGTCTTGTGTTGGGGGGTAAAAGTTAATTTTTATTTTGATTCTTGCAAAACTTCTTGTAGCGCAACAGATTCACAACGCCATCAGGCTCGGCTAGCCAGTTGTGATGCCATGGAGTGCTGCATGGCCTGCGTGTAAAAAAAAAAGATGTTAATCTGCTTTCTCATGTGTAGAATAAAGTGCTTGAACTTCTGTAACACTGTCTCTTAAAACAGGCTTTGCTATCAGTTTGGTTTTAAAACCACCACCTGCAATGACTAATTCCTTCTCAGGATCATTGTGGTAGTTATGAATGTTAAGAACCCTACCAAACCTGAACCCTAACCCTAACCCGAACCCTAACCCAACCAGTTCCTTATATTGCCTAAGCCAGGGGTTTTCAACCTGATTTTGAAATTGTACCCCTTCTGTTGGGAGGTTTCAGCTAAAGTACCCTTTACAATTTTCGCTCACTGAATAGTACCACAGTTGCAATAAAAGGCAGAATAATCTGGTTAACACATTTCTTTTTTTTCATTTATTTAATACTGGGACTCAAACTGCTGAGACAGAAAACCAAAACAATAGCTTCATTCTTAAAACTTAATTACATGTCTTTGGATGCACAGAATTAGAAGACAGTATTTAGGAATCTTTGGAAACACTTGTATCCGCTTTCTATTGGGCAAAGTCATTACAAACAATGCAAAATAGTTTGCACTGTAAATGTTTATCACATTATTATTTACTTCCCACTTTGGCATAATTATGTGTGCCATTTAAAATGTTTACAGTATCAAAAACATTAACCTCAAGCTAAAACTATAATTAATTACTAACAATAGTACACTTTTTTTAAAATTAAAGCCAGCATAAAACTGATCCAAAGGGACTCTGTATAACTTTCTGTCACTTTGCACTTTCTGTACTCTTGTGCTTTCTTCCTTCATTTTTTCTTTTACAAGCAAGAAATGCATCAAACACCGAACACATAGTCAACCAGCCGCTACTGCTGTTAATAAAATGCAGCCGCAGTGATAAACAAAAAACGTCAAAGTACGAGTATTGTGATTATTATTTATACTTCTAAAAAACGTAGAAACATTGTGCTTCACTGGTACGACAAATTGAAAGTAGCAAAGATCGTGAGCAGCACAGAGAGCTCTCCATAGGCATAATCACCAGACGCTTAGATGTTTCACCTATATATCAGAGTGGAAAGACACTCAATCGAAACAGATGGAAAATGTGGACATGATAGATTTTGTTTGGGTTTTTTTGTTTTGTTTTTTTTTCCCAATTAGCGGTTCACTTTGAGCTGCTAAACAAGATTAAATAAACATACACAGTCGTTTAAAGATAACATATCATAACATTAACAAAAAAAACAATTCAAGATCATTATTTTCTCTTACTTTCATTTTTATTTCTGAGTCGTCATGCATTCCCCCTATGGCTCTTAGAACTCCGAGGAGTACGCGTACTGTGGGTTGAAAACCTCTGGCCTAAGCAATACAGCTACCCTTCATGCGATCAAAGTAAATATGTTTTACTAGCTCCTCCAATGTCTGCATAGGTACAGATACATGTGTGTCCTCCTGCTGCTCATCAGATGTAGCTGTCACAACAAGACTTATGATATGATACTTATGCACAGTCTTTTAGGTTCTTTGCATGTGTTATGGACAAACTTGATCAGTGCATAAGGGTCCACATTTTGTATAGGACCCTGAAAAAGAACAGGAAAAATGTTACCTAAGCATCACCAGATTTAGTTTTGTGTTGCATAATGCAATACACAGCTCCTGAAGTAATTCTTATTAAAATACAGATAAACCCTTTGGACTATAGGAGATCTATTACTGATCATCCAACACCTATTTCATTGCTTTTACTCCCCTCCAACAGATTGTTTATTTATTTATTTATTTATTTTTATAGCATCTGGGGTTTCAATTGTATTTATTTAACCAGGACCTGTGATCAGATTTTCAAGGTAAGATAGCAAAAGCATTTACAACCAGTTACAAATTCAATCTACCACCCAAAATAATCAACACAATAAATAGAAGTTGACACATACTGTACTTAAAAAACATGTTTTAGGCTTAGCCAGAATTTAAAGTGCTCATATTATAATCTTTTAAAAGGCTAGACCCAAAATGCTGAGTTAATTAGGTGATTGTTTTTTTTATGATCCTAAAGTATATTAAACACACATTTTTACAACAGTTTAAACACTGTGCTCGTTTTCTATATATTGTGGCAACACATGGGCTCCTTCGCTTCTCTTTTTCGTCTTTCTTTAACTCTCAATTGATCTACGCAATTTCTTTAAGGTTCGCTCTCACTCTCGTTCTATTTCAGTACTACTCACTCACACCTCTCTCTCTCCTCTGCTTCTGTTCTTATACCGCCCAGTGGCAATTCACCCTCCCCCCAACCTGCTCTCCTCCAATCACTGCAGCACATCACCCTCACTGCCTGCCACTCCTCCACACACACCCCTCCCCTTTGCTTACCTAACCCAACCCCGGCATGGTTCTGCCTCGAACAATACATGCACCTGTTTCAGACAAACAGACAAACAACATAAAGTGTCCCTTCAAAGCAAAGTGGCCTCAGCAGTTCCACAGGTCGCTACACTGCCCCCCTTCCTCCCACTTCCCAACTTTAGTTCATCATCCCTGAGGGAGCACAAAGTTCCAAAAGTGACCTGGTAGTTGGCGTGCCCTCCCGGGCCAGGGCCTCCTGACCACCGGCGACCGACCGGCTTGCCTGGGGTGACTCGGGTGCCTCAGACACTGGCTGTGGCGGCGGCGGCCAGGGGACAAGAGTTGAGGGTTGAGGTCCCTGGCTGCCCAGTCCAGGTAGGGGGCCAGTCGATCTTGGTGGAGGATTACAAGGTGGCCCCGGGTGTGGCAGCTTGACCCAATAGACCACTTCACCCTCCTGCTCCAACATTTCGCAGGGCCCTACCCATTTGCTCTCCAATTTGGAGCAGCATCCTCGGGTCCTCTTTGGGCTATACACCCACACCTGGTCTCCCGCATTGAAGTGGTGTCCCCTGGATTCTTGTGGGAGTGGCAGAAGCACTGGCGAAGTTGCCGCAGGGTCTTAGTCAGCCCGAAGTTCCCAGTGCCTGGCATCCCGTGATGCTGGGCTAGCACCTCTTCAGTCAGGCTCCGGGGGACCACCAACTGCCATCAATCCTCCCCTGTCGCTTGCTCTGTCCAGCTCCTCTGCAGCAACCCATCTCAGAGGGCAAGCCTGGGCCACTGAGCCCACAGCCCCTTCACTGTCTGCGACATCGGGGTGACCTCCTCCCAACTGGGTCTCCTGCAATTACAATCAAGAATCATTGTATTTCTGTCACAGATATACTGAAAGGTATTTTTACTTACCTGTTCATGTGGTTTCTGTACACTCACTGGGAAGGTCTGGGTGGTCAGTTCGAAATCCAAACAACCTGTGGACAAAGGGTTAGAAAGATAATTATAAAAATGTATACTTACCTGGAATTAATATTATTAGACCCTGACATTAACTGTTTTTGGTCAGATTTGATTTCAATGAAACTTTCTTTTAAACAACTGTGGCTTGCGTCTGCAGAAACTCTAGCTCCGACTGTAAAGCAACTCTGGCTGTAGCAGTAAAAACAAACAAAACAAACAAAAGCCTAACTCCACCAAGGAGTGCTTAACTAAACTTTACACATATCCTAGCTACGAAAAACCAGACAGCTAAGCTGTTTACCGGTAACAAAACACTTATCAAGTATCACACTACCTTTTGTATATCAGCCTGTCCCCACATAGCCTTTACGAAGACCTCAGCCATGCCTCATAGACCTAGCTTGTAACTAGCAGGTCCCCAGTTCAAATCCCAGCTCAGCCACTGACACTCAAGTTACTTAACCTCCTTGTGCTCCGTCTTTCGGGTGAGACGTTGTTGTGACTCTGCAGCTGATGCATAGTTCACACATCCTAGCCTCGTATCTTGTAAAGCGCTTTGTGATGGTGGTCCACTATGAAAGAGCTATATAAAGATTATTATTATTATTTAAATACATGCCTGCTAATTACAGGCAGGTGTACTTAATTAACCTGGACCAGGTGAGCTGGCGCAATAAAACAATTAATTATACAATTAAACATGTGGCTATGTAAAACAGCCACAAAACAGACATTTTCCCAGTGTGTAGGGCCTCTGCCCTGTTACACACATATTTACTAACTACCATAACAGGAGAGTTGACACACTACAAACATTCTATAACTATTCTATTATCACTTGGTGACAGTATGGTACCTAACTAAACCCTGTTCAACTTCTTTGAATTATCTTTACTGAAATATCTGCAGCCAGAATTTTGTCTCACTCAAGAGATCACATCAATCCTGTCTTGGAGGCCTTGCACTGGCTGCCTATCAGGTTTAGAATTGATTTTAAAATTTTACTGCTGACATATAAGGCTGTTCATGGGCTAGCTCCAACTTATCTGTCAGATCTTTTAACTTTTTACACTCCCACTCGCAACGTCCGCTCTGCTGATCTCAGACTGCTGTGTGTCCCGCCTACTCGCCTGTGCTCTATGGGCGACAGGGCCTTCTCTTGTTATGCCACCAAATTATGGAAATCTATTCCACTAGAGATCAGGGATTCAGCTTCTTTGAGTATTAAGTTAAGGTTTAAAGTTAATTTAAAGACTTACTTTTTTAGAAAGGCGTTTTATGATTTTTATGATTGTTTTATCTTCTTGTGTTTCTTTTATGCATAATCTATTTATTGTACTACTATTAATTGTGAAGCGCTGTAAGATGACTGCTTTTAAGGGCGCTATACAAAATAAAGTTTTTTATTATTATTATTATTATTATTATTATTATTTAGTTCGCTAAAGTTATATCACTTAATTGTTTTAGACAAATCCCTTTTGTTATTGTAGCACTTGAGTGAACAGAATAGCTTTACATTTAGTTGATTAGAAAAAAACATTAGGCGACACTAGGGTCAGATCCGGGCAGGAGTCAAGCCATTTCATCCGTCGTTTGATCTTACATTTATTATTTATTTGAGAACAGTAATGCAGCAATATCCGCACATGGCCACGAGTGGAGGAAAACGCTGCAAAAGCTTTTAATAGCTTGACACTAGTTTCTTGTGTGACCACTTTCTTAATTTGTACTGCACAGTGAAACCTCTGAGAGTACAATTAGAATGACAAAACAAGCAAAAACTAAACACTCATGGTTACTCTACAGTCTTTCAGCAGTTCTCTCACAACCATAACAAAGTAACAGTTTGCTTTACCACATCCCCTTTTGTACCTTCAGCCATGCCCCCATTGGCACATCGCCTCCCGTGTGGGGCGATGACTTGGTGTACTGTGGCTCTACCCCCTTTCCAGATGGTTGACTTTCACCTTTCCCTGGAATGAATTGCAAAACATTCCAGTCCGGGGCACACCGTTTCCTTTACACAGCGCCCTCACAGGGTCATTTGTCACAGGACCATTTGTAAGTTTTAAATAAATAAATAAATATATATATATATATATATATATATATATATATATATATATATATATATATATATATATATATATATATTGTAAGGTACCAGGGAGGGGGTTAAAATCCTTCCCTGCTAAAAACCTTGTGAGAATGCACATTTGGGTGTTATGGGGTTTAATTGTGTAATTGTTTTAATGATTTGGTTAATCCTCGGCACCTGATCGTAATTATAAATTAGAGACAGGTGCAGGGTATTTGAGAGGCAGCCAGTCTGTTCCAGGGGCTGAGTGAAGAGCCCGACTGCGTGTGTGTCCAGTCGTATTGAAGAGAGTGTTGAGAGAAGCCCGTTTGTGTTTCGGTGTTTGTCAGGTAAACGGCTTAGCCGCCCTATGTGTGAGTCAGGGAACGGTTGGTGTATAGTGAGAGCTCCAAAACGGAGTTAGGTGTTTATTTCGGTTTTGTTTTATGTTTATTAAAAGTGCGCGTCAGCGCTAAAGCAATTCCGTTTCTGTGTCCTGGGTCTACTTTGAAAGGGGCAACGAATATGAAAAGTGAAAGGGTCGTTTACAATATATATATATTAACAGAATAGGCAGATATGAGTATCTTGGGTTAATATCGGACAGAAAATGCTCTATTCTCAAACTCAGAAATGATAAAAGAATGCACTTTCGAATGTTAGATGTTCCTGAAATCTAAAGGCAAGGGGGGCAATTTGTTACACTATTTTAGAAATTGAAACAGACTCCAATATTCCCAGGTGCTGGTGTGTTTTAATTATTGGCTCCCATACCTGAATTCATTTTTTATATTTCCCTGTTTACAATAGATGTCATTTGGAATTCCTGTTCCAAATCAATCCGCTGGGAAATATGTAAATACAGTATTCATTTATGTTACCTTTTTTCTGCTTGGTGAAAGATCTCCATTCCAGTACATACCCTCTGAATGTTGTTTATCAATGTAGGCTGCTTCCTCGCTGTCCGAGAATAGTGTTTACTGTCAGTGGCAAGACAGTAACCACAATAGTAACTGGTCTCTTGTCTGAATGATGAATTGAAGAAATCAAACAATTGCATGAAGTCTGATTACTTTCAGCAACATTTTTTCAGCATTACACAACACAGGCATTGTGCTCTCTTCTCTAACAAAGCCAGGAATAAACTTTATGAGCATACTGTGAACAAATTACACATGTGTAACACTCAAATCCTAATTAAAAAAATGAAACGTTGACTATAATTTTATTCTTTTACATGTTTTACAAACAGTTCACAAACTATGTTCACTGTTGTGCACGAGGTACCTCAACTGAAGGACAGCTCCATGTAAGTAGAAGATCTTTTTTAAGTATTGAGGCATTTTTTTTTGGAAATACCCATGAAGTGACAGTCCACCACTGGAATAATGAAGCCTGGAAGTTACCAGACCACAGATGGGATTCTGAGCAAACCGCGTTACTATTGAGGAACGTGTTTACTGAGGAACATGTTTGTACTCATGTCACAAGATGGCTCGTGTGGTGACGTCACGAGTAGATAGACAACAGTACTGGGATATGAATGAATGTGCTACAGCGCCAGTTTATTGTAAACTGAATAAAACGTTTGAACAAACAGAACACTAATACAAAACAAAACAGCATGTTGGACAAAACAAACAGACAACACAGACACAAAACGAATCAAGTTTCACCAGCACGGATAGCAATTGCTTTCCAATACTATTGACTCTTGTCTCACGTCTCATGTCTCTCGTTCTGCCTCTGAACACACAACCCTGTATCACCCATGATCACCCTATTTATATACCCGTGGCTGGAGCCTTAGTTAATCATTTAATCACTTATTCAATGTAAGGCTCCAGCCACATTCCCATGTGTTTTTGCAGGGAGGATTTTAACTTCCTACCTGTCACCCAATATTTCAGACACACGCAGACATTCCCGTGCTCATATACCAATGTACCTATTTAATCTGCACGTGAAGTGATTGTGGAATCCCGTGCCTAAATACAAATTTACATGTTAAGTCACCCGTGCTACATAACCTACA
Source organism: Polyodon spathula (assembly GCF_017654505.1). NCBI lineage: Eukaryota > Metazoa > Chordata > Actinopteri > Acipenseriformes > Polyodontidae > Polyodon > Polyodon spathula. The sequence goes on from NC_054537.1 coordinate 79,275,644, forward strand.
CTCTGTGCACCAATATATGCACGCAACGTAAAACACAAAACACGCACAGGGGCGGGACATCCCACCACAACTCATTAGCAGCAAAAACTATTGATGTATAAAGTCACAAAAACAATCAACATAAAATGTTATTTTAAACAACATATCAAATCTACACTTTTTAACACATAACAAATCTATGTTCTAATAGCAATAGAACCCCCACTACACCAATCTTTTCAGATTTGTTTTTCATTTAAAAGGAACTCACAATGAAAAAATGAATGCATGTATCTATGAAGGTTAATTTATGGTACCAGCTCCTAAACACACTGTGCATGTGGGTATGAAAATAAAAACAGTTGTTTACATTGATAAAATAGTTACCACTTCTGAAATGCAAAGGCAGTTTTAGATTGCGAATAATTGAAGTACTTCAGTTCTGTCTGACCATGTCTGACAAGCCCAGATCAACACAGATGGCATATAGTATTTACAAGCACCAGCAAGGCATAACAGATACTGTATTCCTTTGACACTATAAATCCCTCTTTGCTCCTCCAACAAATCACTTTAAATTTGCTTAGTCAGGGATGCTGAGCAAACACTCAGTCTTCTGTAACTGTTAAGATGAAAAGGGAGATACAGGGATTAGAAAGCTTTGTGTCTGACCTCTATTTAGGACAAACTACATCAACCGCTGATGTAAGTGCCATGGTTTTATATCAAAAACGTATTCATGTTTTAATGACTCATTCAAAGCAATGACAATTGAATGTAGATAATCTTTTACTACCGATTTTTTGATGTATATAAATATGTTTTGCTGTTTTCAGTTTAGCTAGCCAAACATGAGCAAAAATGCTTTCAGTAAAGGTGAACAAATCATACACACCGCTATATCCTGTTCCCTGGAAATGGACTCCCAGATGTTCTCCCTCATTGCCGTGTGTTTTTAATTTTTGTGTCCTTTCTTGTACAGCTCTGGGTATTTTGATACGGCAAGAACACCTTTAATTCATTATTGTTTACTGAAGCCTTCAAGGCGCGCAAGGGAAGATGCTCCTCATTCGTCAGTTCCCCCAGCTGTCATGCGACAAAAATCACAGACTTGGAAACCAATCCTTTTTTAGTGAGGAGCAGTTTTGGATGAGCTGGAGCGGAAATACTTTACTACTATTATGGCTTCCAGTAGACTTTTGCGGTATCATTGTGTAGTTTCTTTAATTACATGATGTTAAATACGATATCTAAGTTATGTTCATATTGTTTTTTTTTGTTTTGTTTTTTTAAATTATGTCTCAATCCTAAAATTCTAGGTGATTCAAAACTTTTGGCCACAGCTTTACTAAACCGATATGTGGAATTCAGTATCAGATAAATATATAAAGGGATCCCTGTACAAAAAGAAAGATACATTTTTATTACTTCAAACATATTTAAGTAAAAATAATTGGGGGGGGGGGGGGGGGTTATCAAACAGACAAATTAAAAAACAGAAATAATAACCTATTTTACCTGATGTTCAGATTCCTGAAGTCCATCCTCCTGTTTTTGCAAACTTGTCCAGTACTTATAGGTCTCGGTTTCACAACTGCCGTTTAAAGGATGATTTGTACGGGACTAAAGTAACTAAAGTACACTGCAATCAGCATATGAAGGTGTACTAACTTTAGTCCAATCAAGTGGACTAAACCTACTTAATCCACTAGCTGGACACATCAAATGGAATACATTTGGTACGCTTCAATTGACTTATACTGTATGTGAACTAAAATGTGCAGCCATTAATATTAAGGCCTAATTTAATTTATATTATTAAGCACTTGTAGTTCTCTTATCAAGGAAAGTGAATACACATTGTCCAGTTTTGTTTATTACCCCCGTCTGCTATGGATCTTTCTGAAACTGATTTACTTTAAAACAGAAAATAAACTCTTTGATGTGTAGTTATGTCTCTGGCCAATATGACCCTTTGCATACATTAAGAATTTGTTTTCGATTTGTGTTTTATCATTATGTTTTATTATTATTATTATTATTATTATTATTATTATTATTATTATTATTATTATTATTATTATTATTGTTGTTGTTGTTGTTGTCTGAAGTATGTTTGTAAAAAGGATTCAGGTTATTAGAGACTAATTTTCTCTGCAAGTAACAGCCTCACTCTGAAAATGTCCCATAGTTTTTCTGCACTATTCTCCAACTTATTTTTGTGTTATAAAGTTGACATGTATCTTTATAATCTAATTAGATATTCTATACGTCAGAATTTATGTGCAACATATTAGAAAGTAATAAACTTACTGTAGCGTGCACGGGGGTAGGGTTAGTCTGGTAGGTGACGCATTCTAAAAGACATAAACCCAATATACGCTCCTGTAAGGGAGCCAGTTTTTTGTACAGTGGTATCGGCGCTATGCTGCAGAGCGGGAGGTGCAGGGTTCGCCTGCGACAACACCCTGCCTCGATTACAGCGGTTCACCACAATACATACTGCTTTACTTTAAGTGATATCTGACAGTCTAAATGGCTGCATCCCTAAATTCAACGCTGAGACGCAACAACTCTTAAAATCGTTCCTAAACTCACCACTGAGAGCTAGTGACGCGCCGCGTTGGCTCCAAGCTAATTCAACGAACTCACGGACTCAGAGCTGGGGTGCGTTCGCAGTGAACTGTGTTTGGCTAGTTGAACGTACATTCCACAAACATTTAAAAATGGTGCTTAGATCATCTTCGGATTTAGCTGCACTAATGGGCTTCATTAATCATATTAGACGAATTCGTGGATGATAGCGACCTTAGTAGCGTTCAATTAGTTGAATTTTTTTTAACGTAACGTCACTTATAAAAGCATCTGCCTAATAAATATTGTAGCGATCTACGACATGAACAAGGGGAGACAGGGATTCAGAGCTAACTCAATTTTTATTTGCCAACACAGAACTCTGATCAACAGGCAACTGAGTGCTGCGCTGTTATATGACTCTCCAGTTGCTATCAACTGCTAGCACGTTTTCTAATCCAGTTCTCTTCTGTTTCTCAGTGCGATCAAGCTGCTATATTCAAATTATGAATGGGATTTAAATGTAGACACTGATACCGTTGTCTGATTTCAAAACGGTAATTGTTAATATACATACATGATTTATTTTATTTATGTTTTATTGTATAACAAATGACACGCAGCAAATACACATGCACAACGAAACTACAACCCATATATATATATATATATATATATCTCGAAGCTGCAGGCCCCATATGCAGAATCGCTCATTTTAATTTTTACCGTTTAGTTTACCAGGAAGTGTTGTGACAATAGTGACGTTTTTGTTGCTAAACAGTACAGTTGAATTTAGATTAAAAGGGGGCAATATTTGGAAATCCTCTTAAACTGCTGTCTGCCCCAAACACACCTCCACCACTAACATATCTGATTGACTATTTAACAAACTATAGTTTAGTGTGAAAAATGTAGTTAATATAACAATGTGTGATGCAATAATGATGTGAATGATGTAATAATAATAATAGCCAATCTCCAGAACGCCTTTTTAAAAGGAAACACATATTAAAGTTCACACCTAAAAGATGCCACAGTGATAAATAATGTGCTTTATTTATGAATTAATTACGATTTTGAGTAATTTGGTTTGGTATGTAACTATTTACAAACCACCATTTTTTCCATAATTTGAAAAAAAAAAAAAATTTAAATAGTTTTAATTTTTAAAAAAATCTTTTTTTTTTTAAATAAATAAAATTGCCAACTCTGATTTGTTCCCATATTTCTCTAAAAGGTTATACAACTGTTACAGAATTAATGCACAACCTTGATATTAACTAAATGAAATGAAATCCATTATCAAGCTGTATCTAACTTATTTAAAAAAGGGGATTTTCTGCTTTGATGGAAAAAAGAACAACCTACTCTAACTGACAAAGTTTATTTTAACAAACAGTATGGTGATACAAAAATAAAAAACAAATACCAAAGGCAGAATGCATGTCCTTTTAAGAACAATGGATTTCTAAACTTCTCCAGGTCTATAATTTCTCCAGGAATGGAACTTTCTTGATGCATACCTCTGACCCAATGTTTGAATTTCATTTTGAAGTATATGTGACACCAATGCTCCCTTTGTTAACACAAGAGTGAGGAATAAACACCTACATTGGAATAAGTTAATAAAGTGCAGAGACCATCTCTGCTTGTAGAACAAAAAATCTAATAAACCTGAACTCTGGCAAGCTATAAGAAAATAGAAAGTTAATCAAATCAATGAAAGCTAAATTATTTATAGACAAGTTAGATGAAACCAGAGTGGGTCCCCCTAGGAAATGAAACAGAAATTCAGACTTGAACCATGACACTGTATTTTGTTCATGCTATATCTGGCAATTTGTTTTTTTTATTTAACACATGCAAATAGAGTATACATGTTGTGGAACAGTACGTTATTGCAACAACTGTTAGTACTAACTTAACATATACATTCACTAAAGTTATTTGCTATACATCCTGCTTTATTCAGCTACTCAACTAACTTCGTGGGCCACAACAAGAACGTATATAACTAACCTCAGTTAAGTACATTTGTAGTGCATGAGCACGCCAGTCACTCAAAACTAACATAACAACAATTAGTAGAACATGTTAATCACACGCTGTACTCGTGCACAGTGACCACAGCTATTCTGTTTCAAGGTTCAACTCATTTAAGGCAGATGCTAAAATCGTTCATTTATCCAGCTGATAAATTTAATTGTTTGGAAATAATGTGACGGACAAGTAGGGGGTGTGCCGTGCAACCCATTATTGTTAGGGATTTGCTGGTTTGCAAATTATGGAGCAGGTGGGGGATCTGGGAACATTTTTTCCCTGAATTTGGAGCTCAGTGGTAGCCGGGGGAGTGTGACTTTACGTTGGAGGTGGTGCTATGTGCATATTTGAAACCAAGTAGGGTGAGTTACCATTGAGATTGCAGTCTAATTTCCAAGTGGAAAGCAACAGTATCAAATTCATAAAACACTGTTGGATTGTAACTATATTTGACTGTGAAGATTTGTAAAATAACATTTTGTTTATGGTTTTACTCATGTCATGCACTGCAGCAGCAATAACCACACCTACTGCCTTTATGGGTCGCATGGCAATGGAAACCACAGAATGACCTTTGTAGTTTTATATAGTTTTCAAGCAAACTGCTAAATTTGACTCAGATTTGATTATATTGTAATCTAAACACTTTATTCATTCAACCACGAGTTTGCACTCTCTGTAGCTACAGAGATGTGGTTTGCCAAAATCAAACTTTAATCACTCTCCACACATAATTTTCAACTATTATAACGATACTTCTCAGCAAAAATATCTAGGTATTAATGTCAAATTATATTTTATACACCACACCCTAGACTATGTCAGCATGTTACAAAAACTGTCCATGAAATCTCCAAATGTTGTCTGTAAAATTAAATCTGCTCTCTGTCTAATTGACTTCATCAACACCGAAATTACAAATCCCAGAGTCTGAAAACTGTACAACAGATAAAAGGGTGACAACATACTGATACAATCATTCTGTGTGCATTTTAAGCAGGTTTTAGAAAACCCATGGTGTCAGACAATTTCTTCTCTCTGGAAGTGTTGAATATGCATACGGACATAAGGCTTTTTCATGCATTGTTGTACTGCATTACAGTACAATTACCTTATTCAGAAAGAATTATGTCAAAGATTAAAAAAAGGAATAGAAAATCTGCATTTAATAAATGTATTACTTTTATTGATTTATTTTCAGTAGAGCATTGTTGCCATCTGGTGTACAGAATATAAAATTGTAAACATCAAACCCTTCAACTGTAGGTGTTTCTAATAAGTAATTGTTTTATAAAATAGAATACTTACATGTATGGGTCAGACCTGGAATAAATATAGGTAGAAAATTATGAAATACATATCACAGAAAGTAACTATTATTTGAAAATATTTAAATATGGTTTGTGGAAAGCAATTATTTGAAAATATTTAAATATGAGTAAAGTAGTTGAAATACATTGAAATACATTAAACTCTTCATAAAAATGTAACTGTAGCATACAGCATCCTAATTATTATCCTGCATTCTAAGCAGGTTAAGCCTTGTCCTTGTTAACCACTCAATTATCTTTTGGAAACTGCTTTATTTCAACTAGATTTAAAGGTCACATTAGGAGCTTTTTATTTTATTGTATTGCAATCAATCAATCAATCAATTTTTGTTTTATATAACGCCTTTCATAGTGGACCACCTACACAAAGTGCTTTACAAGATGCAGTAACAAGAAAATCCATGCTACTTTAAATACAGAGAAATGCATACTACATCATATACAGTAAAAAAAAAAAAAAAAAAAAAAAAAAAAAAAAAAAAAAAAAAAAATTAAATACATTAAATACAGTGAAAAATGCATAATACATGATATGGTAGCATAATACATGAAAAAGTAACAGCAACACTGCAGCTAATAGCAGATGTCAAGCTTAAACAGCATGGAAAGCAAAAGAGAACAGGTGGGTCTTGAGAGTTGATTTGAAGCGAGAGACAGTGGGAGCATCACTCACCAAAACTGGGAGAGAGTTCCAAAGAGTCGGAGCCATGAAGCTAAACGTGCGTTCTCCAAGTGTGGTGCACTTTGGCTTGGGGATAACAAGCAGGCCAGAGTCGGAGGACCTCAGCTTGCAGGCAGGGACATAGCGGGTCAGCAGGTTGAGGAGGTGCTCGGGACCTATGTGATGAAGGGCATTGTAGATGTGCAGGAGAGTTTTGAAAATAATCCTGAACTGTACAGGTAGCCAGTGCAGCTGAGCAAGATGATGGGTGATGTGATCATGTTTTTTACGTCCGGTAAGGATCCTGGCAGCAGCATTTTGAATTAGCTGCAGTCAGTTCATGGAGCGTGTCGGGAGACCACCATATAGAGAGTTGCAGTAGTCGAGACGAGAGGAGACAAATGCATGACAAAGTATCTCTGCATCTGGGATGGAAAGGTAGGGACAGACTTTGGAGATGTTTCGAAGATGGTAGAAGGAATATTTGACCATGAAGGAGATGTGGGCATCAAAGGAGAGGTTGCTGTCAAGAAGTACACCAAGGCTTTGTATTGTGGGGGAAGGCAGCAGCAGACAGTTTCCGATGTTCAGGGCAGCTATATTGAGATTCTTAAGTTGAGTTTTAGTACTAGAAGGAGTTTAAATTTGCTAGTGTTCAGTTGAAGAAAATTGGCAGACATCCAGGCCTCGATGTCTTGAATGTAAGCTGAGAGCCGGGCCATGCCAGAGGGGCTTCCAGGGTTGAGTTTTAAGTAGAGCTGGGTGTCGTCAGCATAGGAGTGAAACATGAGGCTGTGTTGGCAGATGAGGTGACCCAAGGGGAGCATGTAGATATTGAAGAGAAAGGGCCCAAGAACAGATCCTTGGGGGACACCACAAGTGACTAGGTTTGCAACACAACTGCATCCAGCATAGAAAATAGACTGCATGCTTCTGGATAGGTAAGAGGACATCCAGGAGAGACATGCTCCCATGTTTTGCTACAACTGTTCATGTAAGGTGCGTTTTTTTTGGGTTTTTTTGCATCACATTTTGACCACTTTCTTAACTTTTAAATTGCATTCCCTGCGTCAAGATAGCTTCCCATGTAACCACATGGACCTCACAGAACTACATTTCCCATCAACCTACTGTTCACATGTGTAACTGAAAAGGATTTACCATTGAGCAGGAGGATGATGGCAAATGTAGTTCTGAGAGGTCCATGCAGGTGCATGGGAAACCATCTTGAGGCAGGGAATGCAATTTAAAAGTTTAAAAAAGTGGTCAAAATGTAAAACAAACAAAAAAATGTAATCAATACACACACATTACGTAAACAGTTGTAGCAACACATGGGAACATGTAACACAATAAAATAAAAAGGTCCTTAAAGGTGCCCTTTAATTTGATCAATAAATTGAATATTTTATTTCAGTGGGTAAATATTTGAAAACAATGAAATATCTTTAACCACTGGTTTAATGGCCCGTTTTCAAGTTATTGAATTGAACATGTTTATCATTTTCCTCGTTAGGATTCCTCTTCAACCATCATGTGGTAATAATAATAATAATAATAATAATAATAATAATAATAATAATAATAGTAAGATATTTCTATATAGCACCTTTCATAGTGGACCACCATCACAAAGCGCTTTACAGAGGTAGGCTGTGAACTGTGCATTATATGCAGAGTCACTTACAATAGGACATTGATTTAACATCTCATCTGCAGGATGGAGCACAAGGAGGTTAAGTGACTTGCTCAGGGTCACACAGTGAGTCAGTCAGTGGCAGAGGTAGGATTTGATCTGGTGACCTTCTAGTTACAACCCTGGACTTTAACCACTGGACCACACTGCCTGCCTGTAATTGCAAGACATGATACATAATTATACATTTAGGATAATAATATTGGTTATAGTTTTTGATTCATTAAATATTTGGGAATAGTTGAAGAAATATTTTAATATTAAACTTCTTTTCTACTTTTGTACCATATTTGATTTACAAACTTTTGTTAAAATGTATAAAGAATGTAACAGTGTTTTATTGTGCAATTGTTTCCTTGCTTGTTTGGGAGAAATTTGTAACTGAGAGTGATAACTGAATTAAACCATTAAACAGATGAAATATCTTAATTGGGTATCTAGGCACCAAAACTCTCAACATAACAGCTAGGTGGCACTGCTAGACTACGGTTCTTATCCACAACCTCTAGCTGCTAGTGTAAATTTAAAAAAAAAATACTGACTCTCAATGTATACCTAACATACGCATCTCAGACATGTACCGTGCCTATAAAATATGAGATTTATGTGCAACTATTTAGCAACAATTTTTGGAAAAGTAGGACTATCTCAGTATCTTCGCAAGGGACACTCTGTCAGCACTATTGTTCCTCAGTTACAATCATTTGCAGTAAACCATCATCAGAAATCACAACTCTGACACAAGCATGTCATCACTGATTGAGCCTATGCAGTTGTGAGCAACATTTTGTGACAAGGCCTGTTACAGTGGTCAAAACCACAAAATCCTTTGAACAATGCACCAGGGCCTTTGCAGTGCTACCCCAGAAAAGACATTACTTTTTGGGCATAGTATCAGTAGCTCAGTAGGGTGGAACTTTATTATTATTATTTTTTTTTTTTACAGTACAGAAGTTGTAACTCTGAAACTTGTATTACTTTTGGTGTTTTAATGTATGGATGCTGTATTAATAAAATGAAGAAATAATAATAATAATAATAATAATAATAATAATAATAATAATAATAATAATAAGCCAGGAGATTTGTGTTTAGCAGCTCAAAATCCAACTGTCTGATCGTATTATCTATTACATGCTCTGCTTCCAGTTTCAAGTGATGTATTTGATGACCGGTAAGGTTCAGTACCATTTTAAAGGATGTCACATATTGCGAATGAAGGTCAGAATGTGAATATTTTTCATTGCACTCACTGCAACCTGTCAAACAATAGCCGACTTCTCTACATCTTAGAAACTGCTTTCATTAATTTGTATGTGTCCACTGATGGAGGATTTGCCAGTATTATAATTTTTATATTGTCTATGCTTACCGGTAAACTCATTAGAAGAAGAAAAAAAAAAAAACTCTTCACTGAAATAGGTTTGAGATTGAGCACTCAAGAACAGAATAGAGACATCGGGTAGACTGTGAATTTTGAAGCAGAGAAACACAAAGCAGGTCATACAGGAGAATATTGTTTGAATTTCAAAAACTACTGGCCCTGGATTGTAATGGGTTGTGTTTAGACACACGAATGTGTTGCCTAGCAGCAGGGGTCTCTCCACGTGATCTCAGCAACTGATTGTATGCACAAGTTGATGGACTGTTCACCTGAATGATGGCTGTGCTCAGAGGAGGCGGATGTTAAAAACCCACCTCAGGATCCTGAAAAGTTGGGCTGGATCATTTTTTTTAAATTTATTTATTTATTTTATTTAATCGAGCGGCATACATGCACTTGTTTATGTAGTAATTAAATAGTGCGTTTCAAAGTGATTCATTTTATTTCAGATTTTAAAATAAAATCATATATATTGACAGAAAAGGTCACGTGAGGGTGCTAATAAGCATACTCTGAAATGTTTTATTAATTTTTGTATTTATTTACTGCTTAATTAGAGGAAAGAATTAACCTTCAACGTTCTTAGAAACCATGGTTAAGCTTTAGGTAAGTTGTACAGTTTGTATTTTATTTAATTTGTGTTTTGTGTGCTGTTTGAGTGTATTTTGGGCTAAACAAAAAATATGATGCATCTTTAACGACATTTATAATGTATTTTTTTGTTTTGTTTTGTTGTTTTTTTTTTTTTTTTTTTTTTTTTGATTTTTGATAGCGTTATGTTTATTTTTTTTATTTTTTTTAAAGCGAGTATTATTATTTGCTGTAGTTCATTGACAGGTTAACCAAGTGAAGCATCTCGAGCTCGTACTATATACCATATAGTAGTACACGTTTTAATCGCTGCTTTTTAAATTTGTTTTGATGAAAATAGTTGTCAATAGTTGTAGTTTATAATATATATATATCTATCTATATATATATATATATATATATATATATATATAGATATATATATATATATATATATATATATATATATTGACAGTCGAAACAAATATACACAGTCGGATTTGAAGTAGTAACGCATTTTGTTCATTTGGATATAGGTGGACAGCATTCATTGAGTGTTAAATGCTTATTCATGGACAATTTGACAGCTTGCTTTAAAACTATAGATTATCTTTCCAAGTAGGGAACTCTGGAACTACATTGTACTACATTTTATCCAAGATCAGATATTTGTTTTCTATCTTAATGTTTATATTTAGAAACAAAAAGGCAGTATATTTCTAGTTGATTACCAGTTTCACAGATTTAACAATAAGAAACACATTTTAAGAAAATACATTGTGCGCATGCTTTTGAAAACATTTGTGGCTTGTTTAACCGACCCACATTAGTGCAAATCTTGAGCCTCTTTCACAGTGGAATGCTCTACCCAGGTTTGAACCAAAGTAGTAGCGGGTTATGATTACCCAATGTTAATTTAGATAAGGTAGTTCAAGAATAGTGCTAATCAAAGTAAATGAAACCAACTATTGATGTTCACTTTTGCCAATCGTGTTTTCTGACCTGAATTGTGATTTAAACACATTTTTATTCTGCTTAAAACAGGAATTGCAAGACTGTATACAATTGCATACTGATTTGCATGTTTTTTGGAATGCGATATTCACACTTTTAAGTTATCACAGTTAATTAAGAAAACTAAGCATGTTATATTAATAACATGTTACAGTAATAATATCAAACTACATATGTAGTGAATGCCTCAACTCATTAAGAATGTCCGTCTTGAAATGCACCCACTTCATCACCTGAAATTTGTCATAACATGAGGGAAGGGTTGCAGCCAGTGAGATTTTTCACATTAATATCAATATATTCTACCATACTGCTGTAACTAAAAAAAATACTGATGAGTTGCATGTTTCAAAATGTTTAAAATATAGCAAGGTTATATAGTCTTACTTAGCAAAGGGAATGAATGAGTACAAGAATAGCTCCATTAATTAGGCACATCAGCTAAAATATTTTAATCTCAACCAGCAGCTTTGAAGAACTAGGACACTGCTGTTCTAGGCTATTTTGCATATTTGATTTCTGGCAGCATTAACTTTTCCTTGTTAAAGGTGTTGTTGCTAAGGTTTTTAAATTAATCTGCCATTCTCACTGCTTCCCATAACATTGAAGGCTGCCCTGCCCATCACATCTCAGTTTGTATTAGGGGTGTGTTGAGAACCCATTACTTGTACTGGTAATTGTATTTGTACGCGGAAACCAATACTTGCACAGTTGTCCCAGGTTATACTGCCCCCCTTTATAGCGCCACCCTCGCATACCGCCAGCTATTTTCTCTGAACAAATGTAACCAATATAAAAACAGTGCTAATTGTACCCGTTATATCTCCACCCCGCTGTCCGCCAGCCACCAACTTCCCAAGTCAAGCAAATGTAAATATAAGCATTGCAGTTTCCCTCATTGTAGCGCCAGAGAAATAATCATGGTCAATCAAAACAAAAAAGTTATGCAGGAAACCTTTGACATGCTTTCCTAATTCGTTGTTAACTGAAAGTTCATACAGTTTCATCAACACTCCCACTCCCAAAGCAAAACAGAAAGTACAACATGGCAAGTCGACCCTACATTTAACACCAGAACAAAAGAAAAAAATCTGTATGTATGCATCTGAAAATAAGAAAGCAAGTCAACAAGATCACAACTGTTTTCTTGTCTAAGTGAGGCATATACTGTTAATTGAAGGACAGTTGGAGACATTCTAATGGATAAAACAAATGGCTTACCTTGATGGAATGGCTCGATTTGTTTAACTTGAAAAAGGTTTGAGGCAGTCTAAAATAAGTGACTTTTGTAAACCACAGTAAATGTTAAAAAAACCAAAAAGGTACGGCAAGAGGTTTGTATGCGACTTAAACTAAAGCATCAGTTTGTAAACAGCAGAATAGTTTACAGTCGTGCCATAAACAGTAAAGTTCAAATGATAGTACAGTAAAAAAAAAAAAAAACAACAAAAAATGTACAGTTTTTTGTTTTTATGGAATTGTTTGGGTGATTTGAAACTAAATTAGTGTGTTTTTTTATTTATTTATTTTTTAGAAACAGTTCCTCAAAAGTAACCATGTATGTTTCATACAGATGGGAAAAGATGATAAAACATCACTAGTATATACCTACTGTTGTGTTAAGAACTAGTACTGTAGAATTAAAAAAAATATTAATGTTTTATTAAAATGGCCTGGAGGTACTGTAATTGCTTAACTAAAAAATTAAAACATTTGAATTTATTCCAAACATAGAAGGTTATGTGTGTGTTTTTTTGTTTTTTTTTTACCCTCATTGTAACGCCACCCTCACTTATTGCCCGTTTTTGCCCATGGCTCTTACCTGGCGGTATAAAGGGGGTTGACTGTACTTGGGTTCTACTTGGATGACGTCATCAGAAATAGGTGGGACTAACACAGGACGTGCCATTCAGTGCATTTCTGGCCCGGATTTCCAGCATAAAGTGACTAGATGGTGGTTTCATGTTTATTTAACAAGGAGTTCTTGTTGCGTACACAACTTGTGGGGGTGGAGATAGAGTCGGAATTTTAAACATGTAAACTCTAAAGACGTGGTTAAACGTTTAATACATATAACCGGTCACGCAACAAATGTCACTAAACGCATATTTTTTTATGCATTAATTTTAATAATTTATCATCAGTAGTCTGTCTCGTATCAGACTGCCCAGTGCCACAGTAAGAGCGGATATTATAAAAAGGAAGGGGTTTGGCAGTTGCCTCCAAGTAGCTTTTCTAATTGGTGCAATAGAAAGATTGACACTGGGGTGGGTTTTATTCTTGGTCGATCTGGCTCTTCATTGATGCACTGTGTGTGTTTATGCCTGTAGTAGACGTGGTATGGTATCAATTCCAAGGTGGTGTAATAACGTTAATGAGTTTGTTCTATTTTTTAAATGGCATCTCTAAACAAAGGAAGCCACATTTTAGAAGTATTTTGAGGAACTAGAAAACTGTGGTATGTAAATAATTATGCCAAACAAAATTGCTGTACAACAAAAACACAAGTTTGGTGCTTCACAATTTTAAAACATTTAGAATTATTGTGGCCGGAGCTACTGATGGCTATAAAAAGCAAACATCCAATACAACATTTGCTATAGATTTGGCCGAACAGGGCGTAATCACATTATCCCCTTTGAGGACAGTGCGTGTGAATCGTGCATGCAGCATTTTTGAAATTGATGTAAGTTTTATTATTTTGAATTCTTGGATTTATTTTTTCCTGATTTTAAATTTTTTGTGTTTGATACATTGACAGCAATGATGAAGCTAGAAGTGCATGAAAAAATCTGACAAAAAAACTTTCTAAATAATTTTAATAAAAAAAAAAAAGGGTACAAATTGGCATAATATAATAGAAATAAACTGGGAACATTGTAAAGTAAAACAAAAAAAAATCAAAATGTAGGCTTTTTTAGCAGTTTTTCTTTTCAACACAAGCTAAACTACAACATTTTCAAAATAGATTAAATTTTCTCTTTCCAGTCTGATGTCGGACCCTAACTTTAACCCTAACCCTGTCCGACATCTTCAAAAAAACGTGAAGCACAGGTTTCTAGTCGTTTTTTCTCTGGAAAAAGCAGAGAAAACTGTTCAATGGCCGAATGAGACCGATAGGAGCCGAAAGGGCATATCTGATAGCCCCATGCATCACAAAGATAACACAGACATAAACAAAGGAGATGGCTTCCTCCGTATCCAGTGCTCAGTGAAAATCACAGACATTTGCCAAGGTTTTTGAGATGCAATAATAATAATTACAATAATAAAACAATGACATGGATAGCATTATTGAGGAGTTTTGTGATAAATCAAGTGATTAGGAGATGATTTATCAGTGTGCACGACTATGAAGAGATATGTGATATATACAGAGAGAGGCAGTACTGAGTGTCATGTTGATATGCATTACCTTTTAAACCTGTTTTACTGTGCATAAAATTACTTTTAACCAGCGCTTGTAAAATAAACAGCTTGTGTGAAAATAAATTAGACCTGACGCGCCTGAGAGGCACTGAATAAATGGACCACAACGTGTTAATAATGTTTGTTTTTGGAAAATATATCCTTCGGAAATCCCTTTTTCAAAGTGGATGTATGTAGGAATTTGTTGACTGTAGGTGTTTAAAACATCTTTAATTAGTACAGCAGCGTCTCTATTCAATTGTTTCAACACAGTAGTTTTATACCAAAAAGCCAAAGTCTTCACATCATTACAGTGCAATGATCCCCAAAGCACTGGGTAACTCTCCAACAGCACTGAAGATTACAAAGGGTGTTCTTATACAGGCAATGAAACAAGAATTCATTAACGTATAGCCTATTACATATTGCTAACA
Source organism: Polyodon spathula (assembly GCF_017654505.1). Taxonomy (NCBI): domain Eukaryota; kingdom Metazoa; phylum Chordata; class Actinopteri; order Acipenseriformes; family Polyodontidae; genus Polyodon; species Polyodon spathula. The sequence goes on from NC_054537.1 coordinate 79,290,735, forward strand.
TCCCAGACTTGCCCAATAATAGCTAACTAAATCCCATACTACTATCTAAAGAGAAAACATTCTTTACCTTAAAATCGGTTCTATGAGGCCCTAAAACTTATTGGAATGTGTTTTAGAACTTTATGGAGAGGCACAGACAGATTGGAAGGAGTTTATATGACTTTATGGCAACGTAAAAAAAAAACCACTGCAGGCTGCTGCCGAGTGACGCGTATGCACTAATTTCAACTATGAGTGAATATATATATAACAACATAAGAAAGTTTACAAATGAGAGGAGGCCATTCGGCCCATCTTGCTTGTTTGGTTGTTAGTTTCTTATTGGTCCCAGAATCTCATCAAGCAGCTTCTTGAAGGATCCCAGGGTGTCAGCTTCAACAACATTACTGGGGAGTTGATTCCAGACCCTCACAATTCTATGTGTAAAAAAGTGCCTCCTATTTTCTGTTCTGCATTTCCCTTTATCTAATCTCCATTTGTGACCCCTGGTCCTTGTTTCTTTTTTCAGGCTGAAAAAGTCCCTTGGGTCGACACTGTCAATACCTTTTAGAATTTATATATATTTAAATATCAATTTCACCTACACTGACGCAGACAGCAGCTCTTCTGCGAAACTGTAAGGGGTCATCAAATTATCATTGAATATAACAAGCATGTTGTTTTTCTAGAAAAGCATGTACTTAAATCATGGATTTCACAATTTCCGTGAAATGTATCCATTGCTGTGTAATATATAGTTCCCGGTGAAATATACCATTTTTGAAAACAAGTGTAAATATTTTTACCACTTAAATATAAATACAGCAAACATTATTGACACACTATCTGTTACACAACATTTAGGAACCTAGCAGCCAGTTTAGTTTGCTTCCAGTAAAATGATTGAATACATTGAATAGAGCTGCACTGTTTCTTTAAAATGTCTTCAACGAAAAAGACACCAGCTGAATCTTTTGGAAATATTTATGCTAAAGATCGCTCTGTCCAGTGCAAGAGTGGAACATTTCACATGTCTGTTGTTATTTTTACATTTCTGTATGTTTTTATTGTGTTTGATATTTCACTGATGGTCTTTAAAAGGTGGACATATAAAACAAAAATATTTTACAATTAAATATAGGAAGCATATAGATATTTAGGAACGCTTGTTGTATAATCGGTCTAGAGAAAATGATACATTTTGTATGTGACAGTGTTACTTTAATAAATAATGTGCTTAATCATGCAATATATACAGCCCTATTCATTGCATTATCAAAATCATTAAATAATTAATAATTTCAAGACTTGTGTCATAATTCCAAATCTCTCTGGTCACATTTCATCATATGAAATATTCAGGTGGTTGTCATTCTTGGCTGATTCATTTATCAGGTGCACTGCATGTCTAATTTCTTCACTGTCAATAAAAATTCTAGAGAAGATTTCCAGTGTCCCAGTTCATCACCTTTCATGAGCACTAGAATTCACCATTAAAGACAAACAAGTTAAGTAGAAAAACAAGTATGTATTTCAGTTGTGCTAAATTTTCCAGATGAGTTTAAATAATCAATCAAAGTTTTTGGTGTTATGGGTAAACGTTCTCATTAGACTGTCCCTCTGTGTTTCATTGGCAGTATGGAAATAAGTATGCATGCTATACCTAGCTTTGTTTTTTCTTCAACAGATGTCTTTTCAGTTTGTTAATGTAAGTGTTAGCAAGTGTTAACCCACCTTTTAACAAGAGTAAATATTAGATGGATGTCAGTTGATGTGCACCAGTATCTAATTTGTATTCTTACTATTGCTAAGTTACATGTTTGTTACACACTGAAGTACCCATTCTTTATTTTGCTTTTAGTGTGCTGGGTAGGCCTATACCTTTTAAAATATAAGCATTTAAAACATAATAAATAACTAACTAAATAGATAGATAGATAAATAAATAAGATAAATAAGAAACTACTCTACTGCTACTAATTATTATTATTATTATTATTATTATTATTTATATTATTATTATTATTGCCCACACTGTCAAACAGGTAACACAGCAATAATGACACACTGATCAAACACAAAGCCAGAGCAGTTGTATTATTCATTTATTTTTTAATCGCTCTTCCAGCAGTGATCGGAGGCACTTCCCTGATCTCAAACCCGAGTGCATTAGAGTGGACATCTTGAAAATAGCTTTGAAAGAGACTTTAAAACTATACATTTAAAAAGTTGTCAGGATGTTAACAATGAAGAGAAGAATTACAGGAACGTCATTTAAAACCGTACGCCACCAGCGATCATTCAGCATCCTCCAACTATTGTACAAAAGAAACATGCATAAATGATGTCTGAATAAAAAGTGTGCTTCTTACCTTTCTTTTTAAAAGGTGCACGCTATGTTTTGGAAGGTACTCATTTTTGTTTTTTTAGAAAGATGCAATGCACACAAATAATGCACACTACTTTTAGAAACATGAATGCTATGTAAAAGGACGGCACTTTTATTTTTGGCATATGTTCTTTTTTTTGCCCTTTAGGGCCAAAATACATAACATAACACAAAAACCCATACATTCTTTTATTGTGAAATTTGTTACCTGCCAAACCTTACAAATAATTAACATTTCTCTATTCTCTTTTGACAGGCAGCAGTGTATTTCCACAAACTATGCATCATGAAGTCAACCAGCTTTTCTTCTAGCCCTGCTAAGTACTATGATAACAGTGCCTCCATTTTGTCTCTGGAATCAAGTGTCTTCTATAGTGAACAACACCTAAATGAAAAACCTTTAGATTTTTTTATTATAAATGTGGGAGGTAGCAGGTATGTGCTAACTCAAGAAATGCTGGCATCCTACCCTGAGACACGCCTCGGTAAGCTAGCACTGTCAGCACGGGAGGCTGTGTTGGACCTTTGTGATGATGCTAACTTTGTGGAAAACGAATTCTTTTTTGACAGAAATTCGCAGACCTTCAAATACATCATGAACTATTATAAGACTGGACATTTACACGTAATGGAGGAACTTTGTGCAATTTCATTCCTGCAAGAGATTGAGTACTGGGGCATTGATGAGCTTAGCATTGACTCCTGTTGTAGAGACAAATATTTAAGAAGAAAGGAAATGAGTGAAACTCTGAGTGTACAGAAAGATTCAGAACCAATTGAGAATGAAGACGAGGACTTTTCCGGAGTAATCTGTGAAAAGCTGCGGCAGAAACTTTGGGAGGTTATGGAGAAACCAGAGTCTTCTAAGGCTGCAAAAACGTTTGGTACATTATCTGTAGTTTTTGTGCTCATTTCCATTGCAAACATGTCTCTTATCTCACTGGATTTGAGCACACTGGAACCCTCTTTCCTGAATGCATTGGAATATATTTGTATAACATGGTTTAGTGGGGAGTTGATACTGAGATTCATATGTGTGAAGGACAAGTGCAAGTTCAGTAAACGTGTGATCAACATAATAGATCTTCTTGCTATCTTACCTTTTTATGTTACTGTTCTGGTTGAGAATTTCCACGGAGGCTCCTCAGAACTGGAAAATGTAGGAAAGGTTGTTCAGATCCTGAGGCTGATGAGGGCACTGAGAATGCTGAAACTGGGAAGACATTCCACAGGTTTGTTTACTTTTAAAAGCCAAACATGGTTGTATTATCAGAAGAACGATAGAAAATGGAAAAATTACAATGCCTTCTATATATCCCCCACCCACCCACCCCCCTCAGGACCTGTACTGAATGAATTAGCACCTGAATAGAATAGAGCCACCATCAACTTAATGCCATGCCAACACCCATTACCCACCAAGGGCCTTTGACATAATACCTATACAAATAATACTGTTTTCACACAAAATACCCTTTTATTCCTACAGTCAAAGTTAAGGAGCTAGTCCAGAACTTGTGACTCAGAAATAAATAAATAAATAAATAAATAAATAAGGCATTTCATGACACATAGACTACTATATTGGACAGTATATTAAACTTAATTGTGTTCTGTGCATGATTATAAATACCAGACACCAATAACATAAAACTAAAATGTGTTTTATTTTGTTGTAATACTAAAATACACAGTTGTCTTATAATACTATATGTAAAATTATGTGATTTATTTATTTATAGCACTATGTAGGTAAGGCTTACCTTGTTATTGATAATTTAACTTAAGCAGTCATTAATCCTCAAGATTTTGTTCTGTACCTTGGTCGTTACTGCTTAAATGCAGTAAAAAGCAGTTTTAAAATCATAAATGTGGCTTTGCCTTTAAATGAGACCTTTGTGTTTATATGAAGTTTCTAAAGTAGCCCTATGGTATTACACCATTAAAGTGTGGTGCAGATAGAAGATACATCTTTATTTAAGTATTTAGTTTGGAAGTAGGTTAAACATCCAGTATAATAGAATGTCCTGTGTTCCCTCTCTTTTGTCAGAGTTCATCAGTGTTATTATAAAAACAGTTAACAGGAACCAGATATCTGGGCCGTGCTTGTATACAGTGCCTATAGAAAGTCTACACCCCCTTGAACTTTTTTTCATATTTTGTTGTGTCAGTGCCTCAGAGTTTCATGCATTTAAATGATGATTTTTTTTCCATTTATCTACACACCATACTCCACACTGTTAAGGGGAAAAAGTTTTTATTGAGAAAAAAATTATATATTAAAAATACAAAACTGAAAGATCATAATTGGATAAGTTTCCACCAATTAATAGTTAATTCTTGGTGGTAATACTCAAGGACATTTACCTGTTTGTTCCTTAGCCACTCCAGTGTAGCTTTGGCTGTGTGCTTTGGGTCATTCTCATGCTGAAAGGTGAACTTCTGTCCCAGTTTTAGCTTTGTTGCAGAGGGCAGCAGGTTTTCCTCAAGGACTTTTCTATACTTTGCTCCATTCATTTTCCCTTCTATCCTGACAAGTGCCCCAGTCCCTACCGATGAGAAACATCCCCATAACATGATGCACTTTTTTAAACAGAGAATCGTGAGGGTCTGGAATCAACTCCCCAGTAATGTTGTTGAAGCTGACACCCTGGGATCCTTCAAGAGCCTGCTTGATGAGATTCTGGGATCAATAAGCTACTAACAACCAAACGAGCAAGATGGGCCGAATGGCCTCTTCTCGTTTGTAAACTTTCTTATGTTCTTGTGCTGCCACCACCATGCTTCACAGTAGGAATGGTGTTATTTGAGTAATGCGCTGTGTTGGGTTTGTGCCAAACATAACTCTTTTCATCTAGGCCAAAAAGTTGTATTTTAGTTTTGTCAGACCACAAACCTTTTTGCTACATGGCTACAGAATCTCCTGAGTGTTTTTTTGCATACTTCAAATGGGATTCAATGTGGGCTTTCTAGAGTAAAATACAGGCCAGATTTGTGGAGTGCTTGGGATATTGTCACATTTCAGTTTTTATTTAATTCTATTTCAGTTTTTATTTAATTCATTTTCTACAGATTTCTAGAATATGTTTTTCACTTGGAAGTTGTGGGGTAGGATGTGTAGATAAATGGAAAAAAAAACAATTTTAATGCATTTTAATTCCAGGCTATAAGGCAACAAAGGGTGGAAATTTTGAAAGGGGATATAGACTTTCTATAGGCACTGTATATTGTATAGGTAATTTCTTACTGCTCCAGGCAACACAATATATTTAATAGCTATACTCATATTGGTTATATTTTTCATAAGAAATACAGTGTTAAGTATGATCTCAATATGTTTTGCTGTAAATCAGTGCGTAATATACTGTAAGTTATATCAGAAACATAATTTTTTCTATATTACTGTTCTGCGAGGATGTGGTGTAATGCTAAGGCTGTTAAATTGAACAAAGAGGTTTAGGCATGTACTTGAGTACCTTGGTTGTTTTAAACTCTTGGCATATAGGGGTACATTTTTAAAGGTGACTCAGGGCTTTAGTCAGGTGGGCTGGAGTCTAGTGTAAGAATGATTTTCTAAAGCATCTAATATTTGCACCTTGTGCACTTAGGTGTCTGTTGGCTTCTATTTTATTAATGTATGCAGAGGAAGGGTAGACCTCATTAACATTTTTACATGTGATTTTCAGTGTATGTACACATCTAAAATTAGCAGTTTAGACGTCAAAGTTACACCTGCTTCAAGTCAATAACTAACACCCGATTCAATAAAACGCAACTAGTTGCCTCCAACTCCTCCAAGTAGGCACAGTGGCAAATGTATTACTGAAGTGGTTTCCATACGAGCTGCATGAAGAAGAGCTAGAAGTGCATATAGTGAAAGGATCATAAGCAGGCCATTTCAGATTTGTGTGAAGAGTTAGCATTAGATTTGGAGAGCCCCACGAGATGGAGCCATGCTGTTCCTGTGGCACTGAAGCTTACCGCTACCCTAAGATTTTATGCCTTAGAATGTTTTCAGAAGCATAAGTCAGTTTTCCATCCCCAAAATAGTGACCGAGGTCACTGATGCCTGGAGAGCAGGTAAATATGTCTGTTTTCCTGTAACGCCATAGCAACTACACAAAACGAAGCAATGACTTTATGACATTGCACGATATCCCAACATCGTGGTTGCTATAGCGTGCATGCATATTGCGTAACATGCCCCAGCCTTAAATGGTAATTCTTGTATAAATCGTAAAAACTTCCATTCAATCAGTGTTCAGGTGGTGTGTGATGAAAATATACAGATCACGACATTGTTGCAAAGTACCCAGGATCATACCAATTTAAAAAAAAAAAAAAATAGTATATCAATGTGTCAGTTGACTTAGGCTTTCATTTCATTCAAAATGTGTGATGATATTGTTTACATTGGGAACAATAGATTATTGTTATGGATTGAAAACAATAAGATTTGTGTTGGTAAATAAACTCAATCCTTTTAATACCAGAATTGTCTCCTCACTCGCGTCTTCCCTCAAAATTAGCAATACAATGACACTATACTGATAAAGTTGATATATTTAAACCGAAAGAGTTTTATTTTTTGTAAATTAAAGTCTAAATAAAATATTTAAATTTTGTATAGAGGACATATACACATTGTTTACATTTTCCTGTTAGAAAATTGACCTTCTAGTCTCAGTAACTGATAGCATACACATTCAGCCTAGGTCCCGGACATTTTCTTTCACTAGAAGTAAAACCTGCCAGAACCAAAAAGTCGCACCAATCCAAATAATGTATTCACATATCAGCAAAGTTCAGTCATCATTCAAGTTACAATTCATGTAATCATGTAATGTTTAGTCTGACTACATCGTTCCTATAACAGATATAACTAAGCCTAGCTATATAGTGTTGCAATCCTATCAGGCGATAATGTAGAAACCCTGTCCATCAACTACAGCTAAGCAATGTTCTTTATATGCTCTTTGCAATGTAAACAACCTGGATCATCAACATCTCTGCTATATTGCAGTAGCATGTGTGCAACTCAAACTTATCACTATGTAGCGCAAATGCAAATTACACTCAAGGCACGAGCTCTCTGTCAATGTGAGGTTTTTCAATTATTTATATATATATATATATATATATATATATATATATATATATATATATATATATATATATATATATAATGTGTATATGTGTGTGTGTGTTCTCAAATCGATAACAAGTGCATATGTCTAGATGGCTATGTTTAGTCAAATGCATCACTTCCTGACCATTTGCATACATTATAATACTCTTAAATAATCTACGTGGAGGGCAGACTAAAGTCTGTAACTCTGAAAATCCCATTGAGTTTTGGGCGTCTAAATCCAATTGTAATCTTATGGAGTGTTTTAGACGTGTGTGTGCTTAAATAGAACACTAATAGCACGTCTAGAAACATCAACTTTCAACAGTCACTGTTGAAAGTTGTGACTAATAAGCCTGGCTAAGAAAAAGTGTAATTGTAGACGTGTACCAAAAATGTAGTCAACTTTGAAAATGTACCCTATAGAGCTTGTAATTGTCAGGAGCTAATATATTTCGCCCCAATTTGAAATGCCCAATTTGTAAGCCTGGCTCACCGCTGCAACTCCAAATCAATAGGAAGTTATTTAGAGATATCTTGAAATGATTTAGAGATATCTATAACCCTCATTTTAAGATATGTCTAAATGGCAGTTTGGCACACCATGCTAGCAAAATCCACATGGTTTCCATATTATCTAAAAATATCTATAAATCATTTGAAGGTATCACTAAATGACTTCCTGTAAAGATGCTCTGTTTTGAATGGACTTCATGACATTCTAGAGATATCTCTAAATGAACAGGAAGTTAGTTAGAGCTATCAGTAAATAATTTAGAGATATCTCTAAATGAAGTTATATTGAACTATCTCTAAAAGGTTTAGAGCAGTGGTTTTCAAACTTTTTTTCTCACGACCCAGTGGAGGAAAAACACTTAACCCTGCGACCCAAAATAATAATATCTTCTGACTAGTTTTCATAAAATCACAAAGCTTCATGGTGAATGAAACAGTGATTCCAAACAACTTCATTAGCCTCAGATATTCTTTTCACAACTCCGCTATTTGTACCTGTTGTATTTGCTGCACCATCACTTGTTATTCCTTTGAAATTAGCCCAATTCAATTTGTATTTTCCAACAATGCAGTCATCCAGCGCTCCAAATATATGTGCTCTTACTGTATTTGTTGGTAAGGTCAGACAACACAGCAAATCTTCCATAAAGTCATCTTGCAACACATACCTCACATAAACTAACAGTGTTAAACAATTTGAAACATCAGTACTCTCGTCAAGTTGGATAGCAAAGTCCCCGGATGGCTGTAACCGAGTAATAAGCTGGGCTTCCAAATGCTCTGCAATGTCACATATTCACCAAGATATTTATTGTGTTGTCACTGAGAGGAGTGCTTCTCAATTTTTCTGCAGACTTTGTCATCGAAAACTACACATCATATCCAGAGATGCTGGAAGTATATGTTTTTTGGCCACTGTATGAGACATTTTCTCTTGCCACACAGTATGCAACCAAATATGAAGCCAGTTGTGCCTTGTCATTCAAGATAGTTGAGCAACTAAGAGCTTGAGGTGATAACTTTAACTCACTTTGCTTCCGTTGAAAATACTAGATAGACTTATCCACACACTGGGGCTTAGGATCCTGATTTGCGTTAGGACAATTTTTAAAACCAAATTTCAAAAAGGAATCATTATACTGTCGCATCCATGATTTATTTTTCTTTGTACTTGGTGGTTCAGACATCGATTGGGCAGTAATACTAGCACTACTAGTAGAATTCAAACTTCCTGTTTCAGGCGGCATACTTACACTTGTGTTTGACATAGATGGATTTGATTCCAAACTTCTTTTTCTGATAACAAAATGATTTATTCTTAGTCAGTTACCCAGCAACAACAAACTGACAGTGTTTGGATTCAGATTGCAGTCTCGTTGACGTTACGTCGTTAGGTGTGATTAGCTACATTCGAAACTGCTACGTTGTGATCACGTGTAGTGCGTCATGCGTAAGATGAAACTCTGCAAACAAATAAGTCTTACCGGAAATAAGTAATTCATCTGACTTCAATATTATTGTGTAATACTATTTTAAAGCTAACAAAAAACATTTTTATATTTTAAACTTGCAAGTGACCCAGTAGTGGGTCAAGACCCGTACTTTGAAAACCACTGGTTTAGAGATATCGTTAAATGAACAGGAAGTGATTTTGAGATATCTGAAAAGCTATAACTGACGTGCAACTGGGAGCTAACACACGCAAGAAGAGTATCTGCATTATCCGAAGATGTCTGTGAACTGTTAGACCAGGATTTATGTTGTCAGTGGTTTTCAATAGTGTGATGAAGCTGTTGACTCGAGTGACACTGCTCAGCTGGCTGTATTTGTGTTTGAGGACTTTAGTGTGAAAAAATCATTTTTGACATTATTTCAATTAAAAGCTAAAACTAAATGGGGTAAATATCTATAATGAGGTTAAAAATTATTTTGCTACAAAGAACATACCGCTCAAAAAACTTGTGTCAGTAACAATGGATGGAGCCCCAGCAATGACAGAATGTCATGTGGGCTTCATAGCATGTTGCAAGACAGACCCCAATTTTCCCTCAACTACCACTGTATTTTACATCAACAGGCACTTTGTGGCAAACTAATGGGGTTTGACCACGTTATGACTCCTGTTGTAAAATTAGTTAACTCAGTTTGAGATAGAGCCGTACAACATCATCAGTTTCAAACACTTCTCGATGAAGTTTCCACTGAGTATGGCAATCTTTTCCTTCACTCTGAAATAAGGTGGCTTAGCAGATGGAGAGTACTGTGCTGCTATCTTTCTCTTGTGTCAAAAATTACCACTTTCTTGGAGTCAAGGATAAAAAACAAAAAAACAATTGCACATATAATGGTTAGTGCTGCGAAGGCTTTCAAATTCAAGTTGGATTATTGGGTGCAACAGCTAAAGAAGAAAACAATCCATCATTTTCCAGTTGTGCAAAACATTTTGGGCACCAGTAAATACTGCAATCTCTTGGCAGGAATTTAATGACAGATTTCATGATTTTCAGCAGCTGGAACCTTGTGTAATGTTTGCTTTGAATCCCTTTGTGGATGTGAATGTAAGTGACATTTCTGAACAAGTGGGGTCATTGTTTAGTCCGGATTGTGTTGAACTAGAAATTGAGATTCTTAATCTTCACAAAAATATGTTCAATTCAGAACGTATCCTCTCTGCACAACTAAATATACATTGTGGGATTATGATCCCTACTTTAAACACAGAACCCCAGTATACACACAGTCGTTCTTTTTGGTTGCAGTTACCCCGGTACACATGCGATAATAACCTGTATCTCACCCTGCTTAGACACGTTGTTATGAAAACTCTCCATACATTTCACAATCCTTCCTCTTTGGCTTGTGGAGAATAAAGGAATGTTTAAAGGCATGTGGCCAGGGTTAATTGATAACAGTTAGTCAGTTAACACCTGCTGCACATTAAGTTTAAAATTAGACAGGGAGGGAAGTCTAACTTTTTCCATCCCTACTGTTCCTAGCACACAATTTATTTGTACAAAATGAACATTAAATAACTATTATGCTTAAATATTGATACCTAGTATCCAGTTCTTAAAGCACTTCTAGTACAATACAATGCAATACAGATGTATGGCATCTCAGAGTATTAAAAACAAAACAAAATAGCTCATATATCTGAACCAAAAACACATTGGAAATATGAAAAAGCGCAATGTTATCAAAAGTGCCCAGACATTTAAAGTGGAGAGATCAAAAACATAAGCCCAGTTTCAAGAAACCATTAGGGCAACCTTGCCCAGCGCAAAGCAAATAGGCAGTATAGAAAGTCTCTGGCAGTTCTCGCTGATAATTTGACGCGAGGAACTACTATTCCTCTCAAATATATATATATATAGAGAGAGAGAGAGAGAGAGAGAGAGAGAGAGAGAGAGAGAGAGAGAGAGAAAGAGGAATGGTAATTTTTATATATATATATATATATATATATATATATATATATATATATATATATATATATACACACACACACTCCAGTTACAACCAATTATATAAAAGCACATTTTAAAAAAAAAGTATGTTTTCAATTTAGACTTAAAATAATCCAACGTTTCAATTGGCCTAATGGTAACCGGAATAGAGTTCCACAACTGAGGTGCACAAAAAAAGCTCAGGCTCCAGTTGATTTCAGACAATGTTTTGTAACAACTAAAGGTTCAGCGTTTTCTGGTCTCAAAGAACGAGTATGAATATACAGAGTTAGTAGTTCTTGGAGATAGGATGGTCCTAATCCACCTAAGTTATTACAGCAACTTTAAAATCTATTTGGTAGCTCACTGGTAATCAATGTTAGGACCTAAGCACTGGACTAATATATTGAGAAAGACAAGTATGAGAAAGCAGTCTGGCAGCTACGTTCTGGACAAGCTGAAGCCTTCTAAGTTAAGTGACAGGTATACTAACAAACAAATAATTGCAATAATCAAGACAAGTTATTCATACATGTATCAACATTTCTGCATCCCTCTTATGCAGCACAGACTCTAATTGCTGTTGTTCAACATTTGTGAAATGGTAAAAAAAAAGCATGCAACAGATGTGTCGTTCACATTTGTGATTTGTGAACATTTGCATAATTATTCTAAGCTCCTTCAGTTAGTAATAAAACCTGTTTGTTTTATTGTAACCGACAGACCAAATTTAAAACAATACCTTTGCATCATAACGTTTCCTTAAATAGCAGTTCAGGAGTTATAAGAAAAAGAAAGATTGTAAAGATGTGTAATTATGCTTTATTTTTTCTTTCAGGTCTTAAATCCCTAGGTATGACTATCACCCTGTGTTACGAAGAAGTCGGCATGCTCCTACTTTTCCTTTCCGTGGGAATTTCCATTTTCTCCAACATAGAATATGCTGTTGAACACAACATGCCTGACACATACTTTACAAGTGTCCCCTGCGCATGGTGGTGGGCTACCACTTCTATGACAACAGTTGGCTATGGGGATATAAGACCTGACACCACAGTAGGCAAGATAGTGGCATGTCTGTGCATCTTGTCTGGCATTCTCATCTTATCTCTGCCGATTGCAATCATCAATGACAGGTTTTCTGCCTGTTATTTTACATTAAAGATGAAGGAGGCTGTGTTACGGAACCGTGAAGTACTTGCAAAGCTTGCCAAAAATTTCCCCTCAGATGCTGTTGTCAACTTAAATCTGAGAGACATTTATGCACGGAGTGTCGTGGAAATGTTACGGCTAAAAAGCAGGGAGAGGGCAAGTACTAGAAGTAGCGGAGGAGATGATTTGTGGTGGTAAACAACAGTTTGTTAAAATTACAGGCAGAGGTATCAGATCTAATTTTTATAGGTAAGTTATTCCAATCAGCAACAGCAGCAAATGAAAAAGATTTTCTTCCAGCAGCACTTTTATCAGTCGGTACCCTGAAATATTTTGTGCCACTGGAATTACGTAGGCTGTATTCACATATAAACAGTTTAGATAGACAGGTAGCATATCACAAACAACAATATACAAAACAATTAAAAACAAAGCATAAATATTGTACTTTTATCATATACACACCTATTGCACAATAACAAAGCAGATTAAATGTCTACTTGCTGAAGCGGTTTTTATGAAGAGGTGTTCACGTGTGGCAGCAATGCACTAGCAAAAGCCACAAGGCAGTGACCTCAGCTTCCTAGCAACAAGCCTCCTATGTTCTTGGGAATGGATTATTTCAATGCAGTGGGTTTGAGCATTGGGGAAAGGAGAGGAAGACTCAAGTTGATGAGAAGCAATTACCCTCTTCTGTACGAATTAAAACGGTGTGCTGCTTTTTATACGAAAAATGAGAAAAAGCAGGTTGTGTAGACGATTGATACTGGACCCTGACGTCCCCGATAAAACGAGGGAGTGGTTGTACAGTATTTGTTATTAGCCTATTTGTTTTTCTATGGGTCTCTTGCTATATCGCAGACCTCGATATATAATGGATTTATATTGGACCCCCAAAAAAAGTTTGGGTTCAAAATTGTTCTTTGAATTTATATTTCTGTGTGTTACTTATTTTATCTTAAAAAATGATTTATAGTAATCCTGCAATGTCTCATAGTCCTGGCAGGGATATGTAAATATAGGCAGATTTCTTATTTTTCCACAGTTTTAATTAACACTTACAATATAGTGTTTCCAAAATTGTATTCCTCCAAAAACAGTGCTTTTAATGTAAAATTATCTGTGTTGAAGTGAAAATACTAAAATCATTAAAAAAAAAAAAATTAAAAAAGAATTGCAACACAATACCTCACTGACGTTTATGGCTATGCTGTTGATGTTTTATTTTAAAAAGTCACAGATGATGCCCTTTACAGTTAAAAGGTTGAGCAAACTGTGCAATACGCAAACACATTTTTAAATTTTTTATAGGTTTTTTGCGAATTGATCTTGTGTAAAGCAAAGCAAACTAATTCACCTACTGATATCTTGAGAGAAAAGGTAAACCTCATATGAATTCTAAATTGCCCTTTTATTACATTGACAACTTTCTTACAGTATTTTGTAGTTGAAACTGAAAATTGTTAGTGTACTGTATGAACAATATTTTTAATTTATCAATACAGTAAATATATAGTAAATGTAATTTATTTGTAACATTTGTTTTTAATTTAAGCCGTAACGGCAAGTACACATTTTCAGTCTTGAACTGTAGGCTTAAAACTGAAGATTCATGTGTCAAGATAACAAATCACTGCAAACTAGATTTGTGGCACCTTTTTTGAGCAAGAACCGGTTCATTGTCATTACAGCCTAGACTGTCATAAATGTCAAACATGATTTTGTCTGTTTCAGAAAAAGTGCAACATATCAAGTGCTTACTCTTATGGCTTCAGTTATAAAACCACAAATACATGAAGGTTTTCATGTTAAAATGTATTTATTCAACATTGATACTGTCCTGCTTCCCACTGTTTGTAATGTATTTCATTGTAATATGCAATAAAGTAAAGCTACAAAATATATTTGTTCAAAAGAGAATGATTATTTTCTGTAACTGAAACTAAAGAGGAAAAGTCAAGTGCAAATATGTCTAATGTGATCTTGATAACGCATGCACTGGTGTGCAATGAAGATAGCAAGTAAAAAGACAAGCCATATAAGTAAGGATAAAGTGACTGCATGTCGTGACAGGTGCCATATGATTGTTAGGGTTAAATCGTTGTATATAACTTGTTAAGAGTAAGTAGCTTCAAATGAAATGTTTCGTTCGCTTACCTTTTATGATGTTTGAGTGATTTTTCTTTAGTCTTCATTACGTACCGCATGTCTGTGACAGACACCTTGAACTGAAGATTCAAAGGTACAAATAAAATGCATTTCACATAAGTTATTTTTGCTTATCCATCAATTAATTACAATAAATAGGTAGAGCAATAATAAGAATCACGCAATTCTTATGACTTTTTATTGCTGAGTTTTTTAAATCTTTCTAAACAATAGCATCATGTCAGTGTGTGGAGGGTATATATATATATATATATATATATATATATATATATATATATATATATATATATATATATTTAAAAAAATAGGTATATCTTCATTTCCAGGCTATTGTACCTTTACCAATGTAACACTGTGTAAAATGGTTGAATTCGATCTTAAATTGGTTGAGATATTACATGGTTTTTGTCACTATCTATGAAAGGTTTTTTTATTACCATACAAAATAGTCAGAAAACAACAATTGTAGCGAAATTTCTACTCTATATAATTTGCCTCAGCGGTTTCTAACCCTTGGGTCAACAACTAACAATAGTTCTTGATGAAGCTGCATCATATTTTAATCTCATTTTTACATGCATTTAGTTTAAAGGATCATATCTAAATTATTCAGGATTTTTTTGTGAACTAGCAATTGGTGTAATTAGATCAGTGATGTTTGTGTTGTAAATGACATAATGTGTTTAACCTCTTAACTGAGATACCAGTACAGATGTTTAGGTATTAGAAACGTGTAACAGAATATTTAAGGAGAAATAATACATATTAATAAATACTCTCCATAAATTCTAAGCTTTGCTAGGCCATGTAACAACCTAATTTAACAAACACTGTGCATGCAATATTAGACAAAACACTATAGTCTTTGATCAACGACTTCCAATGGACAAATGCAGGATGTACTTTTTAGTATCAGCTTGACCCTCTATATTTGAAAATGCCTGTCATGAAATCAGCGAGGGTCTGCATGTTTGTATCTGTCTAATGGAGCATTCTTCCATTCCGGTAACACAGTTGCTTGGAAAGAAAGAGTCTACCAGTTAATTGAAGCTGCTAAGAGGCAATTAACTCATTTAGGACCTGGAAAATTTTATTTTTATTTTCTATTGCTAATAACAGTTCCTCTCTCCCTGATGGATATGACTATAATAATGGACGTTTATAATATGCCTAAAAGTACATTACATTTGCATTTATGTATTTGTAAAACAAAGTGATTCCTCTACAGTATACATCACTAGTAACACCAGTTTTAAATACATAAAAACATCTTCATATTTTATTCTTGCTATGTACAGTATGAATTTTGCTAATGTTAATAAAAGATAAACAACAGAAATAAACAAGGGTGTCATAATGTTAAGCGTGCCCTCCTCTCTTATACTTAGGAAAGCTTTAAAATCTTTACCTCATGAAGTGCTAGCATTATTACCTTTTTGTGTGCTGAAAATCGTTTTTGTTCTTTGTTTTTCACACATTAATTTGAGATACACACACAGCAAATTGGCCAGTGTTGAAATCCTAGTGTTAACCGTTAGTGTTGATTTCAGGTGTTAAATTGTCACATTTGACACCACACGGTGTTGGACTGACTCTCCGTTGCCACCTGTTGGCTGATTACATTCGTGGCAATGAAACAATATTTGACAAATTATGAAGATATTAGTTTACACTTTTTTAAGTGTACATAGTTTACATACAGAAAGTACAATTGTCACTACAGCAGTGTTATTTCTGAACATTTAGGTAGTTAATTTTACAGTAAAGGGGTGCTTGTTATCCACTGAAAGAGATGTACATGTAACTCCCACAGTGTTAAATATTTTGCACTATGAAAGTGTATTTTTTAAACTTTTTTAGAAGTGTAACTTTTACCTGTGGAGTGTGGAGCCATATGTACATTGGGAAAGTGTTAGATTTGACACCTATAGAGTTGATTTAACACTGGCCAATTTGCTGTGCAGATATATAAATACAACACTACAGTTGAAAAGTTGATGATGTGCCCTGGTACCTAAGCAAATGTACCGAGATGTTGCAGTTTATTTATAGCATTATGTTTGACATGCTTGAAAAATATGAAGAATTTAAATATTCTCGGCACAATAAAGGGTGTGTGTGTATAGTAAAGCTAGTAAAAGGTAGGAAAGCATTTGAGAAGAATTGGCTAGCACATCTTTAAGTTAAGTGTCAGACATGTTTTATTAAGAGATTGTGTGATATGTAAAGGCATCTCTGCTTAAAAATAAGACTTGTCCTAAATTGACTATTCCTCCAGTCTAGTTGTCACCAAAACTAATGCAATCTTTTTCTTCCATTTTCCAAAAAAAACCTACGTCAAAATTGAGATAGCACAGTCTTTTTTAAATAGATTTATTTGACTTCTTGATCACATAAACATGGAGGTAAATTTTGCGGATGTATTATAAACAGATACATTTGTCAAAAGTACAGTGATAAAAAAAGGTTCCTGATGTTTAGTGTCTCTGGTTAGTAGTGACCTCAATGATTTAATGCGGTTTATACAGAAGAGTTTTCTTTAGACTGTCAACGAACTTCATTCTTAATATAAGTAAAATATGGTTTAGGTGTATGCACTTCAATATGTTTACTAAGCTGTAGGGAGTTGATCTTCAGTGTTTCTTTATCAAATGACTACTATACTTTCCTAAATGTTAAAGAATGGCAATCAATCAATCAATCTTTATTTTATATAGTGTCTTTCACAGTGGACCACCATCACAAAGCGCTTTACAAGATAGTGAGGAACAATGCATAGTACATTAAATACAGTGAAATACAGGGCATAGTACATTAAATACAAGGCTAGGATGTGAATTCTAAACATTATGGATGTGTGTGTCATACAGAATCATACGAATAAGATGGAGTGAAAAACCTGAAATTGGAATTTAGACAACAGCTAATAATAGATATCAGGCTTAAAGCAAGAGAGAGTGGGTCTTGAGAGTTGATTTGAACGAGTGACTGTGGGAGCGACACTCACTAAAGCTGGGAGACAGTTCCAGAGAGTCGGGGCCATAAAGCTAAAGAAAAAAAGCCCTCTCCGAGTGTGGTGCACTTTTGCTTGGGTATACAGTGCCTATAGTAAGTATTCACCTCCCTTTGACATTTTCACAGTTTGTTGTGTTACAACCTGAAATCTTGATGCATTTAAATGTTTTTTTTTTCCTTGATTTACAAAACCTATTCAACACTTTGAAGAGGCAAGAGAATTTTTATTGTGAAACAACAGTTAATGAAAAAAAAAAAAAAAAAAAAACTGAAATGTCTTGGTTAGATAAGTATTCACCCCCTTGAGTCAATACTTGGTAAAATCACCTTTTGCAGCAATTACAGCTGTGAGTCTTTTGGGGTAGGTCTCTACCACGTTTGCACATCTGGATTGTGCAAAATTGTTCATGCTCTGTCAAGTTGGATGAGGATCGTTAGTGGACAGCAATCTTCAAGTCTTGCCACATTCTCAATCAGATTCAAGTCTGGGCTTTGACTGGGCCACTCTAGGACATTCATTTTCTTGTTTTAAGCCACTCCAGTGTCGCTTTGACTGTGTGCTTGGTGTCATTGTCCTGTTGAAAGGTGAATCTCTGTCCCAGTCTTAGGTCTTTTGCAGGCTGAAGCAGGTTTTCCACAAGGATTTGCCTGTGTTTAGCTCCATCTATTTTGCCCTCTACCTTGACAAGCTTCCCAGTCCCTGACTATGAAGAGCATCCCCATAGCATGATGCTGCCACCACCATGCTTCACTGTAGGGATGGTGTTACCTGGGTGATGTGCTGTGTTGGGTTTGCGCCAGACATAACGCTTTGCATTTAGGCCAAATAGTTCCATTTTTGTTTCATCAGACCACAGAATATTTTGCCACATCTTTTCAGAGTCTCCCACATGCCTTTTTACAAATTCCAAGCTGGATTTTACATGGGCTTTTTTCAGAAATGGCTTCCTTCTTGCCACTCTTCCATACAGGCCAGATATGTGGAATACCTCAGCTATTGTTGACACATGGACAGTTTCTCCCATCTCAGCCATGGAATGCTGTAGGTCTTTCAGAGTTGTCTTTGGCCTCTTGGTGGCTTCTCTGACCAATGCCTTTCTTACCCAGCTGCTCAGTTTGAGAGGACGGCCTGCTCTAAGCAGATTCTGGGTAGTGCCGTATACCTTCCGCTTCTTAGTGATCGACTTGACTGTGCTCCAAGGGTTATTCAATGAATTTTAAATGTTTTTATACCCTTCCCCTGATCTGTGCCTTTCCACAACTTTTTACCAGAGTTGTTTCGAAAGCTCCTTGGTCTTCATTGTAGTATCTTTGCTTTGAATGCACTACCCAACTGTGCGACCTTACAGAGACAGGTGTATTTAATCTGAAATCATGTGAACCACTTTTATTGCACACAGATGGACTCCATTTAACTTACTATGTGAATTCTGAAGGCAACTGGTTGCACCTGAGCTTATTTAGGAGTGTCATAGCAAAGGGGGTGAATACTTATCTAATGAAGACTTTTCAGGTCTTTATTTTTAATTGATTTGTTTTTTCACAAAAACCCCCCCCACCCATTTTTTCACACATTGAAAGTGTTGAGTAGGTTGTGTAAATCAAAGGGGAAAAAATCCCATTTAAATGCATCAAGATTTAGGTTTTAACACAACAAACTATGAAAACGTCCAAGGGGGGTGAATACTACCTATAGGCACTGTAACAAGCAAGTCAGAGTCAGAGGACCTCAGCTTGCGTGCAGGGACATAGCAGGTCAGCAGGTTGGAGAGATACTCTGGACCTGTGTGATGAAGGGCCTTATAGGCAAGCAGGAGAATTTTGAAAGTAATCCTGAACTTTACAGGTAGCCAGTGCAGCTGGGCAAGACAGGGGGTAATGTAATCATATCATTTACAGAGTGCCAGGTTTCTGCTAGACATAGAATATCAAGATTAGTAACAGTTATAAGTTCATTGATTAGCAGAGAATTGTTAGTAAGATAACAGAAATTTAGGAAGGAGAATTTACAGTTTGTAGCAGGCAGTGCAGGGGGAGAAGGAGTTAGTAATGGCATCTGAAGCAGTTAGTTACTAGTGTTCATTCTAGGAGAGGAGAAAGAGTGAGCATGCTTTGTCCAGGGGATCCAAACAATAGCTATCCAAGTCATTGGAAGAGATTTAGAAAAAGGTCCTCGCACTACATGTCCTCGCTCTGACTGACACAGCTCAGACTGCCCTTGGAAATATGGCTCTTAGACTGGCTGGCGCTAAAAACGGCTGGTCTAAGACACTGTTTGCCAATTTATACTATCCGGCAGGTCTAGAGCTGGTCCAGTTCATGCACTATCCAAATTCACTTTAATTTACCACCGCTCTGAACACTATAAAAAATTAATTACTTCAACTAGTTGATGTAGTTACATCAGCAAACAATCATTCAAATTTACTTACCACTCGCTATTCTGTTCCCTAAAAACTGCAAACAGCAACACAACCCACGTATTAAGCACAATCAATTGTCAATAGGTACTTGCAAAAGATATATGAACTATAACAAAAAAAAAACAATGGCTATCAAGTTAAAAAACTAAGTTTCAGCCTAATAGTTTAGTAATTATTTTAGACGCATACATCTGATTACTGTTAATCTGGCCCAGATAGGTTTAACTCCTTCCAGTGAAAGTAGTAAAAGCAGGGCCGGATTAACCCATCACTGGGCACTAAGCAAGCATACACTTGCGGGCCCCCTCCCCCTGAACAAACAGCCACACACATATACACCTCTATATACAGCATAGCCTTTATAACTATCCCTTAACCCTTTCACAACAGGTATATTTCTCAGTTTTAAGTTATTATGACTGAATGAATCTGACAGAAAATTAAACTGTAGGGGATGTGCTAAATACATTTCAGAATAAAACCGGAAAAAACTGAAGCCTTCGTTAAATCCTGTAGCACAGCTCGACAATGACTTTTTTGGATTTACTGAATAAAAAGGCAACAGTTTAAAGAAACAAGGAACACCATATGAAGTTGAACAAGGTAATATATAGATGGGTGCTCAAAGTTGTGTTCACTAATGGTAGCTCCACAATAGTCCATGAAAATAAATAGTAAAAAACAAACATGCCAGTACATTGTTGTGTAGTCAAATATACAGTTTACTGCTTGCAAAATCATCAGTGTTTCCTTGGGTTTTTTTGTTGTTGTTAATCGGGTGTGTTTTGACTTGCTTCATTAAAGAAAATGTCCTTTTCTTAAGGAGAGTGAAAGAGAAAGGGGGGAGAGAGGGGAAGGAGGAGGAGGGGGAGAAGAAGATAAAAAAAAGAACACAGGACTGGCTTTCCAGACCCTTTTTAAAGGCAGGTGACCAGTGTTAATTGATAATCAATTATTAAATTATTATTTTGTTCTTTTCTTGTGTATATATGTAGTGGCATGATAAGCAGATTTTTCAAGTTCCACACTATAGCTTTAGGTAATTATACTTGTCAAGAAATGGCCTCACAGGAAAATGTGTGTATCCTTTATTAAACTAAAAACAAATATATCCAGGACAATGACTTGGGGTAAAAATATATTTTTTTTGTCTTGGTTATCTTTTAAATGTTGTTGTGAAACCAGCATTACTTCAATTTGAGTTACCATGGAAACTCACAGTGCTGCTGTTGTCAGGGCTTAATAGGCAATGATAGTTCAAGGGAACACTGAAATCATAAATGAAACCAATTAACAGTTTTGCACTTAAATCTGTCAAGACAGCTGCCTCAGCATCAATGGCCATGTTGGAATAATCAGAGGACTAAAATATTACATGAAATCTTCACATTTCCACATTTACTAGCTAAAAACATCAAAGGTGTATGTATTATTTAATACATTTTTACTTTCAAATTAAAGCAGGTAATTGTGTGATTATATAGATACAAGAACAACAAGAACCAAGTTTGTTATTTTTTAAATGATTTTATTTAAATAAACTTTAATTCTGTTGTGTTATATAGAAGGTAAAGATTGTACACAGAATAAACTATCTGTATGATTTGCTAATCATACAAAAATAGAAATGAACTGAGGGGGCCACACATTATTTGGGGAAAGTTAGAAAAGGGGTCAATGGTACACCATGTCACGGGTAAGGTAATTAAGAAATTCAAACCAGGGGATTGTTATCAGATATATAAACAAGGAACTCATGCTCCCTTTCAGTATCTGTCCTGTCTGGTTCTTTCAATACCGACTGAAAAACAGGATGAAACAAAAGCATGGAAAGTGTCTGCTAGGACCTGCATTAGTTATAGGATAAAAGCAGTGAAATTGGGTAGGACTGTTTCCAGAAGGGTAACCTATTGTGAATAAAAGGAAATGAATATACAGGGAACCGCTCATGGGTTCAAACCATGTGAGGACAGTATCCCAAGACAGGGCTATAGGCTTGCTACCCACTTCTTAGTAAAGAAGTCACCTTATGACCACTGTTATGAATGTGCTGGATGCACTTCCTGGTGCAGCCCTTTTGAGCTGTAATGCATGTGTTCTAGTCTGACTCATATTTTTTTTTACCCAAACCTGGGAGGTAAGTACCTGACCAAAACCTGAAGGCCACTGGCGAGATAGTAAGAGCCACATGCACTATTTGTCTTGGGTAACTTGATTAGCGCATAAACCAACTTTGCAGGGTGTAGTGAGGCACAGGGAAGTATCATCTTCTAATGCAGGGTGAAGCCCAGGAGAACTAAAGATACTTGAATCCTGGAGGGGTAAAGATGGAATCCCTTTTGATTCAGAAGAAACAAAGAAATAAAAGCATAATGTGTTCTCTGTTTTTCTGTGTCTGCAGCTTCAAGTCAGGATTATTATGCCTCTATCAACAAATTGAGGGGATGGTAAAAAGTTGCACTGGATGTATGGAGACCCAAAAAGTGCTCAAGACTGCACCTGTTCATCCTTGGAAATGGCCTACTTTCCCATGGTAATGCTTTCACGTGGACTATGCTGGCCCATTTCAGGGAAGTATGTTCTTTATAGTAGTGGATGCACTCTCCAAGCGGCGTGAAGTGTTTTGCACCCAGTCAGCGATGGCTTCACCAACAATTGATTTCCTCAGTCCCACTTTTGCTCGATTTGATCTGCCACTGCAACTTGTAAGCAACAATGGACCTCAATTTGCATGTGAAGAGTTCATTACTTTATGAAACAGAATGGCATAAATCACATTACCTCAGTGCCATACCACCTTGCAACAAACAGATTGGCAGAAAGGTTTGTGCAAACACTTAAAGTGTTTACTTGCAATGAAGAGGAAAAATCTCCCAACAAGAAAGGGAGCTGTGCAACTGTACAATTATTATTTGGACACTGTAACCCGTTGTGTTCTCTTCCCCCTTACCATTGCTGGTATAGGGGTGGATTTATTTATTTGTTTATTAAATACAGACATTTTGTGAGAAACTATTGTTTGGACATTGTTTATATCACCCACCAGACTCATATCTTGTCACAGGGCATTATAGGAAAAGATGTGAAATATCTTACTAACCTACAAAAATGAGAAAAACAACAAAGAAAAGTGATTTCTCAAATTGCTAATTGTTCTATTGAAAAATATAAATGAAAGTAGAGATTCAGCTTCCTAATAAAAAAACAAATTATTACATGTCATGCTGTCACAAAGATGGCCTGAGTGGGGGATGTCAGGCCAGAAACAGGAACCAGGAAATAAACAGAGAGGTGGTGTTTGGCGGAGCTGAGCGAATGGTCTAGCTCAGCATTTAATAAATGAACAGACAGTCAGAAAATAAAAGGTTTGTAACAAAAACAGCACATGGCATGTGAGGCCAAAATAAATAGACAAACAAAATGAGTAGACACTAACAAAACAGGGTGGACGAACGTTACACAAAACAAGTACGGTGCTGGTGCTTCCAGCACTCGTAGCAATTGATATTTATAATTACGCTTCTCCTCTCTCTCTCTCCAGTTCTCCACTCCCAAACACACAACCCAGAGTGAATAAAGAATATGCTGCTTTTATGCAGCTGTACCGAGACTCGATTGCTAATCAATCATTCAATTGGAGTCGCGGTACAACTGCACGTGAATTAATAAAGTGCAATTCCCTGTGCTCACATATTATTACTTTTTACTTGCATGTGAAGTGCTGTGCAATCCTCGTGCCTAAATACATTTTAAACACTTGTGTTACACAGACCCATTTATATCCCGTGTACCATCGACTATACACCAACATTAACACCCAACATATAACACAAAATACACACAGGGGCGGGCACTTTCCACACATGCATACAATAAAACTAATTTCATACTTTGACAAAAGTTTTTAGGTACCCTTACATTAATATTTTGTGTGCCCACCCTTTGCTTCTTTAACAGCTTGCAGTCCTTTTTTGTATTTTGAAACCAGTTCCTGGCATCTTTCTGGAGATATTTTTGCCCATTTTTCAAGACATACAGCTTTGAGTTCTGCAGTCGACTTTGGTTTCCTTTTTGCAACAGCAGCCTTCACGTCAATATACACATCTTGATGGGATTCAAGTCTGGGGACTGAGATGGTCAATCCATAACTGTAATCTTGCTTTTTTTCAGAAATTCCTTTGTAGATGACATAGAATGCTTAGGATCATTATCCTTCATTCATTGATTCTTCTAAAATACAAATGTCAACAGTGACCAAGGAAAAACAAGCCCATACCATTCATCAACCTCCACCATGATTAATACTGGGTATGATGAAGCTTGCTTTAAATTCTCCTCTCTTCCTACATATTGTTGCTTTCTTGATGGAAAAAGTTATATTTTGGATTTGTCTGACCATAAAATTTGGTTGAAGAAATCATCAGGCTCCTTCAAATATTCTCCAATCACTTTATTTTGTTATTTTTGGTAAGGTATTGTTCAATTTTTTGCTCGTGAATTTCTTGACCATCTTGTCTCAATTCTTGTGGCAAATCTTTTGCAGTAATCCGAGGATTTTTCGGGGCTGCTCAAATGATTCTTCTTCCAGATTTTGAAGAAATCATTCTTACTCTTCCCCACCTGGAGCTAGTTGCAGTAGTCCCTGTTCTCCTCTGTTTGTCAATAACAGCCCACACAGTGCTTTTCAGTAAACCAACTCTTTCTGCTATTTTTCTGTTAGTTTCTCCTTTTTCATTTAGTTGTCAATAATTAGCAATGAATGGGTTTCATACAAAATACAAGAATCCATTGTATATCCACCTAAGCGTTTATTA
Source organism: Polyodon spathula (assembly GCF_017654505.1). NCBI lineage: Eukaryota > Metazoa > Chordata > Actinopteri > Acipenseriformes > Polyodontidae > Polyodon > Polyodon spathula. Next base: position 79,315,766 of record NC_054537.1, read on the forward strand.
GCCATGATCAACCTCTTCAGAGAAGATTAGTCCAGAGATTAGTTGTAGATCCTACCAAAGTTTTCATACACTGTGTTGTATTCACTAAGTATGCTGCCATTGCTGGTGTCACGTGATCATTGCTGGTGTCTCTGTCACAAGCATTAATACTCTGTGTCTTTCTAAACAAGGGATTTAATGGAGCTCCCTAATAAAAGCTTATTATTAATAATTGTGTGAATACAGTAATTGTTACAGCTGTGTATAATGGTATTTAAAACAGGATTCATTCATTCGAATTTTTACGTCCGTCCTTTCTCTGTATGTTGATTGCCCAAATACTTCTGTCAAAATATGAAATTAGTTTTTGCGTGTTATTTTTCATTTTATGCATGTTATGTAATCATTTGTTGGTTTATTATAAAGCTGAATCTCTACTATAATTTATATCTTTCAATAGAACAATTAGAAATTATAGAAATCACATTCTTTGTGTTTATTCTCATTTTTTTAACTGCCCAAACACTTTTGTCTGTGACTATATACATTAAAATATTAAACACTGTATGTGACAGAGTCCCTTCACACAGGTCTCTACAGGCTTTAATGTTAATACAGACCACATACACACACTTTAGCTTATATACAGTCAGGTGTCTCTAATTAAACTTACCTTGCACATTATGCAGCTCTGCTTTCAACAAGGGAGCCATTCAGTGTATGCAATTACATTTAATTAGATTTAGGAAGCTTTTACATAGTTTCTTGAACATCTACTAAAACAATTCAGGTTGTAAAATGCCCTATGGTTGAATAAAAAGAGAGAAAAAAAGCAAAAAAGCAAAGGACATCTGAAACACTATTGACAAAGTTATTCCAAAATATCCATCATTAGGGAACACAGCAGGGAGGGGAATGATAAATGAGTTTAAAAAATACCTTTAATTTTCACCACAAATAGGTCAGTGCCAAACCAGAAGTCCACAGAGGTTTACAAACTTCAAAATTGGAAACATGGCAATTTGTCCTTTTATCACAAGGTTGTCTGTATGAAAGTCAGCTTTCAGCAGATACCCTTGGAGACAAAATCCTAGCTGATCTGGGAAATAATAATCCACTGGTAACGTTTCAAAATTCAAAAAGCAGTACTTTGGAAACCACTGTCTTTAAAGAAAACATTTAGAGCAAAACCATTAGCACCATAAGCACATTAACAAAGAAAACAATTAAAATCCCCGAGAACTTTGTTCAGTTGAATCATTCTCTTATGGTAGAGTAGACTTTAGTACTGCATGAAAAAAATCCTCTGAGATGTGTCACAGGACACGTCAATTGAAGCCGACTACGCCACCAGGTGGTTGGGGGAACCAGGACCAAACTGATCTGTATTGTATTAGCTACCTGTATTTGCACAGGTTTGTTTAAAATTCCGACAGTAGGGTGTAGAACCAGAGACCAGCTTACCCAGGGACAGACACCATAAGCATGGAAGGTTAAAACAATTTTTATTATTATAAAAACTTAAAATAATAATTAAAAAAAACAAAGTCGCCACCCACTTTATAACTAGGGTGGAAAAGTAGCAAAATAACAACACCGACTACTTTGATAGGGAGCAAAGTAACAAATAAAAATACAAAAAGGAAAGTCCACAAAAGTGAAAGAGAAAATAAAAGCTCAAACAAAACAATTTCTGTGTGTGTTGATTATACAACAGCATGGTACTAATTTGTTTTGTTTTGTGTCTGTTTTGTCTGTTTATTTGTTTTGGCCACTGTGCCATTTATTTTGTGTTTTGTTTTGTTAAAACCTTTTAATTTTCAATAAATCTGCACACCACCGCATTTATTTTATTACTCCAGTGCTGACTGTTGTCTGTTTCCTCCCTAGTCTTATGTCACCCACGAAGGCAATCTGTGACAGAGATAACATAATATTGAACAAAACACAATCTGGAGAAGTGCATTGATTTCTGTGTTCATTTATTTTTGTGTAATACATTCTCACTACCTTGCTTTTTAATGTGTAAAACGTGTGCTTTCACAAAAGGGGTTAGAATGTGTTTGCTTAAAAACAGCATACAGATTTTTTTTTTTCTGACTCGAGTGTCCAGCAATGCACCATAACAAAACTGTAAATCCTTTGCAACTGTAAATTTCAAGAACTGCGAAACTATATAAAGTCTCTCAAATGTAAACATCTAACATTATGTACATCCAGCTGTTCATCATTGTGATGCAGAGCACTCTCCATTGCCTGACGTTTCTATTTCAATTCTTTTTTCAAAGTCACATTGTTTGTATAGGTTTCAGAGGCTAGCAGAGCAGACACTGCAGACTGAACAACTTATTTGGCCATTATTGTTATTAACCTCCAGCCATGGGTAAATCTTCTTCCAGTTAGCCTGGAAATCTCTCTTTTTTAACTTTCCCTTCACTGACATCGCTTATTTTTGCTCTTGTATCACTAAGGTTGTATCTAAGCCTCTAGTCTAATCTATGTATTAGTCAATGATGTGTGAGAGAGTTTAGTAAAAATACCCTGAATATGTATTTTTTGCCAAATTACTCTTTGTATTTTTTCATTATGAAAGTGTATGTTGTTTTTAAATTTGTTTTTTATACCATTTTATTTTTACAATGGAAAAGTAAAATCTATATTTTATTTTTGTAACAATTAGTGTGTGAATCACTTATAAAATATTCATTTGTGTTTGTTTGAATAAAAATTCAATTAACATAATAGGCTCTCTGTATTTCTTTTTTGTTGTTTTATGAATGAGTATGAAATCACCTTGGTGCCCTTGGGTTGGATTTATGTTTTGCCTTTTTACCCCCTAGAACTGCCTTGGTGCCCCTGAATCTTCACACCCAATGAAGGCAACATTACCTTGCCCTTCATAACCTTAACTTCATGCCCTAGGAGGGTATATTTAAATGTTTCTGTTTCAGTTCCAATTTGATATCGTGCAGCTTTCTTAAACTTTCCTGCACACTATTAGAGGGGGCAGGGCAAAGCCCTGCTTATATATATGTTTTGTATTATTATTATTATTATTATTATTATTATTATTACAATTTATGTATAAATATGGTGAAAAGTTATGTGTTTTGTTATTGTTTGATTTGAATGCATTTCATATTTATTTAGAATACAATGTTTTGTTATTTTTTGACAGCATAGATGGGGAAGCTCCATCCATACAAAACCTTGTGCAGAAGGTGACCATCTCCTGAGTTAATGAATTATTATGAATTGATTAATTGTTGCTAATCAGGAAAGGGACACCTGTAATAAAAGCATGCAGTTTTCTGTGCTCTGCAGTTGGAATGTTTAGGACCAAGAGTGAGAGCGAATGGAGAATCCAAGAACAAAAACTAAAACGAAAGTAAAAGAAAAATAAATAAGGATTAGTGAAGGCAACTGTCCACCCTGACCTTAGGTATGCTTTATTTTTGGTTTCAAGACTTTGTTTTTGTTTCTCTGTTTCATTTGCTCTGTGAGCAGTGTTTTTGTTAAAACTTTTTATTTATGCTTGCATTTTGAATAAAAATAGCGCTGTAGTGCACGTTTGCACCCAACTTCCTACCTGTGTGTGTTGAAGTTCCTGCTTCTGGCCTGACGTCACTACTCAGCCATCCCTGTCACAATGTTGAAGCACCGCAAGTGAAGCCTGCCTCATTTAGCCACCAAAAAACTACAATAAAAAAAAAAAAAAAACAAGGGAAACAAAACACAAACCCAGACTTTGTTACACAAATAAAAATAAAATGAGAAAGCACTGTGCACTATAATTATATTACATTTTGGATATATATTTATTCTAAACCTTTTATACACATACATACAGTGCCTATAGGAATCGTTCACCACCACCCCCCCACCCCTTGGACATTTTCACAGTTTGTTGTGTTACAACCTGAAATCTTGCTGCATTTAAATGTTTTTTTTTTCTTTGATTTACACAACCTACTCAACACTTCCAATGTGTGAAAAAATGGGGAGGTGAAAAAAAAAAAATCAATTAAAAATAAAAACCCGAAAAATCTTCATTAGATAAGTATTCACCTCCTTTGCCTTCAGAATTCACACATTAAGTTAAATCGAGTTCATCTGTGTGCAATAAAAGTGGTTCACATGATTTCAGATTAAATACATCTATCTCTGTAAGGTCCCACGGTTGGGTAATGCATTCAAAGCAAAGATACTACCAAGACCAAGGAACCTTCAAAACAACTCTAGGATAAAGTTATGGAAAGGCACAGATCAGGAGAAGGGTATAAAAAGATTTCAAAGGCTTTGAATATCCCTTGGAGTACAGTCATGTCGATCATTAAGAAGTGGAAGGTATACGGCACCACCCAGAATCTGCTTCGTGCAGGCGATCCTCCCAAACTGAGCAACAGGGTAAGAAGGGTGTTGGTCAGAGAAGCCATCAAGATACCAATGACAACTGTGAAAGACCTACATCGTTCCACAGCAGAGATGGGAGAAACTGTCCATGTGTCAACAATAGCTCATGGAACTCCACAAATCTGGCCTGTATGGAAGAGTCTTTTTTTCTGAAAAAGCCCATGTAAAGTTCTGCTTGGAATTTGCAAAAAGGCGTGTGGGAGACTGAAAAGATGTGGCAAAAGATTCTGTGGTCTGATGAAATAAAAAATGAACTACTATATATATATATATATATATATATATGAGGGAGAGAGTTGGGGATTTGGTCAGAATTAATGGTCTCCTCAATGCTGAGAAGTACAGGCAGATACTTATCCATCATGCAATACCATCAGGGAGGCATCTGATTGGCCCCAAATTTATTCTGCAGCATGACAACGACCCCAACGATTTGTCTTCTGTTCACTCACTTTGCATTGCAGAGAGAGAGAGAGAGAGAGAGAGAGAGAGAGAGAGAGAGAGAGAGAGAACAGCCCCTTTAGTTATAGTTGTACAAAGATATGCTGATACAACATCATTCCGCATAGAGGAACCTATCTTCCTCAGTGCATATGCGTATGCAAATTTTCCGTTCAAAAGTGTGTTGTCGATCACTTGAGCCAAAAGTGTTTGATTTATCAATGGAAGTTGAGTGAGAATATTCTTAGCTTCACACATGGTGCTAGCACAGTTCCACCTTGTTTGTAAAAGTACATAATTATGGCAAAGACTGCTGGATAAATTTATCATTACATTCATTATGGTTAGTTGATTCAGTGTACACATACATATAAATACTACCTGGATAATACAAGTACTTAAATATTAATTAACTTATTTGTACCTGTTTACAGCTGCCCCATCAATTAGGCTGCTGCTTTGTATCTGGCTCAGGTATAACACTGTAATCATTTGAATTTATTGCATTGTATTCAGCACCAATTAAAAGTTTTTTTTTTTTTCTTTTCTATAGTTAGTAAGCAATGTATTCTATTAATAGATGCATATAAATAAAATACTGGTAGTTAATGGATAATATGTGGTAACACTACTACATAAAAATATTTGCCTGTTTTTGAAATTATAATGATAATCTATTAATTTACTATAGTTAAGCAAATGATCTGAGTGGGCAAAGCCTCTGTTCCAGTCGTTCTGCATTTTTTACCTGTCTCCAAAAATTATTTGAGGGCAATGTGTTTTAGTTAAATATTTTATTTATAAAATGTTTCTCATTCAATACAAGCAAAATATACAAACATGTTTTTCGTTCTTCATACAGAACTTGCTTGGAGATTACATTTCCATATATATCTTCTTCCTCCTTGAAAATGTCCCTGACATGTTTCTGAAAAATGTACAATGTATGTTCCTGTTTCACCAGAGAATATTTTTGACCTCAGATTGTGACCTGCATCTATATTAGTACCATATAGGATTTCTCAGCATGAAACTATAGCAACCTCTTTGATAGTTTCTTTAAAGATTCAAGGCAATATACAATTTAAAGCACAGCAATACGCATGTGAAAATCAACAGTTGATGAAGATAAGGGCAAGAAAGTAAAACCTAAACATTTTTTTAATGTGCCTGTTTTTTACTAGCACGCTACACTGCATTGGAAATGTGAAGGGAAAGCTCATTGTCTAAAAATATCTAAATCAAGTACTGAACTCCAGCTGATACTGTAGTGTATAGAATACATGCCTTTTTCATGAGAATTGTTGTAGTTTCACAGACCCCAATTAACCCTACCTTGGACTACCTTACCTCCTGTGCTAATCGGGGTCTGTGATATAAGTATTTGCTGAGTCGTTTTAGTAGTAAATGGGATAAAAATAGTTTGTAACCTGCTTTACATCCTTTGTATTTTTGGATGTTCAGCTGTTTAATTTTAATTTGTTTCATTCAGGTCAGAAAGTAGGACAAAAAAAAGAGGAAAAAAAAGGAAAATAACTTTTAAAAAATGCTATTTTGGACTTTCCAATTTTAACATTTCCAATAATATGTATGCCAATGAGTTCAATAAAATGCATATGTGGAGTTGCGCACATGCCAGAGGCAAGTTTTCATCTCTCTAGCCTCTGAGGATCAGTTACTGTACAAGGTTATTTACCCTGCTGGGAATGGAATATTAATGATGGGGATATAGTGTAGTGTCCCCTGTACTGTGTGTACTAACATAAAAAACGATTTTACTTAACTCTAGATTTTAAAATAACAGCGAAAATTGGTCTGTTATTTAGAGAATTAGAATCTATGTATCTAGGTAAGGAGGGGGCCTGCCCATCTGTATTTATTATGTATGTATTATGCACGGCACAAATGCATTTTTAAATAGATTTTGAGAACTGTTTTTCTAACGTATCTAGAGAACAACTTATCCTGTTGAGATGGAACTAGATTACAACATTATTTATCACAAGTTATTGTCTGTTTGGAGGAGCCTGTCTTTCTGTCCATCCTCCATGGGTGATCAGACGTCCCGGTTTTCCAGCAAAGGTCCCATTGTCCTGACATTTTGATCAAAATCTTAAATAAGTCCCGGTTTTCAGAGACTTCCTGTAGTGCGACAAAATAATGTAAACAACTGCTTTTAGTTTATGTCACCTGCAGTGAAAACAAAATACAATAAAATGCAAGGTACCGTACTAGGGTAATCAAGAATGTTATTTTTAAAAAGTGATTAACACGGAAAAACGTGGTTATTACTCAGTGCATCTTGCGTTTTCATTTGGTATATATTCAATATGAATCTACACTTGTGTATAATAGGGTAATTTCATAGATGTTCAGTTCTTGCTGAGGAAGGACTGGTTGATTTTAACTTTGACTGCTGATGTTGCTGCACCTATACAAAATGAATTTGAGAATACGACTTTAGAGGAAGGTCAGCTTTGAATGAGGTGAAGACAGAAGAATGCAAACGTATGAATTTAGCTGAAAACCAGTTTGCTCAAACTAAAATCCAGACTAGCTGGCGAAGAAGTTGCATAATTAGAGGGGAAGAGGAATGGCCTTTATTAATAATATGAACAGTAGATTGATTATCACAAAAGATTAAGACAGATTTTTTGTGCCAAAATGGGCCCCAAAGACAATAGGGAATACATCAAGATTTAAGCCGAGGGGGAAGATTTTTTATTTCAGGAGGCCAGACATCTGAGAACCATTGATTAAGAAAAATTCCACCAAAACCGGTAGAAGAAGCATCCTTATGGAGTGAGAGTTTGTGGGGGCAGAAATGAAGTCATCGTAAAACAGAGAAAGGTTGTCCAGTACTGTAGGACAGAGCACCACATCACAACATCTATTAATGTGAGAGATGAGATTTGTAGCTGCTGTAGATAGAGTGAGAAGACGAGAAATAAATGTTCTACCTTGAGGAATGATTGTGAATTTCAAAACTGAAATGTCCCAGGAATGAAAGAAGGTTCAGTTTAGAAATGGAATGGTTGATCTCAAAGGACTGAAGCAGAGGGCTTCGGAGAGTGAATGGAGCATCCAAAAATTAGTGTAGTGAAGTAAAAGTGGCCCTTCCAACAGATACCAAAAAGATGATAGAGAGAATGGAGTTTAGGCATGACAATGGAAATGTTTGCTTTAGCTAACCAGGAACCCTGTCCTGATATTTTATTCGAATGGATAGCATCAGATATGGTGATGTAATTAAGAGAAAACTGATCTGAGGAAATGAGAGAATTCATGCTGCTGATAGAAGAGCCACAAGGTGCAGAGAGGTCAATAATGAGACGCTTCTTGCCTGAAAACAGGCCCTCCATGAATCCTTTTGAGATCTCGGAATTGATTAGAGAATGGAGGAAGAAGGGATGGATTTTAAACCAGTAGAAAGGCCAGAAATTAGATAATTAACACAAAAAAACCCTGATCAGGGTGATTTTGAAGAGCGTCTGATAGAGTTGGGATAACGAGGGGGGTAAAGGCTATTAATAATGATGAATGGCATTTAGATGAAAGCGAGCAGGTAGAATGTGAATGAGAATTAACACAGGAATTGCACCTATGTAAAAAACGGCATTCTTTGAAAATGCAGAATGAGAAATTGAAATTAATGCATAGCTATCTGCCACCAGAATATTTGATATGTCTTCCATTGAAACATAGATGGAGCTGAAGAATGGATAGGAGGAACTGCTGATACATTATTCCTAAAACAAAATGGGGTGTTGTTGAGAGCAGGGAAAGAATAATGTGAGGCTGATGAGGAGGCTGCTCTTGGTCACATAGAAGTAGAATGGGCAGTGGAAGCACAAACTCTGCAAGCTTTAGCCCGGAAACCACTGAAGAATCTATTAAAGAGATCAGGATCGGGCTGAGCCCTGTCAATCAGTGTATTGTCCAATGCTAACTGAGAAGCTGCTTTGGCTAAAAAAACCTAGTACACATGATCACAAGTCCAGAGTGAGTGGCTTACGTGCCCGTTGTGAAATACAATTTATCCGTGTACAATGGTGAAGTGTTGTCCGGGTTGGTGTTGGCCTTACAAGCGACATCTCCCGGTACGTGTTAGCCATCTAATAATAACAAACAAGTACAATTAGAAATTGACAAAACAAACACTGAACACTCACGGAAACTTTATTCTCTGTCCTTTTAGGTTTGTCTCAACCATAAATAAGGAACAGATCGCTTAGCCACGTCCCCTTTTGTACCATCAGTCATGCCCCTTTGGTTAGCTAGTGCAACCTTTTCTTCTCCAATCCACGATTACCACATAGGTTTCCTTTTGGGGCAAATTACTTGGTGTACCGTGGTACCGCCCCCTTTCTAGATGGCCGACTTCCACCTTTCCCTGGAATGAATTGTCAGTCCATGGCACTCTGTTCCCTTTTCACAGCAACCTCATAGGTCGGGAGGTAGATTTATAATCAAGATTCATTCTCTCTCTGTCACAGGTTGCAATAAATATCGAGACCAAATTAATATCTTTACCTTAAATAATATTGCATCTCAGTGGAGGAGAGTGGTGATGAACTACTGAAGCAAAACAGGATCCTGAACTAGACACGGTCACTAGAGTGAAGATTGGCAGCTCGGGAGCAGGTATGGTCGTGGCTGGAGCAGTGGCAGAGACATGCACTGCTGCTGGTGCTACTGATGAGGAAGTAATGGCTGTCAGTTCCTAGCAAGTGATATTGCTATCTAATGCATCCAGGCGAATAGATACGGTAGAAATGGAGGGAAAGAGGATGAATGAGTTGGTTAATATCGTTGAAAATCTGATAAAGCAAATCGGAGGAAGGATCAGATGAAAACTGAGGGGTTGTATTTGCTGGATCATGAGCAAGTGAAGCTTGCACTGCAGGAGTGAAGCGTGAACTGACAAGTTAGGCTTTCTGTTGTGACTTTTGAGGGGGGGTAAAGAGAGACCAGGGTAGTGTCTGGTCATTAACCTGGGTTTTCAGGTATCCGTATATATATAAATCATGGGCTCATAATGGAACTTGAAATAAGCAATGTGATTGGTCGAGCAAGGTTCCAACTGTCCATATATTGGATGAATATGGACAGTTGGAGGCTTGTCACATATTCTAAATCACTGCGCAGCCTCACAGAATTTAAACTAAGTACCGATAGCCATCTTGCTAACATTCACTTACAGATGTACAGCTGTAACTATGAAACTGAGTGACCAATTACCTGCAAAAAAAATCCCAAAGTAGTAAGTAGACATGCCGATTTGGAAGAAGAAAAATTAAATGAACTGGAAGATTGCAAAACAGAAAATAAATACCAAAAAAAAAAAAAAGAATCGCTGTCTTTATGCTCACTCACCCCAACTTCGTCACTTCAAATAATGTATTTTTAGAGGTTTGTAAACTCTACAGAAAAACACAAAAAGACACTTGTGCACGTTATCCACCCATCTCTGACACAGATCTTGAACAAATTACTGAAATCTGAGACGTTGTTGAATTTATTTGTGTTCCTCACGTCTGTTCTGCTCAGTGTGTCTGCACTGAGATGAAGAAAGAAAAAAAAACCTGTGCCGTCCCAACTCCACCCCCTGGTGCATTTTTTTCAATGGCAGTGTGCACACTATCAAAAAAGTGATTTTCTTTCTTTTGCATGTTTTAATTGAATTAATCCACTCATCTTAATGTAGTGTGTAGCTCAGAGTTGTACATGGGACTACTTTATTTGGCACAAAGATATTTAAAAAGAAAAAACTTTTTTGCCGTAAACATGATTTATGCTTTTTTTTCTCCCTTCAAGTCCACTTTTACCTGGATTATAAATGCAATAAGGCCCTAGGGTGTCCATATACATTTAATACATGGACTTCTCTGGGGTTGAAGGCACTCAACTTTGTCTCGTGCCTCACAGTGCCCCGAGGAGACTTTGTTATCTTCGATGTATATGGATGCCTAGCCGGGCTTTATTGCATATATATATATATAGCTGTAAATATCTAACTGCAACTTAATAATAAATGAAAATACAGTCGGCAGCGCAAAGTAAAAAAATTCCTGAACAAGCCCCAATTAAACAAGAGGCATTTCAGACAAACTTAGTCACACTTTTTTGTTTCTAAGAAAAGAGAAAGATTGAAATTACACCACATTATGATTTAATGTTAAGTACATCATTTAAAATAAGTCTTTTTTAATTTTATTTCTACATGAAATCTTATCACAAGGTGAGGTACCTGCGATGATGACACACCAACTGTCCTGTGCAACAGCAGCATGAGAAACCGACTCCAGCTGTTTTTGACTCAATTTACGCAAGTCACAGCGTAATCATGTACTCGCTGCACCGCGCTACACAACTCTGTCTTGTTCTGTCTCCGTTCATTTGAAAATACTGTATCCCAATTAAATGAAGTGACGTCCCAATTAAACAACATAAATAGCATAGGCGAATTCTGATAATAGTGGAAATATTTTCCATGAAATAATGTATATATTATAACACAAGATCTTAACTGCTGCTAGATGGCACTGTTAGTTTATTTATTCTCCTCAACAATGTCTACTTGTTAAATTTTCTTTTTTTCTTGCCAACTATAAAGTACATCACACTGTACACATACACATTTTTGATATGTGTATATATGTGATAATACGCTTTGTATAGAGCATATATTTGGTATTATAGTTTCTCATAGCATTGTTGCCACTGTTCTCAATATAAGTCTCAAATGCTCACTCCTGAATGACAGGCACAAGGACCCAGGAACATGCTGTGGGAAGGTTGCAAAGCATAATCAACTGGCATTGTGTCCTAAGTGCTAAAGACAAGAGACCACCCAAACCGAATCAACTGGCATTGTGTCCTAAGTCCCAAAAATCAAAACAAAAGGAAGACAACCTGTGTGTCCAAATCTTCAGCCGTGGAGAAATGCTACTACAGTTTCTGCTGTCAGCTACCTAAGTAAGTTCTGAGGAAACAGGACAGCACAGTCCAATGGACTCAGCAATGTCAGAAGGTCTTTAGGAAAGCATACTTTTCCATTAATCTGGATATGAACACATTCAGTGTGTTTAAATACAGTCAGTATGAATATGTGGAATATGTATTGCTCTTGAATTCCATGATATAGAATATAGAAATATGGATGAATAGTGAGCACTGGTAATTAGTTATTTTGGGTGGTTTTGTTATACTCGTTAAAATCTCTTCTAGAATGAAGACTGTCATCCTAAGTTTGCCAATGTAAGGCAGTGGCTGGTATGGTAAGAGGTGCAGTAGCATGTTGTGGTTTGTAAAATGTCTTAAAGAGAATATATCTTTGTGCCTGTTGCTGTCATTATCAGTTTGTTCCTCAACAGTAAAATAATCTAATAACAATGCTACAAAATATATGGACTGAATGCATATTTCTGGTGCAGGATTACTGTGACTAAAAAACACCTGACATTTCTATATAAGAAAGAAAACTTCTGAAGATAATGTTATGCTGCCCTCTAATGGTAAAGTTGAGAAGTCACACATAGCAAGTGTCAACTGAAAGAGGTAGTATATATAAATAGGCAGCCTACAAATCAAAACACGGTTCCTACAGCATTTTGTGGGTTAATATATTAAATCGCCATGTAAGAGTATTCTTTACAATAATGTAATTGGTTCATTTAATAACATTGTTGTCATTTGATAAATTACCACGTATTTATTTGAATCATATAAAAATGAATGATATTTTCAGTTTGTATTAAATGTTTACAGTTTTAGCGAGTCGGATGGTGTAGTCACCATGACTGTGTCTTCGAGTCTGTGTAGTGGGCTTGTCTCTCTCTTTTGTTTTGCTGTCTTCCTGGTAAACAGCCTTGTACTAGAGGAGCAGGGCCTTCTGCATAGGCTCCGGTTCTGATTGTAAGAACCTGTTGCCTGCCCTAAATCAGCTGTCCTTGGCTACTTTATTGACCTGGAAGGTGACTTCTTTTAGAAAATTGCATCTATATAAACAAAACAGCAAACAGCGAAAAATCAGCACTCAAAATATTTTTATTTTTATTGAATTTAAAACAAACATATTACAAAACCCATGTTCCTTTTTTTTAATTAAATAAAAATAAAGATATTTTGAGTCTAGACTTTTCACTGTTTTGTTTAATTATATAATAATGGCCCATGAACTGAAAAAGTATGTTAACACGCACTCCCGTAATGACCTCTAATATACATATATATAATATATATTATATTATAGCCATATATATATCAATATATATATATATATATATATATATATATATTTAATCTTTGAGCCAAACATTCAGTTTTAATGGCTTACCAAGAAAGTGTCCATAAGAAACATTACTAGTCACACTCAACATTTTTCCTCTTGAAAAGGATTCAATGCTGATTTATATTCATCAAAATAAATAAATAATGTTAAAAACATGGTCGTAAAACAAACAACTCATTTGGACACTTAACGTGTCTTCATCAGGTTCCCATAGAGACTATATATATTTTAGCTCGAAGAGCCAGCTGCCCTATATATATATCATTTTAAAAACATTCATGCACAGCAAAGTTTTTTCCAAAAAGAGGTGCCGACCATAAGGCACTTTATATATAAATATGTCTGCAGAGTTAAAAAATACTTAACAGCAACCACATGTAAACTATATAAACTTTGCTTGATGACGATATGGAGACGAGGTTGGTCGCTCGTTCAAAAATCTCTTGTTGCTTCAGACTTGACCGCTAATAATTACATCATCAGATTCCTCTTACATTTTGTTTTAAACAAAACATGAAACAAACAGAATGCATTAGTATTAAATAACTGTCTAAGTTAACTATGTAACATAGAGCAGAATATACAACTGTATTTTAAAGTGTTTTTTTTTATTATTATTAATTTGTATTTTAAAGGTTACAAACGAGAGCAGGCCATTCGGCACATCTTGTTCATTTGGTTGTTAATAGCTTCTTGATCCCAGAATGTCATCAAGCAGCTTCTTAAAGGATACCAAGGTTTCAGCTTCAACAACATTACTGAGGAGTGTAAAAAAGTGCCTCCTATTTTCTGTTCTGAATGCCCCTTTATCTAATCTCCATTTGTGACCCCTGGTCCTTATTTCTTTTTTCAGGTCAAAAAAGTCCCCTGGGTCGACATTGTCAATACCGATTGGATTTTTTAATGATTGAATTAGATCGCTGCGTAGTCTTTTTTGTTCAAGACTGAATAGATTAAATTCTTTCAGCCTGTCTGCATATTACATGCCTTTTAAATCAGGAATAATTCTACTCGCTCTTCTTTGCACTCTTTCTAGAGCAGAAATATCCTTTTTGTAGCGAGGTTTGACCACAACTAAACACAATATTCTACATGAGGTCTTACTAATGCATTGTAAAGTTTTAGCATTACTTTCCTTGATTTAAATTCAGCACTTTTCATTATATACCTGAGCACTTTGTTAGCCTTTCTTTATAGCTTACTGTGACAGAGATCAAATGATTCTTGATGTTAGATCTCCCTTCCGACCTGCGAGGGTGCTGTGTAAAGGGAACAGAGTACCCTTGTCTAAATGGAATGACAGTTTATTCCCAGGTTAGGTGGAAGTCAGCCATCTAGAAAGGGGGCAGAGCTACTGTACACAAAGTCAATGACCCGGACGGGAAACAGTGTGGTATCCGTGGATTGAAGGAGCGGATGCGCTCCTTGACAAGGGGTCATGAGGGATGGTATAAAAAGGGGTCGTAGTGAAGTGATCTGTTCCTTTTTTAATTGGTTAGAGAAAGCCTAAAAAGCAAAACGGTGAGCCTCGACAGATGCTCCATCACAATTGCTGTGTGGGTCAGTGCCCCTTCTTGGGACTAGGAACAAATCAGCCAGTTATCTAGGTAATTCATCACCTTGATCCCTTGCAAGGGAGCTAAGATGGCATCAACATGCTTTGCAAACGTGCCGGAGGGGCTAAGGAGAGACCGTGGACAGAGAGATATGTGGTAAACCAGTCACCTGGCCAGAAAGACTGGAGGATGTGGTGATGTGTGACCATCTGGAAAACCTCCTCTCCTTCAAGAGCCCATTGAGGTATCTCAGGTCTAGGATGGGGTGAAGGCCGTCATCTTTCTTTGGAACCAAGAAATACCTTGAATAGAACCCCTGTCTTCGAGAGGTGTGTTTTATGAGATGGATGGTTTGTTTTTGAAGTAGTGTTTCTACCTCTTGTTTGAGGGCCAAGACCAGGAGAGGGTTGTTCACAGATGTGACTGTGATTCCTCGAAAGGGAGGAGTTCCTGAGTGGAATTGCAGGGTGTAGCTGGGGTGTATGGTGGTGAGAACCCAGGAGTGCAATTGTGCCAGTAGTGCAGATGATGTTGTGCAAATGGATTGGTCTACAAGGCCCCTGCTGAGGTTGTGGCAGAGGCTGCCTTGGAGGCTCCCTGGGCGCTGGTCCACATGTCTGGTGTTCACTCGTCTTTGTTGCTGGTTCCTTGCCTCAGAGGCCTGGAGGCAGTGACTCAGGTCAGCCTGTTGTGCCGTAGGGATCTGGATAATCCGGGTTACTGTGGTACCGCCTTCCCCTTCCCAATTCCGAAGCATGGGAGGGAAGCATCGCAGCTACCTGCTGGGACATCTCTCGCTCTCTGTGAGAGCCCTGCAAGATTGTCTCTACTGGTGGTACAAAAGTGTGGCCAGGGGAGATAGGCACATCTAGTATGCAGAATTTTCAGCATCTGGGACCCTCGCTTGAGAAAGCCAGAGCTGTCTGCGCACCTCCACAAAGCTCACCAGGCTTCATCCCAGGGCTTGTCCTTGGAAGCCTGAGATTTGTAACAACTTGCCCAAGACTAGTGGCTCGGGGAGGGTTATGGAGCACAGCATTCCATCCAGATAGGCCGTTAAGAGGCCTCCTGTGTTCACCAGATGCTTAACCTGCGCTTCAGCCGCATAAGCGTACTTAAGTGGAATTCCTTGATCCTTCATTGGCCGTTAGGGCATACAGGATCCTTGGAAGGGCCTCCCACTGGGGGAGCTTACACTAAGGCCGCTATGGCCGCTAAGTGTGGATGCACTCTTGGACACACTGGGCACTGAGGCTGGGCGTTGCCAAGAGGATTTTACCTCCTCCAGGAAGTCCAGGAATGCCGGAAATGGCTAGGGTGTAAAAGTCTGCCCTGGTCTGAAGACAGACCTGCGCTGTTCGGAACTTGCCTTCCAGGGTACCTGGAGGAAGTTGACAGCCCTCTCCATCAGTGGCCGAACCGAGTTCGAGGACGCTGGAATCTCAGGTTCCGAGGCAAGCTCGGAGCTGGGGACCATTACCTGAGTAAGGTCTGGGTCCTGAGTCATCAATGATTTAGTGCACCGAGGGTGCCAAAGCACAGAGGCACTAAGACTCTGAAGCACAGAGGACCCGTAGGTACCGCGGGCATTGAGGTGTCAAAGCACCGAGCACCAAGTACCGAAGGCAAAGCACCAAGGTACTGAGCTCCGTGTCTGTGTGTGGGCAGTCACACATCCAGGAGCAGTGCATAGCTTGCAATGGTGTGGAGCGTAGCCTGCAGACAGTTGCAGTGCAGTCACATAACCAGTGCAGCACGAAGCTTGCAGTGGAGTGGAGCACCCAAGATGGCATCGGAACCTCGTAGAGCCCTCAACCGGTGCAGCGCATAGCTTGTGGGGTAGTACAATCACGGACCCGTGATTTCATTTTTAAACTGCAAGGCAGTAGTATAGAGACACTCGACAGCAAGCTGGAGTGTTTTTATTTTTTTATGTTAGCCAGCGTAGTTCAGGGGGCGTGCAGTAGGGGGCTTCCAATTTCCTGTCAATTAGTACCTATTTTCTATTTAAGCCCTGATCACTTGCACCCTCGCTGTCTAGCATTTCGTTTTTGTAGCAAACACTCAGACGCTGTCTTTTCGTGCTTCACTGCTAATCTACACTTCATTGCCTTTCACTGGAGGTCAATTCTCTGCGCAGCACTCCCAAGATATTATCAAATATTTTCCTACCTGCTCCAGTGCTGCTTCTCATTTTTCAGCTTCTCCATTCGGCTGCAGGAGCTCCAGTGTTAGTCTTTCCTGCTCTTTCCAGCCTCCAGTCCAGCAACAGCACCGTCCAAACCGCAGCTTCATTTCTCAACTCATCCACGTCTTTGTTAGACAGACTGGCACTCCACTAAAACCTCTAAAGCTCCTTCAACAAGACATCGACATTCCCATCGTCAGCGTTTGCCTTGCCATAATTCCTCTTTTTAATCCACCACAAAGATCTGTCAGCTGAACATTTCTTTACTCTTCGATTGCAATCAAGCACCCCTCCTCCGCTCCCAGAGCCAGCACAAATTATTGTTCCTTTATAAGATCCTGCCCTGGATTTCTATTAGCTACATTCAACGTTTTAAAGACATATCCAGTCAATTTCATACTCCATTTCAACACGTGGCGACTTGTGCTCTCGACTGGTCACAACATGCTCCAACAACACTGCTGTTCTGCAACTTTTCCACTGGCGCCTCTCAGTCTGTGGCTACCATGGCCATGCCCTCATTGCATGACTGCAGGGAGTGGTAAGTCGCCATGGTGACCAGGCAGCTTTATCTGCACTGCGAGCTCCGGGCCTCAGTACTGCAATCTTCTGGCTTGCTGCTGCTGCGCTTTCACAATCTGCGAGGGCTCGTTCAACTCGTCGAATTGTGACATCTAAATACTGTGTTAACGTATTTATATACATGACTAACTGTCCTAAAACATGTAACGAAGATATTCAAATCTAAAAGAATACGCAATTGTTGTTCTACACCGACAAGGATTTTAATCACAATAACCAAATGTATTCTACCAGGCTTCACTCAAGCCAATGGTTAATTCTAATCGCTATCTAATGATAGATGGCATTATAACACCACAAACTTTATATAGTATCTAAGCTGGTTTGCTATCACTGTGAAGCTTGCACACTCCAGCTTTTCTATACATTCCTGCAGTTTGTTGTCACTCCGAGGGATTCACAGGACTCCCCCTCCTCCTAAACCTTTTGTAGCAACTGATGTTATCCAATTTCAACTCTTCCCCTCTTCAAGGACCTGGTCATGAAGCAACCTTACTCAGCTGTTTATGAGATGCTCAGTATCTACCATCATAGTAATGTCCTGCTTTCCTGCATCACGCATCCATTCCTGTGAATTATTCCTGTTCCCAGATTCATGTTTCCTCATCTGGCGCTGCTCCTCCAATCCGACCAGCTTCATCAAAGTCATCATTTCATCAACGCGAGCCGCTAGTCAGTCATGGAACCATGTCCTACGATTTATCAACGTTCCAGTCAATGTCCTCCTACCACCAATAGACAATAAACTGCTCCCGACCAATCAATAGGTTTTGCAGATGCCTCGGAGCAACATATTCTTCATCCTCTCAGGTTCTGCAGCTGTCTCAGATCTCTGCAATCTTCATCTCTGCCCAAAAGCAGCCCCATCTCTGGCTCCATCTAAATCTGCCTTAACACTGAAAGACCAATATCTACTGCATTCAGCAGATCCCTTCCCTCTGCAGCAGACCACCGCACTCTACCGATGGTAGTCCTCTGTTCTCTATTGCAGATCTCTGCTTCAGCAGATCTCTGCTCTCACAGCTGGGCCTCTGCACACTACTGACAGCACTCCATTGTTTTCTTCCTCAGACCTCTGCTCTGTTCAGCAGATCCTGCCCTCTACTGTTAATCGCTCCTCACTACAGCAGATCTCCACTCCCTCTTCAGATCAGCTCACTACTGCAGTTGCAAAAGTCACTCTAGTTTACTGTTTAAATCTGCAGCTACACTTCTCCAGAGCCTACAATGCTCCAGCCTTCCTCCAATACGCAGATCGTGGCAGCATTCCTACAATCAAGGTTAACGCTAATCCCCATCTAATAAAATACAGGGCACTTCCTCAGCAATCCTATTCATATCACGACTCATCCTCCCAAATGTTACAGCATTAATACTTGGTTTGAGTCGTGGTACGAGACTAGAAATCTGTCTTGATTATGAGCTAAGGATTTTCAGTATTAAGAGAATAACTGGGTTTGCGAAACCCAAATCTCTGAATGTGAGTTTACCTTTTTCTATTTCAAGCAGACATGATAGTAGCAAACTGCTGATCGATCCTGTATTAACTAACACATAGAAAGGCGGCATCTCATCTCTGCCCTCATTTCTAGAATATGGGACGCAAAGGCGCCATGCTTCCC